>NC_083870.1:5439666-5759500 GCF_032452875.1 Bos javanicus
ACACTGTTCTCCATAGTGGCTGTACTAGGTTGCATTCCCACCAACAGTGTAAGAGGGTTCCCTTTTCTCCACACCCTCTCCAGCATTTATTATTTGTAGACTTTTGGATCGCAGCCATTCTGACTGGTGTGAAATGGTACCTCATAGTGGTTTTGATTTGCATTTCTCTGATAATGAGTGATGTTGAGCATCTTTTCATGTGTTTGTTAGCCATCTGTATGTCTTCTTTGGAGAAATGTCTATTTAGTTCTTTGGCCCATTTTTTGATTGGGTCGTTTATTTTTCTGGAGTTGAGCTGTAGGAGTTGCTTGTATATTTTTGAGATTAGTTGTTTGTCGGTTGCTTCATTTGCTATTATTTTCTCCCATTCTGAAGGCTGTCTTTTCACCTTGCTAGTAGTTTCATCATGCAATTTTAATCTAATTCTTGTGATTTCTTTTTTGACCCACTGATAATATATGATTGTATCATTTAATTTTCATATATCTGTTGATTTTCTAAATTATCTTCTGGTGCTGATTTCTGATTTAATTCCACTGAATGGAATGTCAGAAATTATACTTTGCATGATTTCAAACTTTTTAAATTTATTGAGGCATAGAGGCGTATTCTGTAGCCTACCATATGATCTTATCCTGGAGAATGTTCTATGGGCATTTGAGAAAAAATATGTTTTTTGCTATTGTTGGTTGGAGGGCTCTATAATTGTCTTTTAATTCTACTTAGTTCATAGTTTTGTTCAAGCTTTCTGTTTTCTTAGACATTATGTCTAGCTCTGTTATTGAAAGTGAAGCACTGATGGCTCCAACTATTGTGTAATCTGTTTCTCCTTTGAATTCTGTCAATTTTGCTTTGCATATTTTGTGACTCTGTTGGTATGTGTATCCTTGTTATATTGTTATGTGTACCTCTTTTATCATTATAAGTTGTCCTTATTTTTCTTTAGTAATTTATTTTGTTTCAAGGTCAGTTTTGTCTGGTATTAATACAGTCATATCAGCTCTCATGTTTCACAGTATATATTTTCTACACTTTTACTTTCAACATTTTGTAACTTTGCATGTAAAGTATGTCTCCTGTAGACACCACAAAGTTGGATGTCATGTTTTTTATCCACTCTGATAATTTGTGTCTTTGACTGTTTAATCCTTTCCCCATGTAATATAATGGATACAGTTGAATTTCTATCTGCCCGGTGAATTTTTGTTTTCTCTGCATGCTCCATTACTCAGTAGAGTCTGACTCTTTGCAATTCTTTGGACTGTACCCTGCCAGGGTCCTCTGTTCGTGGGCTTTTTCAGGCAAGAATATTGGAGTGGGTTGCCATTTCCTACTCCAAGGGACCTTACCAACTCAGGAATCAAATCTGCATCTCCTGTGTCTCCTGCAAGGCAGGCAGATTCTTTACCTACTGAGCCATGGGGAAGCCCGACATAGAAATATTACTCTTATATAACTCTATTCCATTTTCCTATTTTTGACAGCTACTATTATAAATATTATATTAATATATGTACAAACTCAACAGTACATTATTATAATTATTACTTTTGCTAATAACTTTACCAAAAAAGAAACTAAGTGAAGAAGAACATTTTGAGTTGACTATATAAATTTATTTTACAATTTGGCATCATTCCCTCTTTTAATAAAAATTTTAATCCCACCCTTCCTTGTACTGTTATTGCCAGCAATTAAATCCATCCATCATCACAACTATACATATATTTTTGTGCATTTGCTTTTTCTATATAAGTTTTAAAATTTTATTTATTTTTTAATTGAAAGATAATTGCTTTATAGAATTTTGTTGTTCTCTGTCAAACCTCAACATGAATCAGCCATAGGTATACATATATCCCCTCCCTTTTGAACCTCCCTCTCATCTCCCTCTCCATCCCACCCCTCTAGGTTGATACAGAGGCCCTGTTTGAGTTTCCTTAGCCATACACAAATTCCTGTTGGCTATCTATTTTACATATTGTAAAGTAAGTTTCCATGTTACTTTTTCCATATATCTTACCCTCTCCTCCCTCTCCCCATGTCCATAACTCTATTTTCTATGTCTGTTTCTTGACTGTTACTCTGTAAATAAATTCTTCAGTACCATTTTTCTAGATTCTGTATATATGCATTAGAATACAATATTTATCTTTCTCTTTCTGACTCACTTCACTCTGTATAACAGGTTCTAGGTTCATCCACCTCATTAGAACTGACTCAAATGCATTCTTTTTTATGGCTGAGTACTATTCCATTGTGTATATGTACAACTTCTTTATCCAGTCATCTGTTGATGGACATCAAGGTTGCTTACCTGTTCTAGCTATTGTAAATAGTGCTGCAATGAACAATGGGATTCATGTGTCTTTTTCAATTTTGGTTTCCTCAAGTTATATGCCTAAGAGTGGGATTGCTGGGTCATACAGTGGTTTTATTCCTAGTTTTTAAGAAATCTCCATACCGTCTTCCATAGTGGCTGAATCAATTCACATTCCCACCAACAGTGCACCTCTCCAGCATTTATTGCTTGTAGACTTTTTGATGATGGCCATTCTGACTGGTGTGAGTTGATATTTCATTGTAGTTTTGATTTACATGTCTCTAATAATGATTGATATGAGTTGATATCTCATTGTAGTTTTGATTTTCATGTCTCCAATAATGATTGATATTGAGCATCTTTTCATGTGTTTGTTAGCTATCTGTATGTCTTTTTTGAGAAATGTTTGTTTAGGTTTTTTTCCAATTTTTGATTGAGTTGTTTGTTTTCCTGGTATTGAGTTATATGAACTGCTTGTTTCTTTTGGGAGTTAATCCTTTGTCAGTTGTTTCATTTGCCATTATTTTCTCCCATTCTGAGGGTTGTTTCTTCACCTTGCTTATAGTTTCCTTTGCTGTGCAAAATCTCTTAAGTTTAATCAGGTCCCACTTTTGTTTTTATTTTCATTATTTTAGGAGGTGGGTAATAAAGGATTGTGCTTTGATTTAGGTCATCGAGTGTTCTGCCTATGCTTACTTATAAGAGTTTTATAGTTTCTGGTCTTACATTTTGGTCTTTAGTCCATTTTGAGTTTATCTTTGTGTATGGCATTAGGAAGTGTTCGCAATTCATTCTTTTATATATAGCTGTCCAGTTTTCCCAGCACCATTTATTGAAGAGGCTGTCTTTGCCCCATTGTATATTCTTGCCTCCATTGTCAAAAATAAATTACTCATAGACACATGGGTTTATTTCTGGGCTTTCTATCTTGTTCCATTGGTCTATATTCATGTTTTTGGGCCAGTACCATACTGTCTTGATTACTGTAGCTTTGTAGTATAATCTGAAGTCAGGAAGGTTGATTCTTCTAGCTTCATTCTTCTTTCTCAAGGCTGCTTTGGTTATTCAGAGTTTTCTGCATACAGTATACTGTCATCTGCAAACAGTGAAAGTTTTATTTTTTTCTATTCCAATCTGGATTTCTTTTATTTCTTTTTCTTCTCTGATTACTATAGATAGGACTTCCAGAACTATGTTGAATAACAGTGGTGAAAGTGGACACCCTTGTCTTATTCCTCACCTTAGGGGAATGCTTTCAATTTTTCACCATTGAGAATAATGTTATTGTAAGCTTATCATATATGGCCTTTACTATTTTGAGGTAGGTTCCTTCTATGCCTGTAATTTAAAGAGTTAACTATAAATGGGTTCTGAAGTTTGTCAAAGACTTTTTCTGCATCTATTGAGATTAGCATATGGATTTTATCTTTCAAATTGTTAATATGGTGTATCACATTGGTTGATTTTGTATAATGAAGAATCCTGGCACTCCTGGAATAAACCCAACTTATCGTGGTGTTGAGCTTTTTGATGTGTTGCTGAATTCTGTTCACTAGAATTTTTTTGAGGATTTCTGCATCTATGTTCACCAGTGACATTGGCCTGTAGTTTTCATTTATTGCATTGTATTTGTCCAGTTTTGGTATCAAGGTGATGGTGGCCTCATAGAATGCGTTAAGTGTCCCTTCCTCTTCAATTTTTTGAAAGAGTTTTAGAAGGATAGGCATTAGCTCTTCACTAAATGTTTGAAAGAATTTGCCTGTGAAGCCAACTGATCCTGGGCTTTTGATTTTTGGGAGATTTTCAATCACAGTTTCAATTTCAGTGCTTGTAATTGGGTTGGTCATAATTTTTATTTCTTCCTGGTTCATTCTTGGAAGATTGAGCTTTTCTAAGAATATGTCCATTTCTTCCAGGGTATCCATTTTATTGCTATATAGTTGTTCATAATAGTCTCTTATAATCCTTTGTATTTCTGCATTGTCTGTTGTAACCTCTCCTTTTTCATTACTAAATTCATTGATTTGAGTCTTCTTTTTTCCTTGATGAGTCTCTAAAAGTTTGTCAATTTTACTTATCTTCTCAAAGAATCAGCTTTTAGTTTTATTAATCATTACTATAGTTTCTTTCATTTCCTTTTCACTTATTTCTGCTCTGATCTTCATGATTTCTTTCCTTCTACTAATTTTTTTGGGGGGTGTAGGAGGGGGAAGGTTGTTCTTTTTCCATTTGTTTTAGGTGTAGAGTTAGGTTGTCTATTCAATGTTTTTCTTGTTTCTTAAGGTAGGATTGCTTTGCTATAAACTTTCCTCTTGGATCTGCTTTTGCTGCATCCCATAGGTTTTGAGTTTTGTTTTCATTGTCATCTGTTTCTAGAAATTTTTTGAATTCTTCAGTAACCTGTAGGTTATTTAAAAACGTATTGCTTGATCTCTATGTGTTTGCATTTCTTTCATTTTTTTTTCTTGTAATTGATTATTCTCAAAGCATTGTGGTTGGAGAAGATGCTTGATGTGATTTCAATTTTCTTAAATTTACTGAGGTTTGATTTGTGATCCAAGATATGGTCTATCCTGGAGAATGTTCTATTTGCACTTGAAAGAAGGTGTATTCTTTTGCATTTGGATGGAACGTCCTGAAGATATCAATGAGAACCATCTCATCTAGTGTATCATTTAAGACTTGTTTCCTTATTAATTTTCTGTTTTGATGATCTGTCTGTTGCTGTGATTGGGGAGTTAAAGTCTCCTACTATTATTCTGTTGCTGTCAGTTTCTCCTTTTATATCTGCTAGTGTGTGTCTTATGCATTGAGGTGCTCCTATGTTGGGTCTATATAACTTTACCATTGCTATCTCTTCCTCTTGGATTTATCCCTTGATCATTATGCAATATCCTTCCTTATCACTGATAATATTCTTCATTTTAAGGACTATTTTGTCTGGTATGAGGATTGCTTCTCCAGTTTTTTTTTTGTTTCTCATTTACATGGAATATATTTTCCATTCTCTCACTTTCAATCCATATGTGTCTATAGGTCTGAAGTGTGTTTCTTATAGACAGCCTGTATATGGGTCTTGCTTGTGTATCCATTCAGTCAGTCTGTGTCTTTTGGTTGAAGCATTTAATCCATTTACATTTAAAGTAATTATTCACATACATGTTCCTATTGCCATTTTCTTAATTGTTTGGGATTGATTTTGTAGATCTTTTTCTTCTCTTGTATTTCTTGACTATATAATTCCCTTTAACATTTGTTGTAAAGCTGATTTGGCAGTACTGAATTCTCTTAACTTTTGCTCGTCTGAAAAGCTTTTGATTTCTCCATCAGTTTTGAATGAGATCTTTGCCAGAAATGGTAATCTTGGTTATATATTTTTCCCCTTCAGTACTTTAAATATATCCTGCCAGTCCCTTCTGGCCTGCAGAGTTTCTGGTGAAACATCAGCTGTTAAATGTATGGGGTTTCCATTTTATGTTATTTATTGCTTTTCCCTTGCTGATTTTCATTTTATTTCTTTGTGTTTAGGCTTTGTTAGTGTGATTGGTATGTATCTTCACATGTTTGTCCTAGGATTTTACCTGTATGGGACTCTTTGAGCAACTTGAACTTGATTGACTATTTCCTTTTCCACGTTGGGGACATTTTCAACTATAATCTCTTCAAAATTTTTCTCATACCCTTTCTTTTTCTCTTCTTCTTCTGGGACCCCTATAATTCGAATGCAGGTGCTTTTGATATTGTCCCAGGTGTCTCTGAGACTATCATCAGTTCTTTTCATTCTTTCTGCTTTATTCTGCTCCTCATTTTAAATTGCAGGTCACTGATTCATTCTTCTGATTCAGATATTCTGCTACTGATTCCTTCTAGAGTATTTTTAATTTCAGTAATTATATTTGCCTCTGTATGGTTATATTTAAATTCTTCTAGGTCTTTGTTAATTGATTCTTGTATTTTCTCCATTCCGTTTTCAAGGTTTTTGATCATCTTTACTATCATTATTCTTAATTCTTTTTCAGGTAGCTTGCCTATGTCCTCTTTATTTATTTTGACTTCTGTGTTTCTAGCTTGTTCCTTCATTTGTGTAGTATTTCTCTGCCTTTTCATTATTATTATTTTAGCTTATTGTGTTTGAGGTCTCATTTTCCCAGGCTTCAAGGTTGAATACTTTCTTCCTTGTGGTTTCTTCTCTCCTAAGATTGGTCCAGTGGTTTGTGTAAGCTTTGTATAAGGTGAGATTTGTGCCTTTTTTTTTTTTTTTTTTTTAATGATAGTTTGTTTTTCCTCTGACGGGCAAGGCTGAGTGAGGTGGTAATCCTGTCTGCTGATGATTGGGTTTGCATTTTTGTTTTGTTTGTTGTTTGCTTCCCTGGTGGCTCAGAGGGTAAAGCTTCTGCCTCCAATGCAGGAGACCCAGATTTGATCCCCAGGTTGGGAAGATCCCCTGGAGAAGGAAATGGTAACCCACTCCAGTATTCTTGCCTGGAGAATCCCATGGACGGAGAAACCTGGTAGGCTACAGTCCATGGGGTCGCAAAGAGTCGGATACTACTGAGTGACCACTTTCTTTTGTTTGCTGTTTAGATGAGGAGTCCTGCACAGGCTGCTACTGGTGATTGGCTGATGCTGGGTCTTTTTTCAAGTGATTTCCTTTGTGTGAGGTCTTGCTATTTGATACTCCCTAGGGTGAGTTCTCTGGTATTCTAGGGTCAGTGCTCCCACTTCAAAGGCGCAGGGCTTGATCTCTGGTCATGAAGGAAGATTCCACAAGTGGTTTGTTAAGGCATTAAGTGAAATTAAAACAGACACTCAAAGATGAGAAATGAAAGATGAAACCCAAACAAATGGCAGTTACAAAATCAGGCAAATAATAATTAAAATAATAGAATATACACCCATAAGCAAAATCAAAACAGTCCAACAAAAATAAAGTACAGAAGACTGACCCAGCAAACAAAGGAAGTCAAAAATTATATTTACCATTTAAGAACAAAAACAACTAAAGCACAAACTGAAAAACAAAATTAAAGCAAGGTGCCAAGTGTGGAATTAAGTAATTAAAACAAAAAACAAAACTAACAAATATTTTGAGAGGAAAGGAAAGATAGAAAAGAAAGAATAGACATATAAAATTAAATAGAGGTAGATGAAGAATATTTATATATATTAAATACTAACTGGAAGGGGGAAAGAACATAGGAAAAGCAAACAAGGGAATAAATGTAGAAAGAATATAATAGGTTTAAAAAAAATTAAAAGGAAAAGAAAAAATTTTTAAAAAAGAGGAAAAAAAAAAGTCCACAGAACAGCAAAAGCCCAAAGTAGAGGCTGCTGCTGCTGCTGCTAAGTCACTTCAGTTGTGTCTGACTTTGTGTGACCCTATAGATGGCAGCCCACCAGGCTCCTTCATCCCTGGGATTCTCCAGGAAAGAATACTGAAGTGGGTTGCTAGTTCCGTCTCCAACTTAGAGGAAGAGGTTTATAACAACAATAAAAAATGTGACTGAGGAGAAAAAAAAAAAATCAAAAGCTTAATTAGATTTCATAGTGCCAATAAAATCAACAGCTACAACAACAGGGGGTGGGAGGTGAGGGGGGGTGGAGAAAAAATCCAAAAGAATCTACAGAACAGGTCAAAACATAAGAATAAAAAAGTTTTTCTTAAGTCACTGCTATCAGAGTCCTCTCCTTTGCTGGGAGTCACAGTCCACTTCACCTCCCTAGGATGCCCTCCAACACTATGCTAGTCTCCAGACCTGTTGCGGGGGCAGCTCAGATTCTAATCTGGTCCTACTCCTGTGTGTTCTTGTCTTCAATGTCCACAGCTATCAGAACTAGTGCGTTTTCTTTTGTGGGAGTTCTCAATGACATTTTATATATTCTGTAGACACAGAGTCTGTCTGGCTGATCGTGTGGATTAAATCTGCAGCTTGTACAGCTGGTGGGAAGGTTTTCAGTGTTCTTCCTTAGCTACACTGCCCCAGGGTTTCAATTGTGGTTTTATTTCCACCTTTGCATGTGGGTTGTCCACTGGGGTTTGCTCCTGAGGCTGCCCTGGAGGACTTTGGTCTGCCCCAGTGAGGGCCAGGTGTGAAGAAGGTGCAGGTGCTTGGGTTGGAGGGCTTCTGGCAACACCAAGTACTCAGGGGAGTTGATGGGTAGGGCAGCAGGAAAATTTCTGCTTTATTGACTATGCCAAGGCCTTTGACTGTGTGGATCACCACAAAGTGTGGAAATTCTTAAAGAAATGGGAATACCAGACCACCTTACCTGCCTCTTGAGAAGTCTGTATGTAGGTCAGGAAGAAACAGTTAGAACTGAACATGGAACAACAGACTGGTTCCAAATAGGGAACGGGTATGTAAAGGCTGTATATTGTCACCCTCCTTATTTAAGTTATATGCAGAGTACATCATGAGAAATACTGGGCTGGATGAAGCACAAGCTGAAATTAAGATTGTCAGGAGAAAAGTCAATAACCTCAGACATGCAGATGATGCCACCCTTATGGGAGAAAGCAAAGAAGATCTAAAGAGCCTCTTGATGAATGTGAAAGAAACAAGTGAAAAAGTTGTCTTAAATTCAGAAATATAAGATCATGGGATCTGGTCCCATCCCTTCATGGCAAATAGATGGAGAAACAGTGGAAACAGTGACAGACTTTATTTTTGGGGGGCTCCAAAATCACTGCAGATGGTGACTGCAGCCATGAAATTAAAAGACACTTACTCCTTGGAAGAAAAGTTATGACCAATCTAGAGAGCATATTAAAAAGCAAAGACATTACTTTGCCAACAAAGGTCCATCTAGTCAAGGCTATGGTTTTTCCAGTGGTCATGTATGGATATGAGAGTTGGACTGTGAAGAAAGCTGAGCACTGAAGAATTGATGCTTTTGAACTGTGGTGTTGGAGAAGACTCTTGAGAGTCCCTTGGACTGCAAGGAGATCCAACCAGTCTATCCTAAAGGAAATCAGTCTTGAATATTCATTGGAAGGACTGATTTTGAAGCTGAAACTCTAATACTTTGGCTACCTGATATGAAGGACTGACTCATTTGAAAAGACCCTGATGCTGGGAAAGATTGAAGGCAGGGGGAGAAGGACATGACACAGGATGAGATGGGTGGATGGCATCACTGACTCAATAGACATGAGGTTGAGTAAACTCTGGAAGCTGGTGATGGACAGGGAGGCCTGGCGTGCTGCAGTCCATGGTGTTGCAAAGAGTCAAATACAACTGAGTGACTGAACTGAACTGAGAAGGGTATGGCAACCAGTATTTGTCAATACACTCCAGTATTCTTGCCTGGAGAACCGCCCTCCCTAACAGAGAAGCCTGGCAGGCCACAGTTCACTGGGTCACAAATAGTTGGACACAACTGAAGCGATCTTGAGTGCATAGATGCAAGACATTTTTTGCCTGTGGCAGCTCTGCCCCAGTGATGGTTGAGTGTGAAACTGGTGTAGCTGCCTGGAATGCAGGGACCCTGGTGGAGACAAGCGTGCAGGGACATGAACTGCCTCTGCTGCAGGAGTTATGGCTCTATCAGAGTCTTTTTTCCAGCTTCTTGTAGCTGGCGATCAGAAGACCTCTTGGGCCAGTTTTTCTCCATAGCTCTGCCTGTTCAGGCATGTAGATGGCTCCCTTGCCTGGAATCCTTCTCTGATGTTTGGAGCATCAGTCGCATACAGGGGCACTCTGGGTGGGTTCCTACTCTGTAGTTTAGTGCCTTGGGCATTTGATGGGCCAGCCACTCTATTGTTCAACTGCCGATGCTGGCGTGTGGGGACAGAGAGGCTCTGGTGATGGCTCCACCCCCTACACATGACCCAGCTGCATCACCTTGCTTCTCTGGCTGTCTGGCTTTCCTCCACTGGCATTTTCCACCATAATCTCCTCCCTCACATCCCCTGGATCCATCTCTCTGAAGTCAATAGCAGCCCTCACCCTAGGTTTTCTCCACAATCTCTAAACTCCAGCTCCCAGCCACTGTGCCTTCTAGGGGACCTGCTTCCCTGTCCAGGGTATGTATGGCTGTGCAAGGACTGTCTAATTCTTATTCCATTTAGGCTGTCACAGATCAGCTGTTTCACTCTCAGCCTTAAATGTTTCTCCTCTGACTCAGACGATTGCTCCAATGTGGGGATCGGACCCCTCCTTTAGTTCCCCCACCCCCCGAGGGCAGATCTAGTCCTACTAACACTCCTGTTTCCCCTCCTAGTTCTTTCATCCTATTGAGTTTTGCATGGTTCTATATATTCTTTACCACTGGTCAGGTACTTCTGTCTGCTCTCAGCTGGCATTCTGCCTGCACTTCTGTGTCTGAAGGTGTATTCCTGATGGATCTGTAGAGAGACATGCACTTAATGTCCACCTACTCCTCCGACATCTTGTTCTGTCTGTTCATTTGTTTTTTAAATCAGTTAAGAGGAAAAAGGGGGAGAAATATGTGATTGCTCTGTCCTTTTAATTATATATATATATATGTATGTATATATATATATATATATATATAATTATTTTGACTGGCTGTCTTTGTGGGGTTTTTTTGTTTGTTTGTTTGCTTGCATGAAATCATACTACTGTCTTTTGTCACTCTTTCAGCCTGAAAAATTTTGTTTAATATTTCTTACAAAGTGGTTCTGCTAGAAATTAATTGTCTAACTTTTTATTTATCTGAGAATGTCTTTATTTTATCTTCATTTTTTTGATGGCCATTGTTTCTTTAATGGGATTTTTTACAAAAAAGATTTGAGTTGAAAGTATAAAGTTCCAATATTCTGGGAGGTGGGTCATAGAGGATCCTGCTGTGATGTATGTCGGAGAGTGTTTTGCCTATGTTCTCCTCTAGGAGTTTTGTAGTTTCTGTTCTTACGTTTAGATCTTTAATCCATTTTGAGTTTATTTTTGTGTATGGTGTTAGAAAGTGTTCTAGTTTCATTCTTTTACAAGTGGTTGACCAGTTTTCCCAGCACCACTTGTTAAAGAGATTGTTTTTAATCCATTGTATATTCTTGCCTCCTTTGTCAAAGATAAGGTGTCCATATGTGTGTGGATTTATCTCTGGGCTTTCTATTTTGTTCCATTGATCTATATTTCTGTCTTTGTGCCAGTACCATACTGTCTTGATGACTGTGGCTTTGTAATAGAGCCTGAAGTCAGGTAGGTTGATTCCTCCAGTTCCATTCTTCTTTCTCAAGATAGCTTTGGCTATTCGAGGTTTTTTGCATTTCCATACAAATTGTGAAATTATTTGTTCTAGCTCTGTGAAGAATACTGTTGGTATCTTGATAGGGATTGCATTGAATCTATAAATTGCTTTGGGTAGTATACTCATTTTCACTATATTGATTCTTCCAATCCATGAACATGGTATATTTCTCCATCTATTAGTGTCCTCTTTGATTTCTTTCACCAGTGCTTTATAGTTTTCTATATATAGGTCTTTAGTTTATTTAGGTAGATATATTCCTAAGTATTTTATCCTTTCTGTTGCAATGGTGAATGGAATTGTTTCCTTAATTTCTCTTTCTGTTTTCTCATTATTAATGCATAGGAATGCAAGGGATTTCTGTGTGTTGATTTTATATCCTGCAACTTTACTATAATCATTGATTAGTTCTAGTAATTTTCTGGTGGAGTCTTTAGGGTTTTCTATGTAGAGGATCATGTCATCTGCAAATAGTGAGAGTTTTACTTCTTCTTTTCCAATTTGGATTCCTTTTATTTCTTTTTCTGCTCTGATTGCTGTGGCCAAAACTTCCAAAACTATGTTGAATAGTAATGGTGAAAGTGGGCACCCTTATCTTGTTTCTGACTTTAGAGGAAATGCTTTCAATTTTTCACCATTGAGGATAATGTTTGCTGTGGGTTTGTCATATATAGCTTTTATTATGTTGAGGTATGTTCCTTCTATTCCTACTTTCTGGAGAGTTCTTATCATAAATGGATGTTGAATTTTGTCAAAGGTTTTCTCTGCATCTATTGAGATAATCATATGGTTTTTATTTTTCAATTTGTTAATGTGGTGTATTACATTGATTGATTTGTGGATATTGAAGAATCCTTGCATCCCTGGGACCTAATTAAACTTAAAAGCTTCTGCACAACAAAGGAAACTATTAGCAAAGTGAAAAGGCAGCCTTCAGAATGGGAGAAAATAATAGCAAATGAAGCAACTGACAAACAACTAATCTCAAAAATATACAAGCAACTCCTACAGCTCAACTCCAGAAAAATAAATGACCCAATCAAAAAATGGGCCAAAGAACTAAATAGACATTACTCCAAAGAAGACATACAGATGGCTAACAAACACATGAAAAGATGCTCAACATCACTCAATATCAGAGAAATGCAAATCAAAACCACTATGAGGTACCATTTCACGCCAGTCAGAATGGCTGCGATCCAAAAGTCTACAAGCAATAAATGCTGGAGAGGGTGTGGAGAAAAGGGAACTCTCTTACACTGTTGGTGGGAATGCAACCTAGTACAGCCACTATGGAGAACAGTGTGGAGATTCCTTAAAAAACTGGAAATAGAACTGCCTTATGATCCAGCAATCCCACTGCTGGGCATACACACTGAGGAAACCAGAAGGGAAAGAGACACGTGTACCCCAATGTTCATCGCAGCACTGTTTATAATAGCCAGGACATGGAAGCAACCTAGATGCCCATCAGCAGATGAATGGATAAGAAAGCTGTGGTACATATACACAATGGAGTATTACTCAGCCATTAAAAAGAATACATTTGAATCAGTTCTAATGAGGTGGATGAAACTGGAGCCTATTATACAGTGAAGTAAGCCAGAAAGAAAAACACCAATACAGTATACTAACGCATACATATGGAGTTTAGAAAGATGGTAACAATAACCCTGTGTATGAGACAGCAAAAGAGACACTGATGTATAGATCAGTCTTATGGACTCTGTGGGAGAGGGAGAGGGTGGGAAGATTTGGGAGAATGGCATTGAAACATGTATACTATCATGTAGGAAATGAGTTGACAGTCCAGGTTCGATGCACGATACTGGATGCTTGGGGCTGGTGCACTGGGACGACCCAGAGGGAGGGTATGGGGAGGGAGGAGAGAGGAGGGTTCCGGATGGGGAACACATGTATTCCTGTGGCAGATTCATTTCGATATTTGGCAAAACCAATACAATATTGTAAAGTTTAAAAAAAAAAAAAAGTTTAGGGTAGAAAATCTTCAAAGGAAAGGGGTCAGAGGGGAGCCAAGTACTCTGATTTGCCCAAATAATTGGCTGACAGCTATATTATACACACAAATAAAAAACACCAAGGAGCCAATGAAAAAAATCAGCACCTGCAAGCTGAAAAACTAAACAGAAGTGTTAACTGCTGTGCATTATATAGAAGATAAGACTTAGAGTTTATTCAAGTTAACTCTACTATAGCAAAAATCATTGTCTATTGTATATAGTAGTCTTCTTTATGTTAGCAATTAATCATGATAAAATTAAATAATAATGTAGAATATTATTGTCCAAAACTATAGTAAAGATTCAAAGATTAAAAAAAATGAAAGTATAAAGTTCCCATACCACTATCCACCCACCAATTTCTTCTGTTTTTAACATATTAAAGTAACTGGTTATTCTTGATGAACCAATTTTGAAATGTTCAGTTCAGTTCATTTGCTCAGTTTTGTATACCTCTCTGTGATCTCCTCAACTGCAGCACGCCAGTATTCGCTGTCCATCACCAACTCCCAGAACTTGCTCAATCTTACGTCCATTGAGTCTGTCATGCCATCCAACCATCTCATCCTCTGTAGTCCCCTTTTCTTTCAGCCTTCAATCTTTCCTAGCATCAGGGTCTTTTCCAATGAGTCAGTTCTTCACAACAAGTGGCCAAAGTACTGGAGTTTCAGCTTCAGCTTCAGTCCTTCCAAAGAACACCCAAGACTGATCTTTAGAATGGACTGGTTGGATTTCCTTGTAGTCCAAGGGACTCTCAAGAGTCTTCTCCAACACCACAGTTCAAAAGCATCAATTCTTTGGTGCTCAGCTTTCTTTATAGTCCAACCCTCACATCCATACATGACCACTGGAAAAACCATAGCCTTGACTAGATGGACCTTTGTTGACAAAGTAATGTCTCTGCTTTTTAATATGCTTCCTAGGTTGGTCATAACTTTCCTTCCAAAACTGTCTTTTAATTTCATGGCTGCAATCACCATCTGCAGTGATTTGGGAGGCCAGAAAAGTAAAGTCAGCCACTGTTTCCACTGCTTCCCCATCTATTATAAAACCATCACATAGTTTTGCAATGAAATTACAAAGAGGCATGTGAAAAATTTGTGGAGTGTCTTATTCCAGTAAGGCTACTATATCAAAGGGTTTCCCTGGTGGCTCAGACAGTAAAGCATCTGCCTACGATGTGGGAAACCTGGGTTTGATCCCTGGGTCAGGAAGATCCTCTGGAGAAGGAAATGGCAACCCACTCCAGTACTCTTGCCTGGAAAATTCCATGGATGGACGAGCGTGATAGGCTATAGTCCATGGGATCACAAAGAGTCAGACATGACTGAATGACTTCACTTTCACTTTCAATCAAAATCTGACAATCTCTTTATTGGGAGTCTTTAAAGCTGAGTGCCAAAGAATTGATGCTTTTGAATTGTGGTGTTGGAGAAGACTCTTAAGAGTCCCTTGGACTGCAAGGAGATCCAACCAGTCCATTCTGAAGGAGATCAACCCTGCGATTTCTTTGGAAGGAATGATGCTAAAGGTGAAACTCCAGTACTTTGGCCACCTCATGCGAAGAGTTGACTCATTGGAAAAGACTCTGATGCTGGGAGGGATTGGGGGCAGGAGGAGAAGGGGCCGACAGAGGATGAGATGGCTGGATGGCATCACTGACTCGATGGACAGGGAGGCCTGTCGTGCTGTGATTCATGGGGTCGCAAAGAGTCGGACACGACTGAGTGACTGAACTGAACTGAACTGAGGCCATTTACATTTGCTGTAATTATCAATAGAGTTGGTTTAAATCCTCCATTTAAAAAAAAGAAAATTTTTTGTAATCTGCTTTTTGTTCTTTTCCTCTGTTCTTATCTTCTTTGGAAGAATTGGACATATTTTAGGAATTCTTCTCTCCAGTATTAATTATACCTCTTCTTTTATTATTTTAATATGGTTGTTCTTGGGTTTATGGTATATATTGTTAACATTGTACTCTAATTTCAAATTATATTTACCACTTTGCATAAAGTGTGTAAGAACGTTAGAGAGTTATATTTTAAGTTATTCTCTCCCAACCCTTACTTTTATAGATTTTACTCTGACATAAATTATAAACCTTCACATTCATTGCCATTATTTTCAGTCTCATAGTTATCTTTTGGGGTGATTAATTTAAGTTGAAATGCCTTCTATATTTATTCATATGTTAATATGTCCAGTGCTATTTATTTCCTTGTGTAGATATAAATTCCATCTGGCATTATCTTCCTTCTGTGTAAAGAATTTCTTTCAACCTTAAGGTAAATTTGTTGATAATGGATTCTCTCATCTTTTATTGTCTTACATCTTCTGTATTTATTAAAATATACTTTTTATTTCTCAGTACTGAATTCTAAATCAACTTTTATTTTACAATGTCTAAAAAAATTACTTCATTGTCTCCTGGCTTGCACAAATTTTCAAGAGAAGTTAGTTATCATTCTTACCACTGTTACTCTGTACTACTTTGAGCATTTGTATGTTTTTTCCCAGTGGCTGCTTTTAACACAACTTTAAAATTTTCAATTATTATTTTATTTTTCTCTTTATTCTGGATTTTTAACCATTTAGTTTGTTGGTGTGAATTTTTAAAAGGTAATATTATTGTCTGAGTTTTGTGTATGGGCTTACAGTTTTCATCAAAATTTTGTAAAATTTCTAATCATTATTTTTCCTATTTTTTGGTCTTTATCTTCTCTTGTTAGGGCTCCAGTCACATCTATTTTAGATAGTTTACATTTTCATACCATCATCAGGCTTTGTTCATTTTTTGATCTCTTCTTCCTGACTCTCATTTTAGGCAGTTTCTTTTGCCATGTGTTTACTTTCAATGACATTTTCTTCTGCAATGCCTACCATGATGTCTTTTGCGATGTCTACTACAATTATATCTAGTTTATTTTTCGTTTCAGTATTGCATGTTTCATGACTAGGTTTTCTATTTGGGCCATTGTTATACATTTTTTTGTTTTTTTCTTATCATATTTATATTTTTCTTTACCTTCTTTATCAGATGAAGTACATGTATGAAAGCTGTTTTAATATCATTTACTGCTATTTCCATTATCTCTCTCATTTCTAAGTCTGTTTCTAATGATTGATTGTCTTCTTGTAAGATCACATTTCCTGTTTATATACATGCCTGGTAATTCTTGTTTGGATCGAGACATGTTAAATTTTGTTTTGTAAGTTCTGGATTGTTGTTATTTCTTTAAATAGTTTTAGACTTTGTTCTACAATATTATTATTATTATTAGTAGTAGTAGTCAAGTTATTATTTGTTTGATCCCCTGAATCTTTTTTCTACATGTAATTAAGGAGGCCCAGCGCATTCTTTAATCTACTAATTTACTCCCACTAAAAACACTATATTTTTTTAGTGCTTTGCCAAATGAACCATGTTTTATAAGATCTTTCTACTTTGGATCTTAAAGGTACAAACTATTCTTTACTTTTTGTGAGCCCTGGGAAAGGTTTAGCATACTATTTGCCAGGAATCTTTGCCTATGCATGAATATTTTTTTTCTTATATGTCCACAGACAGTTACTCAATCAATGACTTAGAAGAACTCCTCTGCATATTTCTAAAAGTCTTCCTATAAATCTTTTTATTCTCTGGTACTCTATTCCAAAAATTTCGATCACCTTAGTTTTCCTGCAAGACCATCAGGCTCTGTTTGGGTTTCCTCACTCTATCCTATGGCCCAGAAACTCCAAGTAGTAAGTTGGGACAGAATAGGGGTTCCTTCATTTATTTCTTATCTTAGGGATCACAGTCCCGCATTCTATTGTTCAATGACTAAATAAGTTATTCCATATATTTTGTTCCGTTTTCTACCTTTCCAAGCTGGAAAGGTGAAATTGTTTTCTATTACTATCTCACTGCAGAAAGTGAAATTTCATGTTCTTATTTCTCATTGCTATCTTAGTCAAAGTAATTCATCTCCATGAGCTTCAGTTTCCCTTTTTGTTAATTGGGAATGTGCGCTGTGCTCAGTTGCTTCAATAGCGTCTGACTGTTTGTGACCCTATAGACTGTAGCCTGCCAGGATCTTCAGTCCATAGGATTCTCCAGGCAAAAATATTGGAGTGGGTTGCCTCATCCAGAGGATCTCCCTGACCCAGGAATCAAACCTGCGTCTCCGGCATTGCAGGTGGATTCTTTACCAGTGAGCCACCAGGGAAATCTGAAGGGAATAGCAATATCTATTTCATAAATTACTGTAGTGAAATATATCCAGCATAGAGCTATATCTGTAGTAAGTATCAGAGGAAGAATCATTTATTTCTCTTTCTTTTGATAATTAAAACACATGGTATTCCTCTCCACTTATCCAAATCTTTCCTATTCTGGCAAGACTAAATTCAACCATATTTTTCCTTAACAATGTCCTTCCAAGCCTAGCCTAAAGGGATCTCTCCTTTCTCTGAAACATTTCAGCTATTATTGTCTGTACAATTTCTTGATTAATTAATCATAGGTGCCCTTTAATAACATTGCTACTGTTGTCTAGAAATGCTATTTAAATTCTTTATTATTGGATATTACCTAATGTTTGTAGGTGTTTCTATTCAATAAGCCATAAGCTGTCATGAAGACAACTTATGAAATGTGTCAATATTCACTATAGTTCCTGACTCAGAGCCTACCACATAGTAAGGATGAAATTATTAATTTAGTTTTGATGACATGTGATCACAATAGTTATTCTTATGCCAGAAAGGTCATCATAGAATTAAATGTACACACAGCTCGTGGGACAAAATCTTCTTTCTTCAGATTACCCTAAATAATCCTTCATATCTTTTCTCTCTGAGACTCAATGTTTGGCATTCTTCAGGAAAAAAAAAAATAATAATAATGACAAAACCAGTAGAATATGTGGAAATGTATATGCCATTTAGAAGATGAGCAGAGCCTCAAGACTGAAAAGCCACATATAATTTGACTCTGTACCTTGTGTGGAGCAAGGGTCCTGGCATCGCCATCCACCCAATAGCAGACGCTCTGATCAAGAGGTTAAAACATCAAGAAGATAAATCTCTGTGTTTGTGATCTCTTGGTTACGGTCAAAGCTAAATCATGTGCTCAGTGTGAATTTCAGGATTTATTGTGCTACACTCTGTTAATATTAATGAGAACTTTCCCCAAAAAAATAAAGCCTGTCATTGCTCTATGAGTTTGAAATCTTGGTGATAGGCCAAACACTTCAGAAATCATCTACAACACTCTTTGGAGTAACAGTTGGTATCTGATTTTGCTTTCTTTACCCTATGACCATACATCATTTTCCCTTGAACTGAAAATTCCCAATAACATTGGAAATAACATTCTAATGAATGATAGTGTGGATTTTGAAGCCTATTTCATCTCAGTGACTTCCTCAGAAATTGTTTGCTAGTCACATGATGACTGGTATGACTGAAAATCCCTGCAAACTTGCTCAAATCTGAAAATTCTCCTGCATTCTTATGACTCTGGCACAAATTTCTGGTACATATGTTTATAATCTGGTTACAATCACATAGACTTATGAAATCAGAATACATTGTCCTAAACTATTAAGGCTGGTCCCAGGACTCCCCTGGTGCTCCTGTGGTTAAGACTTACACTTCCAATGCAGGGAGCACGGGTTCAATCCCTTGTTGGGGAACTTAAATTCCCACATGCTGCGTGGCAGGGCCAAAAAAAGACAAAGAAAAAGACTGGTACCAGTCTCTTCCTTTGAGATAAGTCAAAATAAGAAAGATATTCTTTCTTATACCCTGGAACCATGAGGCATTATGTACAAAAGTACTTTGCATATTGTGGCTCATCAGTGGAATTAGAATGGAATTAGAAAACATTTACTCTCGTCACACTGTCTTCATTCATTATATATATGTATATATCTCAGATCACCTGATATGAAAGATGTCCATTTCTTCTGCCTCAGACAGCACATGTTCTCCCTGCCTCTCTTCCATGCCTTACTATCTAAATCAGGAAATTCTTTAAAAATAATTCATTCACAAATTACTCTTCTCTTTATCCCCTCTTTAACATGTACACAGTCTTAATCAAGATTTGAGACTTGACTTGGGAATTTTCAACATTACACATAGAAATGTAAGGTCACAGAGGATTTCTCTTAGTTCATTACCCCAAATTTCTTCAGCCATTCCCACTCCACCATCTCCTAAAGGTGGTCCAGCAGGGGGTGTTCAGTGAGCATCAGCCAACATAGAGTTCTTTTTGAGCCAGCAGGGAGCCTGATATTTTGCATCTTTCAATCAAAGTAGCAAACTTCCCTTATTAAAGGAAAAAAAAAAAAGGAAGAAAGGTATAGATAAGGACTTTCTCTCTCAAGCCCCTCCTGTAATCCAGCTCCAAGTCTTCATGTGCATGATGGCTACTTTGTCCTTTCCTTGACCTGTTCTCTGGGATAAATGAACCAAAGCCTGGAATAGCTGCTTCCTGTGTGTATCAATCTGCCTCACAAGGGGAAGAGGGGAAGGCAGAGTGGTCTCTGGTTTCATCCTCCTCTACCTCCATTTTTCACTTCCATTGAATCCCTAGCTCCTTCTTGCTTCCCAAGGGTAAGCCCTGCTTCCCCTTTATTGCCTATACCTAAATCCAGCCTCTCTCTTCCCAGCACTTTTGATTTCCCATTAACACACCGAACCCCTCATGTTTCAGGAAGTTTGTGAGGGCAGTTGGTGAGGTGAATTGTGCTTCCTGACAAGTATGCAAAGCATTCTATGATATACTGGATCTGGAAACCCCTATTATAGGAGATTTACTATTCTGTTCTAAGGTTGTACTCCAGGTTGAAATTGGCTGACAAGGTCTCAGCTTGGCTAGGATTTATTCCTACATATTAAATTATTTTTTTAATTAGTTCAATGCCCTGGTCATTTCTAAACCAAAGAAATGTGAAATAAGTTCATGAAGCAAAAGTGAAACAGGCCATGGTTTGAGTCAGTTGTTCAGTTTCAGCTACAAAAATATGTGTAGCCCTCAAGCTCTTAAACACTTCCATACATTTTCTTAAGATCAAGGATTCACATATATCCTGTGTGTATGTGCACTCAGTTGCGTCTGACTCTGCAATCCCATGGACTGTAGCCCACCAGGCTCCTCTGCCCATGAAATTCTCAAAGCAAGAATACTGGAGTGGGTTGCCATTCTCTTCTCCAGGGGATCTTTCTGACCCAGGGACTGAACCTGGGTCTCCTACGTCTCTGCATTGGCAGGTGGTTCCTTTACCGCTGAACCACCAGGGAAGCCCTCTCATACATCCTAGACTTTTGCAAATTAATTCCTATTGCTATCAGTCTCCTTGGCCTCTGTTTACAGATCAACATTTTTTTTTAAGGCAAGCATGAAATGCATGTAAAATCTTTGGCAGGAAGGCAGAAACTGGCCTCTTCATTCTATCTGAAATCCTTTCTGCATTCCTGGTTCAGTGAGGTATATAAGCGTGGGAGAAGTTGATGGAGAGTATCTGTGCCTGGCAGATTGTGGGGAGGAGGTATTATTGCCTGCGCGTGTGCACACACAGACATACACAAACCCCAGATGGTAACTAGATGAGGAAAAAGAGCCAACAACACCAGGAGTTATTTTGGGAACAAAACTAGGAATCTACATATGGTTAGATTTTTCGTCCTAAATGTTGCTCTTGCATATGACAAGCTCCTTGGTGGAGCAGAAGCCAATTCATAGATCTATTCAAATTACTTTTCTAGTGTCTAATGCTTTGGAGGAAGAAGTAAAGAGGTGTGTGATCCCTTTAATAAGACCAAAATATTGCAACTATCTCAGAAGAGGCCCTATAACTTCTTCAAGCTCTCTTTTCTCTGTATAGATGCACAAGAACCAGTAATGTCAAAAAAATAGTTAAAAGTCAAGTCAGATTGCTAGAATTTAGCAGTTACTTTCAGCCTTTGGTGGATGATGGGCTGTGTGAATGGTGGGATATTGCTGGTAAGAAAAAAAAAATCATATGTTTGATCTGCAGGGCAGTACATTTGCTAATGGTCCGTACTTACCAACTCCACCCTGAACACTAGTCAAGAGATTCACAATTTCATACTGTTTAGGGAGAAAAAAAGCTTGTCATTAGCACAGCATAAATTCTTGACTACTATACAGTTCCAAACACAATATCGGGTACTGGTAATATCCTCTTTACATACATCAATATTACTATTATTCATTATGAAAAATACAAGAAGACTAACACTTACTTCCCTTTCTCCCATTCCATGTTTCTAATCAAGCAGCAAACATTTCTCAGAGGTTGCTATGGGAAGAGTGCTGGGACTTTCAGGAGTAATCTTACTTTTCGATAACAATAGTTGTATGAAATGCAGTGTACAGCTTTTTTCCCCCCACATTGTTGCTTGAAAGATTTGCTGTTTCTGTTACTTGGGGAAAGCACTTCAAATTAAGAAATAGTGAGTTTTTAGTTTTTCTTCTCTAGCAGGAGAAAGAATGCCACTGAAATAATGTACCAGGAACTGAGCATACAAAACTGTGAAGATAGTCGCTGATCTTAAGGAGCTCACAGTTTACAGATGAAGACAGGCGCATAAATAATAATTACAAGACAGTGTATTAAGTGATTTACCAGATGCACACTTTTGATGCTATAGGAGCACAAGGGAGTGAGTCATGAATCAGAAAAGGGAGTACAGTAATGGCTCCTGCCCAACTGCATATTCTCAGAGTGAGACTTAGCTCAGCGCTTGCATAATAAACTCTCATTACCCTTATGTGAAACTTAGGCATGGCATGGTATGCACAAATTTTTGCACAATTTTTTACAATAGCAGCATAGCATGAATGTATTGCTTTATCTGTTAGGTGTATCTCCTTTCTTTTGAGAATAGCACCACTTTTGGACAGGGCAAGGAAATATTGTTCATTTACTCTTCAAATGTGAGATTTTACTAGAGGTACTCAATCATAACACTCTTTCCACTGAGCCCTGGCTTCTTCAGATTGAAATTATGGAACAGAAACAGTTCCGCTAGAAAGGAAGGGCTTTTAACTGAAAGACTGGGATCTACCAGTGGACAATATTTCCAGCTCTTAGAGAAAGCCCATATAAGGGAATGAATTAAGGACTCAAAGAGAAACAGAAATGAGAGATAGAGAGAGATAGAAATGCAATTGAGAGAAACTGATGGAATTCACAACCCAGTTTCTGGTCATCCCTGAGGCCAACTGCCTCTCAACATTCTGCTGTTTGATTATAGAGTCAAAACACTGTACTTTTTGTCTTAAACAGGTGTTCATTTTTTGTATCCAAGATAATTTTAGATGGCCAAAAGAATTAACACTAGGATTTCTCCATAGAAGTTACTCACTCTTGGTATTATATCAATCTGCTAATCTACAAGTGAGATATTTTTCTTCAGATTTTGATTATCTGGTGTTAATTACCTCTTTTCCAGAGTGTTCCTACTCTTCCTAGCATCCTGCTTCACTGGGTCACATTAAACTAAACAGATCACAGAAGTTCTGAGTTAAGAACTGTTTAGAGGAAAAAAAAAAAAAAAAAAAAGCACTGTTTAGAATTCAAAGGGAATAGATGGGAATGTATTGTCTCATGAATTACAAACACATACCTGCTTCTGAAATGTGACTAGAGACTGAGTGTAACATCTTACTCCAGAAGTGTGACTTTACTATAGAAATGGGACTTTATGTCTAACAGTGATGGTAAACGGGCAATTGCAGCAACTATTTAGAGCAGGTTGGGTAATTAGGACCAACAAGATTCACCGAAGACTCAAATGAACCTGCTCAGAGCTAAGCTAATACTTTTCTCTCCAACCTGCTCCTCTTATAATATTCTTAATATTCATTAGTGGTACCATAATATTCTCAGTCACACAGACTAAGAAAGGACAACTTTATCATTGAGAGAGCCTGCTTCCTTAGTCCTCATGACTAATCACTCACCATCTCAGTTAATTTCACCTTTACATATTGTTTCTTTCCATCTTTGCTTTTAATGCTCTGGCTCAGGCCCTCCTTATATTTTGCCATGCCTAGTTCAACATCCTTTTAACGTGTTTAGTCTCCTCCATTCTTGCGTGCATGCTAAGGCGCTTCAGTAGTGTCCAACTCTGTGTGCCCCCATGGATTGTAGCCCTCCAGGCTCCTCTGTCCATGGGACTCTCCAGGCAAGAATACAGGAGTTTGCCATTTCCTTCTCCAGGGGATCTTCCCAACCCAAGGACTGAACCTGCATCTCCGACTGTCCTGCCTTGGCAGGCAGGTGCTTTCCAACTAGCACCAACTGGGAAGCCCATTCCTATTCTTGCCCTCCTCTAATCCATCTTTTAAACAGTTGCCAGTGATTTGTCTGAGATGCAAACATGATCCTGCTACTTTCCTATTAATAATCATGCAAGGGTATCTCATCACTATAGAACTTTGGCATGGCAGTCTAGCCAAGCTCTGTCTTCAAGTGTTTGGTCAATGGTCTGCTCCTGCCTACCTCTTTACTTTCATTACCTGCCACTCCTCTCCTCTAGGTTTCACTCCAGCTGTGCTGTTCTTTTTGCAGTACCTTTCTCAAGTTTTTCCTTTTCTTGGAATACTCTTTACTCGGGCTATGATTAAACCATTCAGAGGCCCTAAGCATCAAAAAAGATTAGGACGCCTCATGTAAAATTAAGAATTTAATAATATTAAAATAGAAATCAAGTCTAGCATTGTGCTGATGTCATCTTAATGGATTCTTTTCCTTTTTCCTCTTCCATTATATCAAATATACAAAGGAAGTGTTACAACATCTGGGGTATATTACGAACTGGGTCAAATTATAAGGATAAGAACTCCCAGTAGATTTTCAAACACTGAATAGATGGGACCTCTGAAGTCACAATTTGCAACTGTTCATGTCTTGCCCTTTTTCTTGGTAATGGAATCACAGTCTTCCTCTGATAACACTTTTCAACTCATCCGGGAAAGGAAAGGAGAGCAGCCCGTGTATGGAAGCTTCCTGATAATACCATTGCCTGCCTAGAAGGATAGCTTGATTTTTTTCCCCCAAGCAATTACTTAATTGGTATTTTGGCCCCTTTTTCTCTGAAGCAGGACATAACCTTTATTGACATTGTGGCTGCTGCCACATCTGTTATGCTGACAGAGAGAAGGAGCTGGCCCAATTCTTATGATGGATTTGGCAATGTCAAACCTTCAGCACATTTTGTAATGGGGCAAAAGGAAGCTTGTTGCTAGTGGAAGGTTCCCCCAATCCCCGAAACATTGTAGATATGAAGAGGACTGTCCCCATCCTCCTAGCACCAAAATCCTCTCATCACCTCTGAAGTGAACCAGAAAGATATGAACTCCATTTCTGGAGGAGTGTCTCACTTTTGCTGGCTACTGAGCATAGGAACTGGAAGCAACTCACAATGTATTGCGACAAAAATGTCTTCTATACCTGCATAGTGGATCTTCCCTGTGGCTCAGTGATAAAGAATCTGTCTGCCAATCAGGAGACGTGGGTTCGATCCCTGGGCGGAGAAGATCCCCTGGAGAATGAAACAGCAGCTTACTCCAGTATTCTTGCCTGGGAAATCCCATAGACAGAGAAGCCTAGTGAGCTACAGTCCACTGTGTCACAAAGGTGTCAGACACAACTTAGTGACTAAACAACAACAAACCTGCATAGTAACCCTATAAATCGATGTCCCAGAGACAAGTAAACACAGAAAATGAAGAAGAAGTTAACTGCACAAGATCTGCTGAAGAGAGAGAGCTGTGGATGTAGATTCATGTCAGTCCATGAGTAATGCGTTGTAGGGTTTTCACTAGATGGAAGTTCGCCGAGTGCATTGTGTAGAATAAGCTCAGTCTGTACCCACAGTCCAGGACATCTCTACTCCAGTACAGAGTACTTTATGATTTAGCAATCTTTACCAGACTTGGCATTCATAGGAGAGGCTGTAGTTATAGACCATACTGAACTGAGGTCCTCTGGAGGTAATAAAACACTAAGAAGATGCTATCTCATGGATTTGGAGCATGTCATTCCCTTGAAAGTCAAGGAGACAGCTGATTTAAAGTTTCCAGCTAGGTCACAGAAAAGTCAGTCGCGGCTGCTTCCAGCTGAGTTCAGAGTTTGAATATTTATGGTGTCAATCTGAAATCCAGATAACCACAAATAATATAAATCCATTAACTCCCCTGCACAAGAAAAGCTTTTTGGCTGCTAATGCCTTGATTGCTAGGCTACCACAGGATTGGTGTGTAGATTTCTTGCTTTTGGGCTTTCTTTTTTTTTTCTGTCTGTCTCTCCTTCTGTCTCTCTCTGTATCTATCCGTCTGTTTGTTTGTCTATCTCCACATCAACCCCCGCCTTTACTGACTGTGTTAAGTTATACCAAGATACTTTAAACTGATTGAGACAACTTTCCAGGAAAAATAAGCAGGAACAGCAATGCTGGGATTGTCTGGCCTCCTCTGTGCATAGCATTTATTGTTGAAATGTTATAGTTTTGATCATCTGAGAACCACAGTGCTGGTTTATTTCTACTACTTACACCAAGTGAAGTGAAAGTCATGTCTGACTCTTTGTGACGCCTTGGACTATATAGTCCATGGAACTCTCCAGGCCAGAATACTGGAGTAGGTAGCCTTTCCCTTCTCTAGGAGATCTTCCCAATCCAGGGATCGAAACTATGTCTCCTGCAATGCAGGTGGGTTCTTTACCAGCTGAGCCACAAGGGAAGCCCAAGAAGACTAGAGTGGGTAGACTATCCCTTTTCCAGCGGATCTTCCTGACCCAGAAATTGAACTGGGGTCTCCTGCATTGCAGGAGGATTCTTTACCAACTGACTTATGAGGGAAGCCCATTTACATAGAAAGCGGATATTATTCACCAGATTATTGAACCTGAAGTCCTCTAGCATATTTGCTTCTCTGTAAGCAAAATTTTGCCCATGAAATAAAAACCATATCTTCTCTGTTCTCAACTACCCTAGAAGGCAGTAAGTGGGAGTGCCCAGATAAAGAATAGTAGCATGGACTTGTATTAAATGACACTTGCATATATGGTATTATTGGAGTTTTATAAGAGTCAGTGTGATACAGATTACTGTGCTCCTGTTTTGGATGAGGAAATTGAAGTTCAGCATCCAGCTGAAGATCATGCAGGCATATTAAAAAGCATCTGAAGCTCTTACCCTGAGAGGCTTTTGTCAGACTATTCACCAAATCTTTGACTGTGCTGGTTCACTTACAAAATGTTTCAGAGTGACCTGGTTTGGAGACCCCTTGACAGAGATAGCAAGACAATGAACAAAATCTCACAAAAAAGCCAAAACTGGGATGGCATGATTTGGGTCAACGGCAAGCCCTGTGTTGAATTCATCCAAACCGTAGCATACCTGAGTGGCCTTCTTTACTTTAAAAATACTGTTTAAAATTTTTTTTTGATGTGGATCATTTTTAAGTCATTATTGAATTTGTTACACTATCAATTCTGTTTTATGTTTTGGATTCTGTTTTTGGCCACAGGCATGTGAGATATTAGCTACCCAACCAGGGATCAAACTGGTATCCTATGCACTGCAAGGTAAGTCCTAACCATTAGATTGCCAGAGAAGCCCCTAAAAATACTATTGTGATCTTAAAGACAGTTGGTAAAATTCAACAATTATTCCTCCACTCCTGCCTCCCTCACCATCACCATATGTTGGTCCTGTGTTAGATACTTGAGTGTGAATGGCAACAGAGGGACACCCTAGCTTTGAGAAAATTACAGCCTTCAACAAAATAATATAGGCCTACTCACACCTTTGGAATAATGAATGAATCATGAAAATGTTATAAGATCAAACAATTAAACAAACACCATCTTGACATATGACGCGCAAAGCCCCTCTAAAGCACTGATTCTCAATCTCCAGCATAGAGAAGGTGTTCTCAATACTCTGCATTGGAATCACACACCAGAAATTTTTTTAAAGTACACATTTCAGGACTCCAACCTCAGACATCCTGATTTAACTTTCCTTGTGTAAAGCCTGGGCATGTGAATTTTTAAAGAGTATCCCAGGTGATTCTGATATACATTGGGGATTGAGAATCACTAGTTTAGAGATTCCCATTTAATGGTTTGAGAGCTCTTGCATGCCTGCTAAGTTGCTTCAGTTGTGTCCAACTCTTTGCAACCCCAAGGACTACAGCCCACCAGCCTCCTCTGTCCTAGAGATTCTCCAGGCTAGAATACTGGAGTGGGTTGCCATGTCCTCCTCAAGTGGATCTTCCCAACCCATGGATCGAACCTGTGTCTCCTTTGCCTCCTACAATGCAGGTGAAATCTTTACCACTGAGCCACCAGGGAAGTCCTTGAAAGCTCAGGCACTTCAAAAGATTTGTTGTATTTTTATATTGTACTATATTTTTATACTATATTAGTAAGTAATGCTTCCATGGCACGTATTGTCCAGGCACTGCTTGAAATACTTTATATATATTAACTCATTTTTTCCTTATAACAATCTTATGAGAAAAATACTTCTGTTATCCTCATTTTACAGACAAGGAAACTGAAACAGAAAAGCATTAAGTCACTTGCTTAATGCTCAAGAAGAGCTGAAGAAGAACAAAACTGGAACTTGAACTCCAGGTATCTGAGACTTGCTATAAATCACTGCATCATAATGCTTCATGAGGTCACTCATTTAGAAATTTTAGTTTAAGGACATGTTAAAGAGCGTGAGGGAATCTGGTCCTTAAATCTGTGTATTTCCATTCAGAGGGCATTTCTACTGACTTACAAGCAAAAAGGATCAGTGAAAATTATTTAGAAAACTCCCCTTAGTCTCTCTAAGTCTCAAGGAAGAGATTTGTAAAGTTTAGATCCACTTATACTCATTTGAAAAGACCCTGATGCTGGGAAAGATTGAGGGCAAGAGGAGAAGAGGACAACAGTGGATGAGATGGTTGGATGGCATCACTGACTCAATGGACATGAGTTTGGGTGGACTCCGGGAGTCGGTGATGGACAGGGAGGCCTGGCGTGCTGTGGTTCATGGGGTCCCAAAGAGTCGGACACGACTGAGCGACTGAACTGAACTGATACACCGCCAGTGCTTTTTTTGTTTGTTTGTTTTTACAAAAAGCAAACTTGTGGACTTAAAGCAGGTTTGTTTTCAGTGATAAGTCACTTCCTGTTCTTAAGGCCAGGAGACCTTCTAAAAGCTTATTTTAAATCTCAAGTTGCTTCTCAAGCGTCAGCATTGTTTTACAAAGCCACATTTAGATGAGTGCAGGCCAAATAAATCACTAAAGTGTCAACTGTGTAACCTTCCAAAGAATGCCCCCTTCCTTAAGCATGGGGAAAAAAAGCATAGTCTCTGGAATTTGCCTTGTTTTACAAGGCTTGCACGTCTAAAAAAACATCTAAAATATTTTTCAAACCCTATATGGTTTTGTATTCTTTCTTAACTAATGACAATAATGAATGATTATAAAAATCTAAGTCAGCTCTTCATTTTTTCCCACAAGAAAATGTCAAATAAGGAAATGTAAACCATTCCCACCTCTATATGTGAGAGTCAGAGCATGAAGAAACAGGTTTAAATAGAATCAAGGTTTTGGACAATTTCTAAAGATGTATTCAGTGGCTACAAGGTACCCAACCTGGGCCAAATACTGTGGGGTTACCCATAAGACATGGTTCCTACTGATATGACCTGCTGGAATAACTCACTTTCCACTTCTAGGGGGAGTTCTAATTTGGCCTCAGAAACAATTCCATTTCGAGGCAATTCAGTCAGTGAGACTTGTTACTTGCTAACTCAAATTCAATTCATTGAAAAAATTAGTGATATCTTCACTCCAGTCAGGAATCATGCGACTCTTCACTCCATCCTTCAGTCCTTCTAAGTCCTCACCTCCAAATAATGTGGTCAGCTTTTCCCACTTTGCCGTAGGACTGTCCAGGTTTTAGCACTGGGAATACTATGTCCCTTGGGACTGTCTAGATTTTAGTACTAAAAGCTGATGTCCTGAGAAACCCCTCAATTCTGGACAAACCAGAATGATTGGTCACACTACTTTTAATATAGCCCCAAGTCTCACTTTTGAACCTCACTTTATTCAGGGTGCCATACAAGTGAAGTATTATTGTAGCTCAGATGGTTTATAAGGATGCTCAGTCTCTAAGCCACCAATCAGGAACTGAGGGGAAAAGTGGGTATCTTGAAAGTAGAAGCCACTCAACATAGCATTACCTAGAGCTATTTTATCTAAATTATGGCACAGTTTCATGCCAGTCTCAATATCAGTTCTTTTTCAGATAAGATATTTACTTGCAGCACCTACTGATAAGCTAGGATAAATGAAAATGACTCAGCTGTTAGCTTAGACTAACACAGCACATGCAATCATTCCAATGGCCCATCTACTGGCCAGGCCTTCATACACACAAAATTGGCTAGAACAAGCACCTTTTCGTTTTTATGGTGGGGGAAGGAAGCTATGCTCTTCCTGGGCAGCATTATCTTGCAAAGAAAGCATGGGTTGGGGGTTATACAGGCAGTCTTTCCTTGTCAAAAGGAGTGGAAGGCCATTTATGCTTTTCTGTGTCTCATAAATCACTTGCTTCCATACTTGAAAACCTGAAGTCAAAATGCTCAGCCAGAACGGAGAGATGGTCACTTTGCCTTTGGCCGCGTGCTACCAGAGTCATTTACAGAGCAGGTACCAACAGCCCTGCTGACTGTGTGTCATGTCATCCATCATGCGAAACTAAACCAACAAGGCGTGAAGAGACGGTTGTGGGAACTCTTGTCAGAGAGGTCAGACCACTTCATCAAGGAGGCAGGGCAACGTTTAGGATAGCTGGCCAATGGGAAGGGTTGCGCAGGGCACATTTTTAACGAGGGGCTTTCCCATACTCTATAAAGAAAATCTCAGGAGGCAGAAGTTCACCTTTACTTTTGGGCACCAAACTGTATTTGAGAAAGGACTATCACTCCTAAAATATGCTACAGTCTCATTCCTCTTCCTTCCTGCTGGCCCTTTTCAATTTTTCTCTTGTTGTGAACAGCTGAAGTGACTGCCTTGTCAAGTTGAGAAATGGCACTACTTTTGAATATTATTCATATTTTACGAAAGATATACTTTGTGAAGTAGACTTGCCCACTGAGCCAGGTTCTGATACTGTAGCCCCACTGCCATAACTATCTGTGTCTTATCCTCAAGACAAGCACAAAAAAACATATGTTAAGAGACAAAGTTCCGAGCCTCACCCCACCCCACCCCGCCCTGCCGACTGGCCCAGCGAACCCACCGCAGACCTGCCGACAGCCCGCGGATCTGCCCTCCTTTGAGTGCGCCGTGTCTGGTTCATCCGTGCGACCCCATAGACGGCAGCCCACCAGGCTCCCCCGTCCTTGGGATTCTCCAGGCAAGAACACTGGAGTGGGTTGCCATTTCCTTCTCCAATGCGTGGAAGTGAAAAGTGAAAGTGAAGTCACTCAGTTGTGTCCGACTCTTCGCGACCCCATGGACTGCAGCCTACCAGGCTCCTCCACCCATGGGATTCTCCAGGCAAGAACACTGGAGTGGGTTGCCATTTCCTTCTCCAATGCATGAAAGTGAAAAGTGAAAGTGAAGTCGCTCAGTCGTGTCCGACTCTTAGCGACCTCATGGACTGCAGCCCACTAGGCTCCTCCATCCATGGGATTTTCCAGGCAAGAGTACTGCAGTGGGGTGCCATTGCCTTCTCCGTCCAGTGTTGCAGCTATGTAAAAAAGTGGTTCAACAGCTCTGGCTGGAGGCCGGGCTCAATCAGGTGACGGTTTCCCAGGCAGCTGCAGATATCAAACAGTTCTGTCTGCAGAATGCTCAACATGACCCTCTGATGACTGGAGTATCTTCAAGTACAAATCCCTTCAGGCCCCAAAAAGTCTGTTCCTTTTTGTAGTAAAACAAATCTTTACAAGGTTTTCCAAACCATTTTTTATAAACCAGTGATTATTCAAAGGAAAGCTAAATTTGAAGCCTGTACAAAAGCCTCTTTGTAAAGTGCCATACTGTACAAACTTCTACTTTTGTTAATCCTTAATGTCTACCTCTCTGAATATTCATAATTTTCTGTTTCACAAGGATAATTATTTTATATACACTGATGGCAGCATACAATAAAATATTTAGTCTAAAAAAAAAGAAACAAATACAGTCATTGCTCATATAACACTCAAATTTATGTAGAATCCTTTGCCTGGCACATATTTAGGCTCTCAAAAGTTATTTGTTAAATAAGACGATAAAGATGGATATTGGAAGAACATAAAACTACTGCAATTACCACATGTGAGGAAATTGAATGATAAAATAGTGAAGTAATATTCTTAAGCCATGCATTTAATGGGTATTTGGTCACAAGTACCCTAGGTTCAGAGCCTAAGAAATTAACCATTTAGCTAAATCACATCCACTATAAGGTATTCTTGCCTGTAATGCTAATATATTATTACCTTGCCCTCTTTTAACAGATACCCTGAGTCTTATACAAATCCAACCAAGAAAACAGTAGAAATGTAATACATAAAGCAAACTGTAACTCGCTAACAGCTTCTAACTCCTTTTTTATTTGTAACCTGTTTTAGATAAAGTTATCGTATCTCCAGATTGGTTAGCAGAGGGTCTGGAAAAAAAAGTTTTTAATAGACATTTAACCAGAGTTATCGCTGATACTGTGGGAGATAAAATGAGTTCTCATTCAGATGATTTAATATCCATAAAGAGTTAAAATGAAATAGTTAAAATGAAAAAGAATACTCAGTTTGGTGAAAATGACCCCGAAGAATTACATTCTCCAGTCTTAAACCTCAATCACCAAAAACTTATTGACCTCTATTTAGATCTACTTTGGTGATTTCTTTTACTACCTGAGGATTCCAAAAGAAAATGATCGATTCAATTATTCCAGTAGATGTAATTTACTGTAAATCAATGATCGTAGAGGGAGACTGATGAGATATGTAAGTATAAAGGTAATTGGAATTGAGTTTCTGAGTGAGAAAGGACTTCCAAATATTGGAAGGGAAAGAACTAGAATTAACGCCTTTGTTGAATTGGAATTGGAAGTTCCATGTGAATTCATGGTGTTTATAAACTTCCCTGGTGGCTCTGCTGGTAAAGAATCCACCTGCAATACAGGAGACATGGATTCGATACTTGAGTTGGGAAGATGCCCTGGAGAAGGAGACAGCTACCCACTCCAGTATTCTGGCTTGGAGAATTACATGGACTGTATAGTCTGTGGCGTCACAATGAGTCAGACATGACTGAGCAACTTTCCCTTTCACCTTCACCCTTCATAAATATATAAACATATATAAATATATATCTCACCATGTATACGTATATCACACTATATTAAATGCCATTATGTATCAATTATCTATTGGTACCTACACAAAATGCACATTTAAATATGCATAAAAATGTATACATAACATACATAATGTATTAGTTTCCTAGAGCTGCTAAGCAAATTAATGATTACTAGAAAGTTGGTGCCTTAAAGTAACAGAAACCTATTTTCTCATAGTTCTGGAGGCCAGAAGTTTAAAATTAAGTTATTGGCAGGGTTGGTTCCTTCTTCATTCTCTGAAAGAGATTCTATTCTGTCATCTTCTTCTACCTCCGGTTAGCTGTCCTTAGTCATTGTCTTCAGTCCATGACATTGACATTGGCTTGTAGCCATATCACTATAATCTGTCTCCATCCTCACATGACCTTCTTCTCTCTATGTGTCTGTGGCTCTGTACTTTCTTCTCCCTTGTCTTATAAAGACACCAGTGATTGCATGTAAGACCCACCCAATCCAATATGATCTCATTTTAACTTAACAAGTTCCATCTGTAAATATTCTGTCTAAAAAAGTCACAGTCTGAGGTTCTGGGTGGACATGAGTTTTGGGAGGAGACTAACAAATTATGCACATTCCCAGCATTGTCTGGTGAGAGAGCTTGGTAATAGTGACACATCGAAAGTAATGAGCACACCTAGTTTCCAGATCTTGGTTTCTAAATGCCCTTGTTAACTACAAAGAACCAGGGATAACTGTTGAATTAAGTGATGGATAATTCAAGGTCATTATACAATTCTTTCTATTCTGGAGTCAGAAGCCGTTGATCAATGAAGGGTCAGGAAAGAAGAGGTCAAGAGTTAGAGTGCAGAGCTCTCTACTGGAAGTGCTATACTTTGTCACTCTATCATTTTTTTTGTCAACCTATCATCAGTTATTTGTATGAATAGGGACAAAACACATAAGTGTGAAGGCTTTTATTTCTACAGTGAGATTAGAATTAGCTGTCTTCCAGAAGATCATAATCTCTTGAGTTCCCTTTCAGCTTTAGGAGATATGGATTATGAAACACCTCTGAAATGGAGGGGATACTGCTACCTGAAAACTGGGTTTGCTTCTTAGTGTGTCAAGCCAATAGATACAACCAAGTCAAAGATTAGGAGAAGGAAGTATTGAGTATTATTTGCAGCAAGTAAGGAGAATATCAGGGATCTTTCTCAAAGCAGTATCTCCTCAAATTGAAAAATTGGGAAAGCTTTAAGCTGCTGCTAAGTCACTTCAGTCATGTCCAACTCTGTGAGACCCCATAGACGGCAGCCCACCAGGCTCCCCCATCCCTGGGATTCTTCAGGCAAGAACACTGGAGTAGGTTGCCATTTCCTTCTCCAGTGCATGAAAGTGAAAGTGAAAGTGATGTCGCTCAGTCATGTCCGACTCTTAGCGACCCCATGGACTGCAACCCACCAGGCTCCTCCATCCATGGGATTTTCCAGGCAAGAGTACTGGAGTGGGGTGCCATTCCCTTCTCCGAAGCTTTAAGCTAAGGGTGCATATTTATGAAAGGATTTGAACAGAGGAGAATTCAGCATAGAATTGGGGCAAAGACTGACAGAGTCCAAACTTGGGCTAATTGAAGTCAGGAGGATCAATATCACCATCCCATTCTCCACCTTAGTGGGGACTTTAGTGTGTGGGGAACTCTCAGTAGAGCAGAATACTTCTGATAATAGTTATTTGGGTGGTCTTTGAGAAAGTCCCTTCACCTTTCTGTGTTTCAGCTTCTTATTTTTCATAGGAAAAAGGTATTGTAAATCAATGATTTTCTAGCCAAAAACTTTATCATAACAAAATCTTATACAAAGTTCAAATACTTAAAAATTTTAACTAGAGCTGGTGTAGGGAAAGTGGGGATTAAAAGCTTGAAGTTGAGGGTTGAGTCAACCCTCCTAGATGAAGCTGTTAATCCCAGGGAATGACTCAGATTAACCAGTTATATTATAATTCCACTACCATCAAATTGATTTGTATGCAGTTTGGAATCGCTATAATTTTTTTTATATAAAAATGAAACGCACCTGAATTAGCTCTGTATTTCAAGTCTCATAATTTTTTTCCCACAAATCAAAACATGGTACACTTCCAAAGTCAACTCTCAGAGGTTTCAAGAAAAAAAATTGCATGTTAAATTCCCAGGACACTTTTATCCTATACCTAGGGTGTGCCTTAAGGGCAGGCTGAGACCTCTCCATGACCCAGCTCTGTCTGTCTCAGGGAAGAGAGGTATCTCTCTCTACTAGATAAACTTTTCCTCACAGGATTTATGGCCACCCGCTTTCTGGCCTGCAGGTCAAGGCATAAATGAAAAAGAAGGTCCCATAGGGGAATTGCTAACAATTTAATGAGACAATCAGGGTTTTGGCCCTGAGGTCAAACACCTTTGAAGATTTCAGGTTATTTCTCAGGGAAAATGTTTCTGGCTGTGGCTCCTTCAGCCACCTACATTCTAATCTCATTGTCCCTAATGGATGACATAACCATTCTTGGCAAGTCTGTTTCCCCTTTCTGAAGCCTCACCTTTCTCACATTTGAAGGAGATTGGCTCCCAATAGACTGCACTGAGGGGCTCCAGTGATTAAGAAGATAAACTTAAGCAAAGTGCAAGCTCCTTAATGAAAGGGTGTTACTGGAATATCAAGTCCTATCATGACTCACAGAGGAATGTGCCCCCAAATACAGGTCTCTGGGGAGTCATTAAGGCTCAGTCGTGTGTACCAAAGGAGGAGTGAGTGCTGAGCCTTCTTTCTAATGTATATGGTTTCACTGTTATCAAGTCAACGTGGCACATAATGAAGGGGCAGGGTCACCTTCACTGAATTGATGACTAGCTGTTCATCTAATACTTACGTGGTGAGAGTGGAATGTTAAGTGCTTTTTAACAGTCGCTAAGTAAACATTAAAGCATTTACATCATGGTCGTTTGTTTCTTACCCAAGTTCCTAGTAAATAAGTATGGCATTGAAGTTTAAATGGAGAATAATACTAAATTCAAACTTCTCCACCTAGGAGTTCTAGGACTAAACTGCAAGAGAAGTGATCCTTTAAGGAAGAGCAATGAATTGGAAATAAACAGAGCCTAGTTCAACTGATCCTGTGCCTGGCTTTTTCAGAGACGCTTTGCTGGGACCAGATTCCGTAAAGTAAGTGGAATTCCACAGCACCTCTGAAGCAGTGCTGTCTGTAATAACTGATCATTGAGATGGCCACGACTAAAGCAGACTAATCACATGGTGGCTTTTGCTGGCGTGGGGGGTTGGGGGGAAGGAATTTGGCAAGAAAGAATCACACACTTGCTCACTAAGAATTACATATTTATGATAAATGATTCATATATCATGTAAATAAGCTTGCAGATAGGTTCAACTTGAGCCAGACCCCTGGAGATTTTACCAGCCTTTCACATTTTCCCCAGTCTTTTCACATCTTGTAGTGTGATAGAATCAATATATTTGATAGAGACACACTTCAGTTCCCTAAATGATATAATTGAGTAAACATTTAATTAGCCTGCATTTTATTGGCTTAAACTCCTTTAACCTACATTTCCACACACTGACAAAACAGTAATAACAGATGGCCATAGCTCTGCATATGATATACAGCAATATCTCAAAGAGTCTTCTATATTTTTAAAGAAAGATTATCGTGCTGAATTCATTTTTGTTTTGTTTTACTTGTGTTTTGTGGTCTATATAGGGTGAACAAACTATGGCCCCTTGGTCAAATCTGACCTGCTGTTTTTATTAAAAAAATTGTATTGGAGCACATCTATACCTACTTATTCATGTATTGTCTAGAGCTATTTTTGCACTACAATGGCAGAGCTGAGTGATTGTGACAGAAATCATGTGCAATGCAAAGCCTAAAATATTGACGATCTGGGCCTTTTCTGAAAAAGTTTGCCAATCCCTGGCCAATACTAATTTGAAAATTAGCGTTCTTGGCGTGACCCATGTAGTAAGCAATGGTGTGCCAGAGCCTGCTCACTTCATGAGAGCTGACTGTGTACACCTCTTCTCACCTATGTATTTCATGATGTCCTGTTGGCAGCAGGAAATTAGCCAGGAAATTAGGAATGGAGAATTTACACCAATATACATCACAAATCAGATTTTCTTTTTCCACAAAGAGTTGGTTGCTAAGTCTTTTCTAGCACATCACTGGTAGTAACCCTTTATTAGTCAGAACCCTTTCTTATGATGAGTAGTAGATTTGCAGCCATAGGACAGAGATCTTATTAGCAATGTGGAACCAATCAATGTTAAAAAACCTTATTGGATTTTGAAGTATCTAATTTTGCTAATTATAAAAATCCAGCTTAAGTCTTAGGAAACACAAAGAATAACATACTTGTAAATTCACCATTGTACATACTGTAATAGTATTACAATTTTATTCACTATGACACAAAGTTCATTGAGTACCTACTATGTGCCAGACACTCTTAAGAAACTAAAACATCATGTTTACTTTCACTGACAGTTAACTGACAGCTTAGTTAGAAAAATAAAATAATCATATATTACTTATAAATCCTCATTTCAATCAAATCCAGAGTAAAACAGCTTAAGCCAAAATGGTATATATTGTATTATGAGGATAAAAGTGTATATCTCAGGGAAAAACCAACTATAGAAATTTAACTAAGTATTAAAGAAGATAATTCAACCAGGAACTCCAGCTCTGCCAGCATACTCTCTTTCCCTTCTTCCTTTTCCCTTCTTTGAAGTGTTTACTTCAATCTTCCTTCATGAGCAAACTTCTGTTTCTCCTTACATTCATGGTAAACCCAACTTCTGATAGATATATTTACATTTTATATTTTAGCATCCAAGAAAGATTGTGACTTCCAAATATAGAAACCCCAGCTCCAATGATTGTGGCAATCGAGTGCCCATATACAGTGATGTGGAAGGGTGAGAAATTCACAGGAGTGCCAAGTAGGACATAGATAACTTGCTTTTCCCTCTCCATACCCTCTGGCACTCTGGATAACTTAGTTTGGCATTATTAGTACGTAGATTATTACCCCACTCCTACCTGACTGAGGGGAAATCTCCCTCTGTGGAATTCTAGCATGTACTCTTTCACTGCCACATACCTGTAGCAAAAGGACAGAAACAGTATGCAGACTGACAAAGCAGAAAGTTCTTATAGGTTGTAAGCTCAGAAGCTTTCAGTTCAAGTCCTTACTCCAAAACTTCTTAATCAGCAACTAGAGCAAGTTGTTTAACCTCTATAGCTATTTATTTTCTAACTTGTCAAAAAGAAGAGGGTAGGTTTTCAATACAACTAGGTATACTTCTATTCAACCCTAATTTCACATAGAAAACAACTCTAAAATATAAGAAATATATATATTATACATATTGTATATGAAACAATAATATGAAAATAGTGGGGAGGGAACAAAAGCAAACAGATTCTTAGGAGAAGCCATATTTTTTAAGAAGTGGCCTATTTGGGATAATTTTCCTGTTTTTACAGGCTACAGCCTGATAGCTGGCCAGAGTCTGCTATGCTGAGCAACTAGAACACTAACAGAAACCCAGCAGTCTTCTGAGCTGAAGAATTAGAGATCAGTTTAAGGTAACCACTAGAAAGTAAGAAAGAAATTCTGAGAGAAAGAGCCAGGGAGGGAAACTCCCAAATTCTGTGTACAGATTCTTCCCAAATCACCAGCTATACTCTGAACTATGTATGCGGGAAATGGATTCAAAACATCTTAGCCAAAGTCAATGTATCTGAACTCAGATTGGAATGGCTATCTATGTCATAAAATTTGAATCTGAGCCCAACCAATTTAATTGCCCACTACAATGAAAACATAGATGAGTTTTTAATGAATATAACAGAAACTAGAATCTACAACAGAAACCAGCATTTATACAGCATAATATTCACAATGATTTGGGATTCAATTCAAATCACTTGTCATACACAGACGTAGGAAAATGTGACTTAGTCTCAAGTAAAAACACAAAAACTTGAGCTCACTTATAAGATCACAACATATTTGAGTTAGGATGTAAGAATTTTTAAAGTAGCTACTGCAACTATGTTCCATACTTTAAATAAAAATATACATTAACAATAAATTATATGATAGGAAATTATAGGAAAGAAATAGAAACTATAAAAAAGGAACTGAATGGAAATTCCAGAATTAAAAAGTAGAATATCTAAAATGAAAAATAAATAAGTTCAGATGGATTTGGAAGAAAAGCAAGTGTCTAGTAGCTCTAAAGAAAGTAATAATTCAAAGATGTCCAAGAAAGAGTCATTTCAAAGATGCTTTTAATAAAGCTACTTTGGTGAAAATAAAAGCTGATGAGTACACTTGAAGAAAAAAATCACTGAATGGTGTTGTATGTATGATGGAGAGGAAAGAAAAATAAATTGGTTAAAATAAAGAGAGAACAATAGAAATTATTGAAATCTGAAAAAGAAAGTGGAGATTATTGTGGGGAATAGAAAGAAGAGTTTTAGAGACTTGTGGGACAATATTAAAAAGCGTACAATGTTTTTATCTCTCATTCCAGAAAGCAAGGAGGCAGAGAATATGGCAGAACATATTTTAGGAATTATATGTAGAAAATTTCTCATTTTAATGAAAGACATATTCACAGATTCAAGATACAACACCAAACAAAATATACATGAGAACTTTGCCTAGTAACATAAGAGTCAGACTGATCAAAGCATAGATTTAAAGAAAAACTGAAAAGCAGCCAAGGAAAAAGAGCACATTTCACATGGAAAGCACTATGAGTCACTTTTTGGTTGACTTCTCATTGGAAATTATGAAGGTCAGAAAACAATGGAAGATAGTGAACTAAAAACTTCAACATGGTGAAATTAGAAATGTAAAAAAAAAAGAAAACTGTTTACCCAAAGTTCTATACATGGCAAAAATACGGTTTAAGAAGGAAAAATTGTTGTGAGCATATCTACTTTACAAGGAAAGCAAAAGGGCATTCATCAAACTGAGGGAAACAATAAGAACAATAAAAAAAGAAATTTGTGTAAATGTAAAAGACTACTTTTCCTTAAACTTTTATTAAACTATTAAATATATTAATGTCTATGCTTTCTTACTAAATAAATTGCTTTATAGGATAAAGTGTAGATTTAATATGAAAGACAAGTAAAGAATTAGGGATTTGGTGCATAGTACACAGACCATATATGCAGAGTACATCATAAGAAACGCTGGGTTGGAAGAAGCACAAGCTGGAATCAATATTGCCAGGAGAAATATCAATAACCTCAGATATGCAGATGACACCACCCTTATGGCAGAAAGTGAAGAGGAACTAAAAAGCCTCTTGATGAAAGTGAAAGAGGAGAGTGAAAAAGTTGGCTTAAAGCTCAACATTCAGAAAATAAAGATCATGGCATCTGGTCCCATCACTTCATGGGAAATAGATGGGGAAACAGTGGAAACAGTGTCAGACTTTATTTTTTCGGGCTCCAAAATCACTGCAGATGGTGATTGCAGCCATGAAATTAAAGGACACTTACTCCTTGGAAGAAAAGCTATGACCAACCTTGATAGCATATTCAAAAGCAGAGACATTATTTTGCCAACAAAGATCCATCTAGTCAAGGCTATGGTTTTTCCAGTGGTCATGTATGGATGTGAGAGTTGGACTGAGTGCTGAAGAATTGATGCTTTTAAGCTGTGGAGTTGGAAAAGACTCTTGAGAGTCCCTTGGACTGCAAGGAGTTCCAATCTGTCCATCCTAAAGGAGATCAGTCCTGGGTGTTCATTGGAAGGACTGATGCTAAAGCTGAAACTCCAGTACTGAGGCCACCTCATGTGAAGAGTTGACTCATTGGAAAAGATTCTGATGCTGGGAAGGATTGGGTGCAGGAGGAAAAAGGGATGACAGAGGATGAGATGGCTGATGGCATCACTGACTCGATGAACAGGAGTTTGAGTGAACTCTGGGAGTTGGTGATATACAGGGAGGCCTGGCGTGCTGCAATTCATGGGGTCTCAAAGAGTCGGACATGACTGAATGACTGAACTGAACTGAACACAGTCCACTGTAGTTATAGGTTTCTACATTTTACAGGCAAGTATACAATATGAACTCTGATTAGGCTATGAGAAGTAAAATATGTTTGTTTTAGGCCAATATCAACCACTGAAATGAAATAACTAATCATTTAAAGAGGGGCTTCCCTGGTAGTCCAGTGTCGAAGATTCAGCATTTCCTCTTCTGTGGTCATGGGTTCAATCCCTGGTGGAGAAACCAAGATCACACATGCCATGTGGCATGGCTTAAAAAAAAAAAAAAAAAGAGAGATAATTTAAAGAAAATACTTGTGTTTTCAGTAATGAATAAGATCATGATAGACCAATTTGTTTTCAGATAAGAGCCTCTTCATGAAGGTGAAAGAGGAGAGTGAAACAGCTGGCTTAAAACTCAACATTCAAAATACTCAGATCATGGCATCTGGTTCCATCACTTCACAGCAAATAGATGAGGAAAAAGTGGGAAATGGACAGATTTCATTTTCTTGGTCTCCAAAATCACTGCAGATGTTTACTGCAGCCACAAAATTAAAAGATGTTTGCTCCTTGGAAGAAAAGCTGTGAAAAACCTAGACAGCATATTAAAAAGCAGAGATATCACTTCGCCACCAAAGGTCTGTATAGATAAAGCTATGTTTTCTTCAGCAGTCATGTACGGATAGGAGAGCTGGACCATAAAGAAGACTGAACACTGAAGAATTAATGCCTTCAAACTGTAAGTGCTGTATAAGACTCTTGAGAGTCCCTTGGACTGTGAGGAGATCAAACTAGTCAATCCTAAAGGAAATCAGTCCTGAGAATTCAGTGGAAGGACTGATACTGAAGCTGAAGCTCCAATATTGGCCACCTGAAGCAAAGAGCCAACTCATTGGAAATGACCCTGATGCTGGGAAAGACTGAGGGCAGAAAGAGAAGGGAATGACAGAGGATGAGATGGCTGAATGGCATCACTGACTCAATGGACATGAATTTGAGCTAACTCTAGGAAATAGTGAAGGACAAGGAAGCCTGGTGTGCTGCAGTTCATGGGATCACAGAGTCAAACACAACAGTGACTGAATAGCAACAAGAGAACTATAAACTTCGGACAAATAAGAAAAGAAATTGTCTGAAAGCACCAGAAAGTGAGCAGAAACAAGAAGCTTCTTTTGGGGTGCCTACAGTTAAAGGAGGTAGCTGTTTAGAGTTACTCACTTTTACTGTATTTAGAGTGTGGGCAGACACGGTCAAAATGAGACAGGTACTGGGAGTACCAGTGGAAAATAATGGCAGACATTCTTGCTTGGGTAATCAGAGTGCTAAACCTGGGCAACCGTGGAAACTGAAGTTGGGTTGGGGGAGTCCTTCAAAGGAAAAATCAGAGATGTATTTCTGTCTAGATAATCTTTAGCTGGCTTCTGAACAATACATTCATGGAGCATATGCAAAGAAACTCCGCTAAAGACAGTATATTTCAATTGAGATTGAAAAAATATCATCTAAGGAAGAACAGTTTATGTCCAACCAAGTTAGTGTTTATTAAAACGAATCAACACTCATTAGAGAAAAAGATTAGAATCCCGAGTACCAACACCTTAAAATTCATGATGCTCAGGATATAATTCAAATCACATATGAAACTAGAAGCTAGTCCCAAGAGACTAAGACCAATTAAGACCAACTCTAAAGCTATCTAGCTATTGAAATATGTATGGCAAAACCAATACAATATTGTAAAGTTAAAAAATAAAATTAAATTAAAAAAAAAGAAATTAGCAGACAAGGATTTTCAAGTAATTAATAAGATACTTTTCAATGAAGTAAAGGAAAATAGACTTATAATACATGAAAAAGAAGGAAATGTCAGCAGATACACAGAACAACAAAATAAAACCAAGTAGAAATTCTAGAAATGCAATATTGCATTTAAAAAAAAAAAAAACACTGAATGGAGATGATAGAGTAAAACTTCAGTTAATGTTAGCTAGATCAATAGAAATCATGCATATAAAGAATATTGAGAATCAGTTCAGTTCAGTTCAGTCGCTCAGTCATGTCCGACTCTGCGACCCCATGAATCGCAGCATGCCAGGCCTCCCTGTCCATCACCAACTCCCGGAGTTACTCAAACTTATGTCCATTGAGCCGGTGATGCCATCCAGCTACCTCATCCTTTGTCGTTCCCTTCTCCTCCTGCCCCCAATCCCTCCCAGCATTAGGGTCTTTTCCAATGAGTCAACTCTTCGCATGAGGTGGCTAAAGTATTGGAGTTTCCACAAATACATAGAAAAAATAGAACTTCAAGGAACTGTTGTATGACATCAAATTTTCTCATATGTATAATTAGAGTCCTAGAAGAGGAGGAGTGATAGAACAGGGCAAGAAAATATTTTAGAAAATAATGACTAAGTATTTCCAAAATTTGATTCAAGACTTAAATTTATTATTGCAAGATACACAATGACAACCAAGCAAAATTCACACAAGAAAGTCATAACTAGTTATATCATAGACCACCACTAAAAAACAAAAATGAAGAGTAAATCTTGAAATTTGTAAAAGAGCAATTAAATATTACATGAAGAAGAGCAACAAATAAATTACGGGTCAGTTTCTAATCAGAACCTGTGGAAGTCAGAAGACAATAAAGTAATGTTTTTAAAATGCTGAAAGAAAAACTATCAACCTCAAATTTTACATGCAGCAAAAAGATTTCTTAAAAATTAAGAAAAGAATATTTTGGATAAATGAAAGCTAAAATCTACACTATAAGAAATATTAAAAATATTCTTCAGGCTGGGGAGATAAAATAATAATCCAAATAAACAATATCAGTTGTCTTGTTGGCAATAATAGAAGTTTATACCTCTATATCTGTATAATATACTTTCTTTTCAAGTGTACATGGTATATTCACAAAGATATACTTCATACTGGACAATAAAACAAATGTATTTAACTTTTAAAAATTTGAAATAATAATATAGAGAATATTTTCTGACCACATGGAATTAAGCTGGGAATCAATAAAGAAAACTATCTTTGAAATCCTGAGCATTTGGATATTAAACAATACACTTCTAAATAACTTACGGACCAAAGAACTAAACAATATAAAAATTCTCAATTGAATAAAAATTAAAATGTCATATATCAAAGTAAAGAAGCAAATGAACTGCTTTCAAGAAAATTTTTGAAAGTGAACAAGACTGGATAATAAACATTTCCTGATTTCAAGATTTAAACAAGCCAAATAATAATGATACTGTGATAATGGCATAAAATTTGAAAAGTAAATTAATGAAATAAACTAACCCAGAAATGCACTTACAGTTATATGGCATTTGATTTTTGATAATGCACCAGAGAAATGTAGGAAGAAAAGATTTTTCAACTGGTGCTAGTATAACAAATTCTATATGGAGACGAAATGAACCTCACAACTTATACAAAAGTTAATTTGAAATAGATTTGAATATAAATGCTAAAGCCTTAAGACATTTACAGGTAAAACTTGGGTTAGACAAAGGTTTATTAGTTCACAAATTCCAATGATAAATTAGAATTCATAATTAAATTGTTTTCTCATCCAAAGATATCATTATAAACAAAACAAAGCAGACTTTCCTAGTGATTCAGTGGTAAAGAATCTACCTGCCAATGCAGGAGATGCCGGTTCAGTCCCTGAGAGAAGGAAATGGCAACTCACTCCAGTATTCTTGCCTGGAAAACCTTCACCAGAGAAGCCTGGTGGGCTACAGTTCATAGGGTCCCAGAGTTGGACCCTACTGAGCAATTGAGCATTCATGCAAAACCCTTTCACATTTCAGATTGCTTCTATCTCTTCTGTCTTTCTCTCTCTTTCATTTTTAAGGGCCCATGTGATTTTTAATACCTTGGTTTCATCAGGATAATCCAGCATAATCGTCCTATCAGCATAAACTACATACATTAAAGTCTTTAATTCTGTTTATAAAGTTTTCTTTCTGTATAACAGCATATTCACACATCCTGGAGTTTAGAACATGAACATTTTTGGTTTGCCATTATTTTGCCTTTCATACCAGTGCTCATTATAATATTCTTTTCAATCCTTTTCTGTAATATGCTGTGGGAAAGGGACGTGTGCAGTAATATCTACCATATTTAATAAGAGGCCTATGGTGAAGTTCAAATTAAATATGTAAACAATATAAAGTGGTATTTAAGTAAAATTCATCATCCTAATGCTTCAACTTAGCAGCCAATTTTTTTGAACATGAGGTATTTGTTGAATTAAAAAAGATTCATTGAATGGATAAAATCTGCATCTATGATTTGAATTTTGACTTCTCTAATTTTATCCTTTCAAACTGTCTTTAATAAATCTATGTTTCAACCATGATACTCCTTTAGTCCCTGGAAATTCCAAATCTCTCAATTATTAGGCAATGCTATTTATGATATCTGTAACACACTTATTTCACTTCCTTGGCTTTTCAAATCCTACTCCTTTCCCTCTGCCATCCTATTCTTGCTAGTCAGAAATTCCCATTTATCTTTACAATTATTAAACTTCACTTTTGGTTACACCAAACCCCTACATTAAATCAGGTCCCCTTGCTGTGGACTTCATATTTATTGAATAGATCAATGAGTTATTTATTTTCTATATTCTCATACTTCATTCTAAATATATATTTTAATCCTATCTTTTTCACTCTTAATTCTAGACTCTATGAAGGAAGGAACATTGTCTGTCTTATTCACTACTATATGCTTAACACTTATCACAAGGCCTAGCAAACAATGGATGTTTAATAAATATTTATAAAATGAATCAGTCAATGAATAGAATTAATGGATAAGGAAACTCAGCATTTTCCTAGGATCAGTATTCAACTTAGTGGCCTTAAATACCTGGTGTGATTCTCCAACATTTTCTGATATTCTGTATCAGTTTTTCGTATGAGGTACCTAGTTCACATTTTCTGCCTTACTGAATTTCTCAAATATTCCCTCTGGATGAGAAATCCTGTGCTTCCCGCCTGATCCATTCAGCCTGTCTCATCTCAACTTCTTGCTTGACAAATAGAAGATACCTGTCAAAACTGTCTTGCACAGCAAGAGTTCTGGTTCTAGACCTTTCTAATTAGTAATGCTGAATTGTCCCACACTTCACTCAGTCCTCACAGGATAATCTTAAAAATAACAACAAGCTAAAGCAAAATTTACACATTGCCATCCAGTGATAGATATCTTTATTAGAGTTCTTATTTTTAACCTTTTCCCTTTAGGCATTTCAACTCCTTTACACTACATCCTATTATATCCTGTGGTTGCAATTGCCCACTGAATAAATAAAGAAAATCACAGGATTGTCCTTAATATAAACACAATGAATATGTGTTGGAGACAGATGTAATCTCTAGCCGTGCAGCTGAAACTTACACTGCTCAACATGGGGTGAAAAGATGCCAGAAAGATCCAGTTTCAGGGAATGACTGACAAAATCACAAATAATCATTGCAGGGTAATCATAGCTTAGGAGCTGCTCCACACAGTTGTTGGCATGACTGCCTGTGAAGATGTGATTACAGGATAGAAAAGTCCATGCAGCTGGACTCACGATAGAGTGGAATTCTTTGCAGAAAATTGGTGAACCACTGCAAGCTCTTAGGTTGAAGGTAAATGATAACAGGAAGAATAGATTTTCCTTTTAGACTCTCATATAAGCAAACTATGTTTCTATTGTTGATGGAGTTAGATAGTTTGATAAAAGTTCAGATTTCTGGTTTCCATGTGTCTTTTTGCTCAAATACATCTGGTGTGAAAATGAGGTGTCCCCTACTTGGAAGTCATGAGTAAAATAATCCCTGAGTATCAATGTATCTGATTCTCAAACCTCACCAGCTCTAGTTTGAGTTAGCATTACTTTGAAATCTAACTCTAGTCTTAAGACCCTGGGGTTATTTACAAAAGGAAGGGGAGAATTGACACAGAAAAAGTACCTACATTATACTCTCCTACAACACTTTAGGATTTAGACAGTGGTTCCTTTATTTTGGGGTCTGCAAATTTTAAGAATATTCTTCTTCAAAGTATAGTGGATGGTTCAATTACATCAGAATTAACAATTATTTCTTTAGAGCATTTGACTACAGAATTATCAATTATAGATTCAGGTTGTTCCTAGACCCAGTGAACACTTGTTTCAGGATACAGGGCATGTGATTCTGCATTTAACCAAACGCTTAAAAGTATTTCAAAGACACACTAAGTTTGAGGAGCCTTACTGAATGAGTATCATGGATGGGTTTCAAGGGACCTTGAAAATCTGAAAGTTTCAGCTAAAATTTTATTCAATTGCCTAACAAAAGGACTATAGCTTCCTGAGAACTTCAAAGCATATGTGACTTCAAATATTTTAAATCATCAGAATACACTATCTTCTGAAGAGTGTTCTGGCTTTTGTTGACTCATACTGATGCTAACTTGGAGAAGGCAATGGCACCCCACTCCAGTACTCTTGCCTGGAAAATCCCATGGACGGAGGAGCCTGGTAGGCTGCAGTCCATGGGGTCGCTAAGAGTCAGACACGACTGAGCAACTTCACTTTCACCTTTCACTTTCATGCATTGGAGAAGGAAATGGCAACCCACTCCAGTGTTCTTGCCTGGAGAATCCCAGGGATGGCTGAGCCTGGCGGGCTGCCGTCTATGGGGTCGCACAGAGTCGGACACGACTGAAGCGACTTAGCAGCAGCAGCAGCAATTGATGCTAACTATAGCCTTTCCCTAAAACATTAAAAAGACCTATGAAACAATTTTAAGACAGTTCAGTTCAGTTCAGTTCAGTCAATCAGTTGTGTCTGACTCTTTGCGACCCCGTGAACAGCAGCATGCCAGGCCTCCCTGTCCATCACCAACTCCCAGACTCCACCCAAACCCATTTCCATTGAATCGATGATGCCATCCAACCATCTCATCCTCTGTCGTCCCCTTCTCCTCCTGCCCTCAATCTTTCCCAGCATCAGGGTCTTTTCAAATGCGTCAGTTCTTTGCATCAGGTGGCCAAAATATTTGAGTTTCAGCTTCAACATCAGTCCTACCAATAAATACCCGGGACTGATCTCCTTTAGCATGGACTGGTTGGGCCTCCTTGCAGTCCAAGGAACTCTCAAGAGTCTTCTGCAACACCACAGTTTAAAAGCATGAATTCTTACATGACCATTGGAAAAATCATAGCTTTGACTAGACAGAAAGTTGTTGGCAAAGTAATATCTCTGCTTTTTAATATGCTATCTAGGTTGGTCATAACTTTCCTTCCAAGGAGCAAGCATCTTTTAATTCCATGGCTGCAATCACCATCTGCAGTGATTTTGGAGCCCGAAAAAATAAAGTCAGCCACTGTTTCCACTCTTTCCCCATCTATTCCCCATGAAGTGATGGGACCAGATGCCATGATCTTCATTTTCTGAATGTTGAGCTTTAAGCCAACTTTTTCACTCTCCACTTTCACTTTCATCAAGAGGCTTTTGAGTTCCTCTTCACTTTCTGCCATAAGGGTGGTGTCATCTGCATATCTGAGGTCATTGATATTTCTCCTGGCAATCTTGATTCCAGCTTGTGCTTCTTCCAGCCCAGCATTTCTTATGATGTACTCTGCATATAAGTTAAATAAGCAGGGTGACAATATACAGCCTTGACGTACTCCTTTTCCTATCTGGAACTCGTCTGTTGTTCCATGTCCAGTTCTAACTGTTGTTTCCTGAACAGCATACAGGTTTCTCAAATGCAGGTCAGGTGGTCTTTTATTCTCATCTCTTTCAGAATTTTCCAGTTTCTTGTGATCCACACAGTCAAAGGCTTTGGCATAGTCAATAAAGCAGAAATAGATGTTTCTCTGGAACTCTCTTGCTTTTTTGATGATCTACCGGATGTTGGCAATCTGATCTCTGGTTCCTCCGCCTTTTCTAAAACCAGCTGGAACATCTGGAAGTTCACAGTTCATGTATTGCTGAAGCCTGGATTGGACAATTTTGAGCATTACTTTACTAGCGTGTGAGATGAGTGCAATTGTGCATTCATTGAGCATTCTTTGGCATTGTCTTTCTTTGGGATTTGAATGAATACTGAACTTTTCCAGTCTTGGGGCCACTGCTGAGTTTTCCAAATTTGCTGGCATATTGAGTGCAGCACTTTCACAGCATCATCTTTCAGGATTTGAAATAGCTTAGCTGGAATTTCATCACCTCCACTAGCTTTGTTCATAGTGATGCTTCCTAAGGCCCACTTGACTTCACATTCCAGGATGTCTGGCTCTAGGTGAGTGATTACACCATTGTAATTATCTGTGTTGTGAAAATCTTTTTTTTTTATAGTTCTGTGTATTCTTGCCACCTCTTCTTAATTTCTTCTGCTTCTGTTAGGTCCATACCATTTCTGTCCTTTATCGAGCCCATCTTTGCATGAAATGTTCCCTTGGTATCTCTAATTCTCTGGAAGAGATCTCTAATCTTTCCCATTCTATTGTTTTCCTCTATTTCTTTTCATTGATCACTGAGGAAGACTTTCTTATCTCTCCTTGCTATTCTTTGGAACTCTGCATTCAAATGGGTATATCTTTCCTTTTCTCCTTTGCTTTTTGCTTCCCTTCTTTTTACAGCTATTTGTAAGTCCTCCTCAGACAGCCACTTTGCCTTTTTGCATTTCTTTTTCGTGGGGATGGTCTTAATTCCTGTCTCCTGTACAATGTCATGAACCTCCATCCATAGTTCATCAGGCACTCTGTCTATTAGATCTAGCCCCTTAAATCCATTTCTCACTTCCACTGTGTAATCATAAGGGATTTGATTTGGATCAAACCTGAATAGTCTAGAGGTTTCCCCTACTTTCTTCAATTTCAGTCTGAATTTGGCAATAAGGAGCTCATGATCTGAGCCACAGTCAGCTCCTGGTCCTGTTTTGCTGACTGTATAGAGCTTCTCCATCTTTGGTTGCAAAGAATATAATCAATCTGATTTTGGTGTTGAGCATCTGGTGATGTCCATGTGTAGAGTCTTTTCTTGTGTTGTTGGAAGAACGTGTTTGCTATGACCAGTGCATTCTTTCAGCTAAATTCTGTTACCCTTTGCCCTGCTTCATTCTGTACTCCAAGGCTAAATTTTGCTGTTACTCCAAGTGTTTCTTGACTTCCTACTTTTAAGACAAGTTAGATCTAAAATTGTTAGTAGATATGAGAACTACAGTTAGAATTGGACCTGGAACAACAGACTGGTTCCAAATAGGAAAAGGAGTACATCAAGACTGTATATTGTTACCCTGTTTATTTAACTTATATGCAGAGTACACCATGAGAAATGCTGGGCTGGAAGAAGCACAAGCTGGAATCAAGATTGCTGGGAGAAATATCAATAACCTCAGATATGCAGATGACACCACCCTTATTGCAGAAAGTGAAGGAGAACTCAAAAGCCTCTTGATGAAAGTGAAAGTGGAGAGTGGAAAAGTTGGCTTAAAGTTCAACATTCAGAAAACGAAGATCATGGCATTCGGTCCCATCACTTAATGGGAAATAGATGGAGAAACAGTGGAAACAGTGTCAGACTCTATTTTTTGGGGCTCCAAAATCACTGAAGATGGTGATTGCAGCCATGAAATTAAAAGACACTTACTCCTTGGAAGGAAAGTTATGACCAACCTAGATAGCATATTCAAAAGCAGAGACATTACTTTGCCAACATAGGTCCGTCTAGTCAAGGTTATGGTTTTTCCAGTGGTCACGTATGGATGAGAGAGTTGGACTGTGAAGAAAGCTGAGTGTCAAAGAATTGATGCTTTTGAACTGTGGTGTTAGAGAAGACTCTTGAGAGTCCCTTGGACTGCAAGAAGGCCCAACCAGTCCATCCTAAAGGAGATCAGTCCTGGGTGTTCATTGGAAGGACTGATGCTGAAGCTGAAACTCCAGTACTTTGGCCATCTCATGTAAAGAGTTGACTCATTGGAAAAGACTCTGATGCTGGGAGGGATTGGGGCAGGAGGAGAATGGGACAACAGAGGATGAGATGGCTGAATGGCATCACCGACTCGATGGACATGAGTTTGAGTGAACTCTGGGAGTTGGTGATAGACAGGGAGGCCTGGCATGCTGCGATTCATGGGGTTGCAAAGAGTCGGATATGGCTGAGCGACTGAACTGAACTGAACTGAATGAGAGCTACCGGGGCAAATCCTTTAGTATTTATTTCCTTCCCTATTTTTGCCTTCTTTCAGGCAGATAGGTAGGTGTTCCCTATCTCAAGTCCATTCTAACTCTAAACCACTTTGACAAAATCAGGGAATACAAGAAGCTCCAGAATCTCATTTGGAAGTATCTGGAATAATTTTCTGTTGTTCAGTAGCTCAGTCATGTCGGACTCTGCAACCCCATGCAGATGCCAAGCTCCCCTGTTCTTCACTATCTCCCGAAGTTTGGTCAAATTCATGTCCATTGAGTCAGTGATGCCACCCAATCATCTCATACTCTGCCATCCCCTTCTCCTTTTGTCTTAAATCTTTCCCAGTATCAGGATCATTTCCAGTGAGTTGGCTCATCACATCATGTAGCCGAAGTTTGGAGCTTCAGCTTCAGCATCAGTCATTCCAATGAATATTCAGGGTTGATTTCCTTTAAGACTGACTGGTTTGATCTTGCAGTCCAAGAGACTCTCAAGAGTCTTCTTTAGCACCAGAATTTGAAGGCATCAGTTCTTCATCACTCAGCCTTCTTTATGGTCCAACTCACACATCCATACATGACTACAGGAAAAAACATAGCTTTGACTAGATGAAACTTTTTTGACAAAGTGATGTCTCTGCTTTTGAATACGCTGTCTAGGTTTGTCATAGCTTTCCTTCCAAGGAGATTGTGTCTTTTAACTTCATGGTTGCAGTCACTGTCACAGTGATTTTGGAGCCCAAGAAAAGAAAATTTCACTGCTTCCACTTTTTCCCTTTCTATTTGTCATGAAGTGATGGGGCCAGATGCCATGATCTTAATTTTTTAATGTTGAATTTTAAGCCAGCATTTTAATTTTCCTCTTTCACCATCATTGAGGGGCTCTTTAGTTCCTCTCCATTTTCTCCCATTAGAGTGCTATCAACTGCATAGCTGAAGTTGCAGATATTTCTCCCAGCATTCTTGATTCCAGCTTGTGATTCATCTAGCCCATTATTTTACATGATGCCCTCTGCATATAAGTTAAATAAGCAAGGTGACAATATACAGCCTTGTCATTCTCCTTCCAAATTTTGAACCAGTATATTGTTCCACATCCAGTTCTAACTACTGCTTCTTAACCCACATACAGGTTTCTCAGGAGACAGGTAAGGTGGTCTGGTATTCCTATCTCTTGAAGTATTTTCCATAATTTGTTTTGATCTAAACTGTGAAAGTCTTTAACATAGTCAACGAAGAAGTAGATGTTTTTCTGGAATTCCCTTGCTTTCTCCATGATCCAATAAATATTGGCAATTAGATTTCTGGTCCCCTGTCTCTTCAAAACCCAGCTTGTAACTTGTTGGTTCATGTACTGTTGAAGCCTAGGTTGAAGGACTTTGAAAGTGAAAGTGTTAGTCATTCAGTCATGTCCAACTCTTTGTGACTCCATGGACTATAGCTCCCCAGCTCTTCTGCCCTGGGATTATCCAGGAATGAATACTGGAGTGAGTTGCCATACCCTCCTCCAGGGCATCTTTCCAGTCCAGGAATCAAACCCTCATCTCTTATGTCTCCTGCGTTGGCAAGGTTGTTCTTGACCACTACCACCACCTGGAAAGCCCATATGAGCTTCTTACTATATAACAAATATCACTCTTACACCATACCATCAGCAAGTAATAAATGTTCCCTCATTTCATTCTCCTTAAATTAAATCTGGGCTCCAGGCTCCCAGCCCTCAGACAAAAGGAAATCAAACTTTAGCCATTATACACTCCCTCAAATATCCAAGACTATGCAGAGATCTTGGAATGTGTACCCAGAAGAGCATATTAGGCAAAGGCCCTCCAGTTGTTAGGCCAAACTGATTAGCACTGAGATATCCACTTTCCCACCCTGCATTGTCTGAATGACCATGAGTTCAGTACTTTTACCTCTTCCCTGTCTTGTTTGGGAACAGGAAATTTTAAGGTTCTCACAATTTTTATATTTCTAGACCTCTGTCTACTCTTTAGTTCTGAAAATTTTCTTTTTTTCTTACTTCTTTCCATTATATCTTGCTTTGATCTGAATGTTTGTGTCTCCTCAAAATTCATGTGGTAAACTCTTAACACCCACGGTAATGGAATTAAGAAGCAGGCACCTTGGGAAATGATTAGGTGAGGAGGGTGCCCTCCTGAACAGGATTAGTGCCTTTAGAAAAGAGACCAAGATAACTCACTTATCCCTTTTTACCATGTCAAAACATTGTTATATATGAAATGGGAATGGGTCATTATAAGATACTGAATCTGCTGGAACTTTCATTTTGGACCTTCCTAGACAAACTCCAGTATTTTTGCCACCTCATGCAAAGAGTTGACTCATTAGAAAAGACTCTGAAGCTGGGAGGGATTGGGGGCAGGAGGAGAAGGGGACGACAGAGGATGAGATGGCTGGGTGGCATCACTGACTTGATGGATGTGAGTCTCAGTGAATTCTGGGAGTTGGTGATGGACAGGGAGGCCTGGCGTGCTGCGATTCATGGGGTTGCAAAGAGTCGGACATGACTGAGCGACTGAACTGAACTGAACTGAACTGAGACTCCAGCAATGAAAAATAAATTTCTGTTGTTTCTAAGCCACAAATCATGATATCGTGTTGTATTATCCCAAATGAATTAATCTCAGAATTTCTTTCCTGTTTCAAATCCCCTCTGCATGTGCAGGTGACACTGACCTTACTGCATTACCTTATGGGATTTGGACATCATGAAATTCAGCACAAATTCTGGCACTCTGACTACTATTATTGCTGTGAATATTAAAGTCTGACCAAGGAGTCTCATGTCTTCTACAGCAATCCTTGAAATTATAAACTAATTTGTTAGCAATGGTATATAATCTCAGCATCTGTACAGTTCTTGGCACTCTTGTATCCTGCCTGCTAGGTGGAACTCCATCATTCAATCCAATAGCAACATTTACCCCATGCAAGTCTGTTTTTGCCAAATTCCTTACACACTCAATATGGGATCTGCCAACACGATCAAGGTCAGGCTCCCACAGAACTTTATCTCAGGTCTTGATGCAAGCTATTCCCAATTTCTTATCTTCTTGAAAACTTTATGATAAGTTTTCAGAATACAATATGCTTCAGTAAGTCTATGTTTTGAAAAAAGTTCCTGTCAACATTCAGTGTATAAAAAGTGTTAGTTGCTCAGCCATGTCTGACTCTTTGGGGTCCCATGGACTGTAGCTCACCAGGCTCCTTTGCCCATGGAATTCTCCAGGCAAGAATACTGGAGTGGATAGTCTTTCCCTTCTCCAGAGGATCTTCCTGATCTAGGGATCGAACCCAGGTCCCTTGCAATGCAAGTGGATTCCTCACTGTCTGAGCCACTAGGGATGTCCTCAATATATAAACAGTAATTCATAAATTATATATTTTTCAGTATATCTACTAGCACCATAGATATTCAACATTTATTATAAATGTGTGGATCACAATAAACTGTGGAAAATTCTGAAAGAGATGGGAATACCAGACCACCTGACCTGCCTCTTGAGAAACGTATATGCAGGTCAGGAAGCAGCAGTTAGAACTGGACATGGAACAACAGAATGGTTTCAAATAGAAAAAGGAGTACATCAAGGCTGTATATTGTCACCCTGCTTATTTAACTTATACGCAGAGTACATCATGAGAAATGCTGGGCTGGAAGAAGCACAAGCCGGAATCAAGATTGCCAGGAGAAATATCAATAACGTCAGATATGCAGATGACACCACCCTTACAGCAGAAAGTGAAGAGGAACTAAAAAGCCTCTTGATGAAAGTGAAAGAGGAGAGTGAAAAAGTTGGCTTAAAGCTCAACATTCAGAAAACGAAGATCATGGCATCTGGTCCCATCACTTCATGGGAAATAGATGGGGAAACAGTGGAAACAGTGTAGGACTTTAGTTTTTGGGCCTCCAAAATCACTGCAGATGGTGATTACAGCCATGAAATTGAAACTTTCCTTGGAAGGAAAGTTATGACCAACCTAGATAGCATATTCAAAAGCAGAGATATTACTTTGCCAACAAAGGTCCGTCTAGTCAAGGCTATGGTTTTTCCAGTGGTCATGTATGGATGTGAGAGTTGGACTGTAGAAGCTGTGAGAGTTGGACTGAAGAAGATGAGTGCTGAAGAATTGATGCTTTTGAACTGTGGTATTGGAGAAGACTCTTGAGAGTCCCTTGGGTTGGAAGGAGATCCAACCCAGTCCATTCTAAAGGAGATCAGTTAACAAATTGAAAAATAAAAACCATATGATTATCTCAATAGATGCAGAGAAAGCCTTTGACAAAATTCAACATCCATTTATGATAAAAACTCTCCAGAAAGCAGGAATAGAAGGAACATACCTCAACATAATAAAAGCTATATATGACAAACCCACAGCAAACATTATCCTCAATGGTGAAAAATTGAAAGCATTTCCTCTAAAGTCAGGAACAAGACAAGGGTGCCCACTTTCACCATTACTATTCAACATAGTTTTGGAAGTTTTGGCCACAGCAATCAGAGCAGAAAAAGAAATAAAAGGAATCCAAATTGGAAAAGAAGAAGTAAAACTCTCACTATTTGCAGATGACATGATCCTCTACATAGAAAACCCTAAAGAGTCCACCAGAAAATTACTAGAAATAATCAATGACTACAGTAAAGTTGCAGGATATAAAATCAACACACAGAAATCCCTTGCATTCCTATACACTAATAATGAGAAAACAGAAAGAGAAATTAAGGAAACAATTCCATTCACCATTGCAACGGAAAGAATAAAATACTTAGGAATATATCTACCTAAAGAAACTAAAGACCTATATATAGAAAACTATAAAACACTGGTGAAAGAAATCAAAGAGGACACTAATAGATGGAGAAATATACCATGTTCATGGATTGGAAGAATCAATATAGTGAAAATGAGTATACTACCCAAAGCAATTTATAGATTCAACGCAATCCCTATCAAGCTACCAACAGTATTCTTCACAGAGCTAGAACAAATAATTTCACAATTTGTATGGAAATACAAAAAACCTCGAATAGCCAAAGCGATCTTGAGAAAGAAGAATGGAACTGGAGGAATCAACTTACCTGACTTCAGGCTCTACTACAAAGCCACAGTTATCAAGACAGTATGGTACTGGCACAAAGACAGAAATATTGATCAATGGAATAAAATAGAAAGCCCAGAGATAAATCCACGCACATATGGACACCTTATCTTTGACAAAGGAGGCAAGAATATACAATGGATTAAAGACAATCTCTTTAACAAGTGGTGCTGGGAAATCTGGTCAACCACTTGTAAAAGAATGAAACTGGACCACTTTCTAACACCATACACAAAAATAAACTCAAAATGGATTAAAGATCTAAACGTAAGACCAGAAACTATAAAACTCCTAGAGGAGAACATAGGCAAAACACTCTCCGACATACATCACAGCAGGATCCTCTATGACCCACCTCCCAGAATATTGGAAATAAAAGCAAAAATAAACAAATGGGACCTAATTAACCTTAAAAGCTTCTGCACATCAAAGGAAACTATTAGCAGGGTGAAAAGACAGCCTTCAGAATGGGAGAAAATAATAGCAAATGAAGCAACCGACAAACAACTAATCTCAAAAATATACAAGCAACTCCTACAGCTCAACTCCAGAAAAATAAACGACCCAATCAAAAAATGGGCCAAAGAACTAAATAGACATTTCTCCAAAAAAGACATACAGATGGCTAACAAACACATGAAAAGATGCTCAACATCACTCATTATCAGAGAAATGCAAATCAAAACCACTATGAGGTACCATTTCACACCAGTCAGAATGGCTGCGATCCAAAAGTCTACAAATAATAAATGCTGGAGAGGGTGTGGAGAAAAGGGAACCCTCTTACACTGTTGGTGGGAATGCAAACTAGTACAGCCACTATGGAGAACAGTGTGGAGACTCCTTAAAAAACTGGAAATAGAACTGCCTTATGATCCAGCAACCCCACTGCTGGGCATACACACTGAGGAAACCAGAAGGGAAAGAGACACGTGTACCCCAATGTTCATCGCAGCACTGTTTATAATAGCCAAGACGTGGAAGCAACCTAGATGTCCATCAGCAGATGAATGGATAAGAAAGCAGTGGTACATATACACAATGGAGTATTACTCAGCCATTAAAAAGAATACATTTGAATCAGTTCTAATGAGGTGGATGAAACTGGAGCCTATTATACAGAGTGAAGTAAGCCAGAAGGAAAAACATAAATACAGTATACTAACGCATATATATGGAATTTAGAAAGATGGTAACAATAACCCGGTGTACGAGACAGCAAAAGAGACACTGATGTATAGAACAGTCTTATGGACTCTGTGGGAGAGGGAGAGGGTGGGAAGATGTGGGAGAATGGCAATGAAACATGTAAAATATCATGTAGGAAATGAATTGCCAGTCCAGGTTCGATGCATGATGCTGGATGCTTGGGGCTGGTGCACTGGGACGGCCCAGAGGGATGGTATGGGGAGGGAGGAGGGAGGAGGGTTCTGGATGGGGAACACATGTATACCTGTGGTGGATTCATTTTGATATTTGGCAAAACTAATACAATTATGTAAAGTTTAAAAATAAAATAAAATTGGAAGAATAAAAAAAAAAATAAATAAATAAAGGAGATCAGTCCTGGATGTTCTTTGGAAGGAATGACGCTAAAGCTGAAACTCTAATACTTTGGCCACCTCATGCGAAGAATTGACTCATTGGAAAATACTCTGATGCTGGGAGGGATTGGGGACAGGAGGAAAAGGGTATGACAGAGGATGAGATGGCATCACTGACTCGATGGACGTAAGTTTGAGTGAACTCTGGGAGTTGGTGATGTTCAAGGAGGCCTGGCGTGCTGCGATTCATGGGGTCGCAAAGAATCGGACACGACTGAGCGACTGAACTGAAATGAAGCGTCTATTTTGTTCATCTTTCCAAGCGAGAGACATGGATTCTATCCATGGGTTTGGATGATCCCCTGGAGAAGGATATGGTAACCCACTCTGGTATTCTTGCCTGGGAACTCCCATGGACAGAGGAGCCTGGGAGGCTACAGTGCATGGAGTTGCAGAAGAATCAGACACAACTTCGTGACTAAGCAATAGCAAGAACAAGGTTTGTTATGATAAGAGGGTTAGAGGGGCATTTATCTTTACAAAATATTTTCTAAATTCTAGTTCTACTTTCTATTTTTTTTTCTTTTTGCTTTCAGATTTTCTTCCTCCTCTCTTCAGGTTTTATGAGCTTAATGAATCGTTGATCATAACAGCTCTCTTCCTGCTCATGCACAAAACCCTACTGCCCTATGAAAGAAGCCATAACTATATTCTATGGCTCAGGGGATTTCCTAGCCTGCAGTGTCTTTTCTCCTTTCCTAGTTGAAGCACTTTAAGTGTAGTTCATATGCTTTCAGTCCTCAGACTCTTGGCTACACAAATACAGTGTGTATATACAAATATGTGTGCATATTTTTACATACAAAATAGCACATTAATATGCATATATAGTTTAGATAATATTAATAAAATTTATGTAACCAAAACCCAGCTTAAAGTCAATGTACTAAAAGTTATCAGGGTGACTCTCTTCAATCTACTCTATCATCCCCATAGCAATAGTTAATTGCTATTTGGAATTATTGCCTTGTTGTTGCTGTTGTTTTACTTCATCTTTATATATATTATTAAACAGTATGTTTTAGTTTTCATGGTGTAAGCTTTATATGAACAAAATCACATGTACCATTGTATAACTATTTTTCTGCAATTTTTATGAAAATAACTTTTACTGCTGCTGCATATGTAGCTATATTTCATTCATCTTCATTTGAATGGTAGATTCCTGCTCTCTCTCCAGCACTTTGGACCACTGACTCCCTGTTTTTTGTTCCCTGACTTTGATCCAGACAGTGATTCACACGTCACTCTCAGCATTATGCTCTATAATCTGGGTTTGTCCTGTCCTTTTCCTCCCATGCAATCCAGATCCCCAGGATGTCCTGTACTCAAACTCATATTTTATTATGAGGTTCACCAGGGATCTTAGGTATCTACCTGCTCAGCGAGATCATGACTGCTTTCTGGAGGACCCATATATGGTGAGAGTTCAAAAGTCATTATTATTTCTCCAACTCTTTCCCATCTCCTCCAGAGCAGGATGAATAAGTCACAAATGGTCTAGCTGCACAGTACAGCAAAGCCATCCATCAAGGTCACTCCAGAACCCTAGTCCAAGGAAGGCAAAAATAATAATAATAATAATAATAATAATAATAATAAAAGGTAACAGAGTTTACATCTGAAGTGGAAAACAGACTCAATAAGAATTAAAAAAAAAAAAAAAACTAGCCTATGAAACAGTTCAAGGATCTAAAGTGCATCCTAATATTGCATTTGTTTTTGAAGGAGATTGAATTAGGAATGAAGAGACCACATTCTCTCATAGGAAAAGATACTTCACTTCTCTAAATCCTCCATGGCTCCTCCTAATCTCTTACTTCCTCTTTCTGTTCTTCAGATCACATACCATGCATGTAGAGAACACGCTTATTAGGCATGAGCCGATTAGATTCCATAGATCTAAACTATATTAAGTACTCTCAGCACATCCCTTCTCTACTTTTTCTGTTGAGTTTTATAGGATTTGGCCTGAGACAGATTGCAGCTTGGCTTTTCATGCAGGCAAATGTTGGTCCATTTAGGTTAGGAAGCTGATGGGACAACAATGTCAAAAGGGAGGGACTGGCATTGCTGAATTGGATAAGAACAATGCCAACGGAATTTTGGCAGTTTTGCTGGTTTTCAAAAACATATGCAAAACTAGGTTGAAATACTCTTCAAACTAGCAAAATCTAGGGCCAGCTTGTGTCTGCTTCAATGTTCAGGCTGGTTGGCACATCTGACTCTGAATTTCTATTTAAGTGTCAAGTCTGACCTTTATTCAGTTTAATTCAATTCAATTTAACTCTGCAAAATTTATTGAAGAAAATTTTTGCCACTCTACTGCACAGGAAGATCCCAAAGAACATATCATTTAATATTAAGATTATCTTTGAACACAAAGAAAAAAATTCCAAAGTAAGAAAAAAATGGTTCTCAAGGCTTCCTCCTAGTATGTGCTGTATGGTTTGATTTTTGTATTCATTGTTGTTTGTTGTTTAGTCACCAAGTCATGTTCAACTCTTTAGCAATCCCATGGACTGTAGCCCGTCAGACCCCTCTGCCCATGGATTTCCCAGGCAAGAACACTGGAGTGGGTTGCCCTTTCGTTTCTTACTCCATGGCATATTCCCAACCCAGGGATAGAAATCTGCATCTCCTATATTGACAGGCAGGTTCTTTTCCACTGAGCAACCAGGGAAGCCCTTTTGTATTCATGACTAGCAATAATAACAGCGTCAGAGAAAAGGGGTAAAGGAAGAAAGACAGAAGGAAGAGGTTTAAGAAAAGAACAAGAACAAGAAAAAGATGATGGAAAGATAAGGATAAGAGTCACAAGGTGCAAGAACAACATTGATGAGTATTCTGAGCCCCATTTTTCTCATTTTATAATGGGAACCAGCATGATTCAATCTAACATCTGAGTGGCAGTTGAAAGATCCTTTTTGATTTTGGTGAACAATTTCACCTCTCTGAATTTCAGTTTTCACTGTAGTAAAATGACATGATATGACCATATACTTCAAAAATTGTTTTGTGGGCCAAATTAATGAGAATTTTTAAAAGTACTTTATTTTTCAAAAACTGTACATTTGAAACTATTTTAGAGTCATGTCTATACACTTTTTAAGTTTTTTTTTTTTGCTCATCAAGTTCTCTTTTTTAAAACCTTTATTTATTATTTAATTGAAGATAATTGTTTTACAGAATTTTGTTGTTTTCTGTCAAACCTCAGCATGAATCAGCCATCAGTTCAGTTTAGTTCAGTTCAGTTGCTCAGTCATGCCCGACTCTTTGTGACCCCATGGACTGCAGCAAGCCAGGTCTCCCTGTCCATCACCAACTCCTGGAGTTTACTCACACTCATGTCCATTGAGTTGGTGATGCCATCCAACCATCTCATCCTCTGTCATCCCCTTCTCTTCTCACCTTCAATCTTTCCCAGCATCAGGATCTTTTCCAATGAGTCAGCTCTTTGCCTCATGTGACCAAAGTACTGGAATTTCAGCTTCAGCATCAGTCCTTCCAATGAACAGTCAGGACTGATCTTTAGGATGGACTGGTTGGATCTCCTTGCAGTCCAAGACGCTCTCAAGAGTCTTCTCCAACACCACAGTCCAAAAGCGTCAATTCTTTGGTGCTCAGCTTTCTTTATAGTCCAACTCTCACATCCATACATGACCACTGGAAAAACCATAGCCTTGACTAGACGGATGAATCAGCCATAGGTATACATATATCCCCTCCTTCTTGAACCTCCCTCCATCTCCCTCACCATCCCACCCCTCTAGGTTGGTACAGAGCTCCTGTTTGAGTTCCCTGAGACATATAGCAAATTCCCATTGGCTATCTATTTTATATATGGTAATGTTAGTTTTCATGTTACTCTCTCTATCCGTCTCACCATAATGAGGTGGATGAACCTAGAACCTATTATACAGAGTGAAGTAAGTCATAAAGAGAAAGATAAATATCATACATTAATGCATATATATATATATATATATATATATATATATATATGGAATCTAGAAAGATGGCCTGGAGAATTTATTTGCAGGGCAGCAATGGGGAAACACACTTTTTAAGTTTTAATGATCCTTTTCCCCACCAGTTTTTCCTGAGACTTGGAGAGATCCTTTTTACAATGAGAATCTTGTAAAATGGACCAAGAGAAGAGATAAAATCATATGTTGTAACTTCAGAGTCCATATAATCTGAATTCATGGTGGCACTGACTTGGTTTGGTGAACTATGCAAGATGAGAAAGATCCAGATCAGGAGAAAACAAGGTAAAGATCATGATCATATAAAATATGCTTGCAAAATTGCTTTTATGTGAAACAGATGTACCTTTCTATCTACTGGTATGATTGTCCCAGTATTAGTTTAGTACCTATAGGTTGGGGAGTTATGTCTATCCTAACTCAATTATTCACATATCATGTCAGAAGCATTGTGATATATATTCCCTTACCATCCCTGTGCTATACAAAAGTGCCAGACAAGCTGGTGTTAGCTCTATCTGAAGATTTGGTCTGTTCCTAATCAATAAGAAATCTTGACAATCAAAGCTATTTTGGAGACTAAAGACTACATATTTTTGTTTCATTAAGCCTTCTACTTCAGATAGCATCTTGATGAAAGTGAAAGAGGAGAGTGAAAAAGTTGGCTTAAAACTCAATATTCAAAAAACTAAGATCATGGCATCTGGTCCCATCATTTCATGACAAATAGATGGGGAAATAATGGAAACAGTGAGAGACTTTATTTTCTTGGGCTCCAAAATCACTGCAGATGGTGACTGCAGTCATGAAATTAAAAGATGTTTGATCCTTGGAAGAAAAGTTATGACCAACCTCAGTCCAGTTCAGTCACTCAGTCGTGTCCGACTCTTTGTGACCCCATGAATCACAGCATGCCAGGCCTCCCTGTCCATCACCAACTGCCAGAGTTCACTGAGACTTATGTCCATCAAGTCAGTGATGCCATCCAGCCATCTCATCCTCTGTTGTCCCCTTCTCCTCCTGCCCCCAATCCCTCCCAGCATCAGAGTCTTTTCCAATGAGTCAACTCTTTGCATGAGGTGGCCAAAGTACTGGAGTTTCAGCTTTAGCATCATTACTTCCAAAGAAATCTCAGGGCTGATCTCCTTCAGAATGGACTGGTTGGATCTCCTTGCAGTCCAAGGGACTCTCAAGAGTCTTCTCTAACACCACAGTTCAAAAGCATCAATTCTTTGGCGCTCAGCTTTCTTCACAGTCCAACTTTCACATCCATACATGACCACTGGAAAAACCATAGCCTTGACTAGACAGACCTTTGTTGACAAAATAATGTCTCTGCTTTTCAATATACTATCTAGGTTGGTCATAACTTTCCTTCCAAGGAGTAAGCATCTTTTAATTTCATGGCTGCAGTCACCATCTGCAGTGATTTTGGAGCCCAGAAAAATAAAGTCTGACACTGCTTCCACTGCTTTCCCATCTATTTCCCATGAAGTGATGGGACCAGATGCCATGATCTTTGTTTTCTGAATGTTGAGTTTTTTTTTTTTTTTGTCTTTTGAAATATATATATTTTTTTATTGTTCCAATTTTATTTTATTTTTAAACTTTACATAATTGTATTAGTTTTGCCAAATATCAAAATGAATCCGCCACAGGTATACATGTGTTCCCCATCCCGAACCCTCCTCCCTCCTCCCTCCCCATACCATCCCTCTGGGCCGTCCCAGTGCACCAGCCCCAAGCATCCAGCATCATGCATCGAACCTGGACTGGCAACTCGTTTCCTACATGATATTTTACATGTTTCATTGCCATTCTCCCACATCTTCCCACCCTCTCCCTTTTCACTCTCCTCTTTAACCTTCATCAAGAGGCTTTTTAGTTTCTCTTCACTTTCTACCGTAAGGGTGGTGTCATCTGCATATCTGAGGTTATTGATATTTCTCCCGACAATCTTGATTCCAGTTTGTGCTTCTTCCAGCCCAGCATTTCTCATGACCAGCATATTAAAAAGCAGAGACATTACTCTGCTAACAAAGGTCCCTCTAGTCAAAGCTATAGTCTTCCCAGTAGTCATTTATGGATGTGAGAATAGGTCCATAAAGAAAGCTGAGAACTGAAGAATTAGTGCTTTTGAACTGTGGTGTTTGAGAAGACTCTTGAGGGTCTCTTGGACTGCAAGGAGGCCAAAGCAGTTAATCCTAAGGGAAATCAGTCCTTAATATTCATTGGAAGGACTGATGCTGAAGCTCTAATACTTAGGCCACCTGTGTGAAGCACTGATTCATTTGAAAAGCCCCTGATGCTGGGAAACGTTGAAGACAGGAGAGGGAATGACAGAAAATGAGATGGTTGAATGGCATCACTGACTCTATGGACATGGGACTGAGCAAGCTCCATGAGTTGGTGATGGACAGCAAAGCCTGGCATGCTGCAGTCCATGGGGTCACAAAGAGCTGGACACGACTGAGTGTCTCAACCAACTGAACTGACTTCAGATAGAGGAGCTCCCTATAGGCAGCACCAGGTAGAAGTAAAGAGATTTGACTGGTATCCTCTCACCATCTCAGAGTCTTCAAAGGCTGTATATCGTATATTGGGTTGGCCAAAAAGTTTGTCCAGGTATTCTGTAAAAACTTATGGAAACACCCAAATGGACTTTTTGACCAACCCAAGATCTTCTTTTTTTTTACCATTCTTTTCTCCCAACCAGCTGATATAATCTGGTTTAAAATGGTAATTGATAAAGGTTTAAGAAATTATATTTCCAAGGGATACTGCTCTATTTTAAAGAATGATAACTTTTATACATCAGTGTCTCTTTTGCTGTGGGAGAATGGCATTGAAACATGTATAATATCATATATGAAATGAATCACCAGTCCAGGTTCGATGCACAATACTGGATGCTTGGGGCTGGTGCACTGGGACGACCCAGAGGGATGGTACAGGGAGGGAGGAGGGAGGAGGGTTCAGGATGGGGAACACGTGTATACCTGTGGCAGATTCATGTTGATATATGGCAAAACCAATACAATATTGCAAAGTTAAAAAATAAAATTAAATTAAAAAAAACTATATTGTAAAAAAAAAAAAAAGAATGATAAGTTTTCAAATTCCCAAAAGACGACACTTAAAACATGGAATAGTAACCATTCTAAAAATTTTCATTTCTTTTCATCTTTTTGTTGCCTTAAGAGTGAAAGGAGGGTTGGGTAGTTCTATGGCATCTCTACGATAAAAATCTGCTTATATGACTTTCGGGCTTCCCTTGTGGCTCAGCTGGTAAAGAATCCACCTGCAATGTGGGAGAACTGGGTTTGATCCCTGGGTTGGGAAGATCCCCTGGAGAAGGGAAAGAGTACTCACTCCAGTATTCTGGGCTGGAGAATTCCATGGACTACAGTCCATGAGACTGCATAGAGTCAGACACGACTGAATGACCTTCACTTTCACTATATTACTTTTTCTTTAAAATTCCTCGAAATAGAGCTATATTCCTGTTCTATTCTGTTATAGGGTGATAAGTTTCTTACCTAAAATAGAACAGTGATAGGTTTCAGTTTGCAGTGCCACTATTTAACATGAATTAGTATGTCTCTGGATTTAAAGCTGTGCTCTAGCCCTGCCTCTCTTACTTACTAGCTGTATCATTTTGTGGGCGTTCTCTAAGTACTTACATCTTTGAGAGGAAGTATTGTACAATAATTAAAAGCATGGATCTAAAATTAGAAATGTTGAAGTCAATCACACTTGTATTCCATCTCTTTGTAGCCCTCTGGTAGCCCCTTAACCACCCAAGGACTCAGTTTCCTTATGTATAACATAATTACTTATGACTTTGGGTCAGTGTGTGGTTTTAATGAATATAAAGTGCTGTTCCATATAATATGCTCTCCATCATATTAACTATTATTTTATTAACTATTATTCTTCTTCATCTGAAAGAAATGAGAGATGAAAAAATTAGAATATTGTGAGAACCTATGATTATATAGGTACTAAGGTTGTTTTTGTTATATTCACCACATCATAATATCTCAGTAGATGGTTATCAAGTTGACAAACACTTCTGAATGTCATATTTGGAACTTTGTCCCATATTGGTTCTCTTGGTCTCTGTCTCTCCTTTAATATTATTTTTACTTCCTCCTAGTCTCTCTTCTCTTTTTTCAATAAGAATCATATTTTCTTGTGACACCATGGTCTTAATTTTCCTCACTCTTACTTTTCAAACACATTTGTAGCTGTTTTCATCTGTAAGATTGCTTCCTGACTACAGTTAAATCCTATCCTTCTTACTCTATACTCCTTTTTTTAGGCAGTATTTATCTCTCTTAGGTTTTCCTGGAAAGCTAACTAATTGTATTTACTGTTAGATTCATTATATTTGCTTATCTGAGACAGAGGGAGATTCAGAAACTACAGCAGTGGACAAGTAGCTGCAAGACTTTGAACAATGGCAGTCCTTAATGAGGTGACTAGTTTCTACACACAGAGGAATGAATCAAAAGCCAGGATAGTTGTTTCCATTAAAATGTTTTCAGTAGAGAATCCTCAGCTATCCATTAAAACTAAACTTTTCTCTGGGTATTTTCAAGATGGGTAATTTCAAGGTAATAACCAAAAAAAAAGTTGTTTGAAGTTGAAATGACTTTTGTTGGAGAAAGATGTAAAAATTATTTCAAAGACTTGTGTATACAACTCTCCAGTGTCCAAGCTATTTGCCTGTGTACAAAGTTCTTACTCAGACAATGTCTAAACTTGCTAGCTAAGCATTTTATAAATTCACTAGGAGCCGCTGTATGCCAGGTTTTTTTTTTTTTTTTTAAGATATGTGATTCAGGTTTGACTTAATCAATTGCTCCAGTAATCTAGTTCCCCCTCACCTGCCAACTGAATATACAGATTGTTGTAGAAATGTCACTGGTGAAATCTAACACATAAAAATGGAATTTCCAGGCCAATTGTTCAGTAACTAAAAAGGTCCAAATCATGATGAGGTGGAAACACAGGGGAGATCCAGGATCCTGCTGAAAGTGTAAAGTATAAAGAAAATGAAAAAAACATGCTTCAATTATTAACTAAATTGAAAAAGGTCAAGTTCCAGTGTCAGATGTTGGATGTGAATTGAAAACTCTTAGTTTGGAAAGTACCAACGCTATTCCTCACCTAATGACACATAACTCATTCCCATAGAACAAGAAACAAAGACTTAGGAATAAGATATTACCATTCCCAGTTGCCTTCAATAACCTAGTAGGCACTGAAATAATTTATTGATTGGAAGAATTTATTAGCTGCTCCAGTCAGTATTAAATTGACTGAGATTTTTATATATGAGAGACTTAAAAGTGAGGGAGAGTTCTTACTGAGATAGAGTATATTTTCTTTTTTTAATTAATTTTTATTGGAGTGTGATTGCTTTACAGTGTTGTATTGGTTTCTGCTGTATGGCATGGTGAATCAGCTATATGTATACATACATCCCCTTTTTGTAGATTTTCTTGAATAAATGTTTTTCCACTCTGTGTATGCTTTCAACAAACCTTAAATGTTTGTTTTCTTTTTTAATCATTTTCATCAGTTAAACTGGTGTTTGCTGATGAAAGTACCAAAGTCCTTATTCTGCCAATCTGTCCCTGCACTCTTTGTATAAACTTTAAAAAATCTACTTGATAATTATAACATCATTTTGATCTGTAGAGCAGCAGATATTGTTTCCATTTTTAAATTAAGGTGAAATAATTTAAACGTAGAAATGAAAACCATGCACAGGAAAATAAAACATGTCTCCTCTCTTCAGCCAAAAAAAAGTGAAGGAGAAAGACGTGGCTATTAAAAAGTATAAAATAACATTTATAAACATTATATGACTGCAAAAGTATCATTACTTCATAGTTTTTAAATAGAGTGGGGTTGAGGAAGATTGGGTTCCCAGGTGGTGCTAGTGGTAAAGAACCTGCCTGCCAATGCAAGGGATATAAGAGACAGCGGGTTTCATCCCTCGGTAGGGAGGATCCCCCGGAGGAGGGCATGGCAACCCACTCCAGCATTCTTGCCTGGAGAATCCCATGGAGAGTGAAGCCTGGAGGGTTACAGTCCATAGAATCACAAAGAATCGGTGATGACAAAGTAAGTTAGCACACATGCACAAGGAAGAATATGAGAAATCAATACACCTCCTAAGATTTCTCTCTTTGATGTTACTTCTGGCCAATTTATGTTGACTTCTAGCTCACAATTACCGTCAGTGTGATCCTCCGCTGTGAAGCTCAACTAGAAAGATTCCTCCCACTAGAACTTATATTCCATCCAAAAAGGAAACTTTTTTTTTTAATTTAGTGTTTTTGCAATGTATTTAATATGCAAACATCAGTTTATTTCAACAATATTTACCAAGCGTCTACTTGTGTCAGGTACATTCCAGAAGGCAGTGTTATAAAGATAAAACAAATATAGCTTCTTTCCTTAAGCAACTTGTAGTTTAGTGAGACAGCCATGTAAGTAAATATTCCCCTATAATTGAATAAGGATATTGAGAGTTACCCACATTGCCACTAAGAAACACGGAAAATTGGGTACCAATTGAAAGCAAAAGTAAATAAAAACCTAATTTAAGAAGAATATATGTGTAAATACCTTTTAATATAAAAAGCAACTTTTCCCCCAAATTAAGATGATGCTTCCAGGAAACCATGTCAGTATTCTTGCTTTGGGAACCCCATGAACAGTATGAAAAGGCAAAAAATTAGGACATTGAAAGATGAACTTCCCAGGTCGGTAAGTGCCAATATGCTACTGGAGATCAGTGGAGAAATAACTCCAGAAAGAATGAAGAGATGGAGCCAAAGCAGAAACAACACCCAGTTGTGGATGGGACTGGTGATGGAAGTAAAATCTGATGCTGTAAAGAGCAATATTGCATAGGAACCTGGAATGTTAGGTCTATGAATCAAGGCAAATTGGAAGTGGTCAAACAGGAGATGGCAAGAGTCAACATCAACATTTTAGGAATCAGTGAATTACATGGACTCAAATGGGTGAATTTAACTCAGATGACCATTATATCTACTACTGTGGGCAAGAATCCTTAGAAGAAATGGAGTAGCAATCATAATCAACAAAAGATTCGGAAATGCAGTACTTGGGTGCAATCTCAAAAACAACAGAATGATCTCTGTTCATTTCCAAGGCAAACCATTCAACATCACAGTAATCCAAGTCTATGCCCCAACCAGTAATGCTGAAGAAGCTGAGGTTGAATGGTTCTATGAAGACCTACATGACATTCCAGAACTAACACCCAAAAAAAGATGTCCTTTTCATTATAGGGAAATGGAATGCAAAAGTAGGGAATCAAGAAATACCTGGAGTAACAGGCAAATTTGGCCTTGGAATACAGAATGAAGCAGGGCAAAGGCTAATAGAGTTCTGCCAAGAGAATGCACTGGTCATAGTAAACACCCTCTTCCAACAACACAACAGAAGACTCTACATGTGGACATCACCAGATGGATTACATTATTTGCAGGCAAAGATGGAAAAGCTCTATATAGTCAGCAAACACAAGACTGGGGCTGACTGCGGCTCAGATCATGAACTCTTTATTGTCAAATTCAGACTTAAATTGAAGAAAGTAGGGAAAACCACCAGACCATTCAGGTATGATCTAAATCAAATCCCTTATGATTATACAGTGGGAGTGACAAATAGATTCAAGGGATTAGATCTGATAGACAGAGTACCTGAAGAACTATGGATGGAGGTTCATGACACTGTACAGGAGGCAGGGATCAAGACCATCCCCAAGGAAAAGAAATGCAAAAAGGCAAAATGGTTGTTTGAGGAGGCCTTTCGAATAACTGAATAGAAGAAAAGCAAAATGAAAAGAAGAAAAGGAGAGATATACCCATTTGAAAGCAGAGTTCCAAAGAATCCCAAGGAGAGATAAGAGAGCCTTCCTCAGCAAACAATGCAAAGAAATAGAGGAAAACAACAGAATGGGAAAGACTAGAGATCTCTTCAAGAAAATCAGAGATACCAAAGGAACATTTCATGCAAAGATGGGCTCGATAAAGGACAGAAATGTTATGGACCTAACAGAAGCAGAAGATATTAAGAAGAGGTGGCAAGAATACACAGAAGAACTGTACAAAAAAGATCTTCACGACCCAGATAATCACAATGAAGTGTTTACCAACCTAGAGCCAAATATCCTGGAATGTGAAGTCACGTGGGCCTTAGGAAGCATCACTACAAACACAGCTAGTGGAAGTGATGGAATTCCAGTTAAGCTATTTCAAATCCTGAAAGATGATGCTGTGAAAGTGCTGCACTCAATATGCCAGCAAATTTGGAAAACTCAACAGTGGCCAGAACAATGGAAAAGATCAGTTTTCATTCCAATCCCAAAGAAAGCCAATGTCAAAGAATGCTCAAACTACCGCACAATGGCACTTATCTCACAAGCTAATAAAGAAATGCTCAAAATTCTCCAAGCTAGGGTTCAACAGTACATGAACTGTGAACTTCCAGATTTTCAAGCTGGATTTAGAAAAGGTAGAGGAACCAGAGATCATTTGAATCAGTTCTAATGAGTTGGATGAAACTGGAGCCTATTATACAGAGTGAAGTAAGCCAGAAAGAAAAACACCAATACAGTATACTAATGCATATATATGGAATTTAGAAAAATGGTAACACTAACCCTGTATATGAGAAGCAAAAGAGACACTGATATATAGAACAGTATTTTGGACTCTGTGGGAGAGGGAGAGGGTGGGATGATTTGGGAGAATGGCATTGAAACATGTATAATACCATATATGAAATGAGTCGCCAGTCCAGGTTCGATGCACGATACTGGATGCCTGGGGCTGGTGCACTGGGATGACCCAGAGGCATGGTACGGGGAGGGAGGAGGGTGGAGTGTTCAGGATGGGGAACATGTGTATACCTGTGGTGGATTCATGTTGATATATGGCAAAACCAATACAATATTGCAAAGTTGAAAAATAAAATAAAATTAAAAGGAAAACAAGAGTGTTCTAGAAAAATATATACTTCTGCTTTATTGACTATGCCAAAGCCTTTGATTGTGTGGACCACAACAAACTCTGGAAAATTCTTAAAGAGCTGGGAATACTGGACCACCTGACCTGCCTCTTGAAAAATCTGTATGCAGTTCAGGAATCATAGAACTTCACACTGGACATGGAACAACAGACTGGTTCCAATTAGTGAAAGGAGTACTGCTTGTTTGACTTATATGCAGAGTACATCATGAGAAACGCTGGGTTGGATGAAGCATAAGCTGGAATCAAGATTGCTGGGAGAAATATCAATAACCTCAGATATGCAGATGACACTACCCTTATGGCAGAAAGTGAAGAGGAACTAAAGAGCCTCTTGATGAAAGTGAAAGAGGAGAGTGAAAAAGTTGGCTTAAAGCTCAACATTCAGAAAACGAAGATCATGGCATCTGGTCCCATCACTTCATGGGAAATACATGAGGAAACAATGGAAACAGTAACAGACTTTATTTTTTTGGCTCCAAAATCACTGCAGATGGTGATTGCAGCCATGGAATTAAAAGATGCTTGCTCCTTGGAAGAAAAGTTATGACCAACCTAGATAGCATATTCAAAAGCAAAGACATTACTTTGCCAACAAAGTTCTGTCTAATCAAAGCTATGATTTTCCAGTGGTCATATATGGATGTGAGAGTTAGACTATAAAGTAAACTGAGTGCCAAAGAATTGTTCCTTTTGAACTGTGGTGTTGAAGAAGACTCTTGAGAGTCCCTTGGACTGCAAGGAGATCCAACCAGTCCATTCTGAAGGAGATCAGCCCTGGGATTTGTTTGGAAGGAATGATGCTGAAGCAGAAACTCCAGTATTTTGGCCACCTCATGTGAAGAGTTGACTCATTGGAAAAGACTCTGATGCTGGGAAAGATTGAAGGCAAGGGGAGAAGGGGACAACAGAGGATGAGATGGTTGGATGGCATCACTGACTCAATGGACATGAGTCTGAGTAAACTCCAGGAGTGGTGTTGAACATGAAGGACTTGCATGCTGCACTCAGGGGGGTCGCAAATAGTCGGACACAACTGAGCAACCGAACTGAACAGAACTAACCATATAGCAGTAATTTTCTATTAAAAATGTTACAGATGTGTTGAACTTATCCAGAAAAAAATGCCTTCAGATTTGAGATAAGAGAAATGAGTTCTCACCCTTGTCATTTATATATCTTTTCTGTCATTTACTATTTAACATCCGTTATGTGTCAAGTGCAAGACTTGGTCTCTTAACTGTCATATAACTGATGCTAGAAAAGTAATTTGAAGACTATCTGAACCTTCAAAACTGCAAATTGAGCATTATATAAATATAAATATTTTTTCCTTTTAGGTTAGTGCAAAAATTAAGGGTCATAGAGTATATGTAGAAAAATCTATACATTGTATTATGGTAACTTGGGAAATTATACAAAAACAAAATACAGAAATATACAAAAACAAAATATCAGTGTCCCATAATTTTCTTAAATTCCTGAGCCTTTTATCTATTTATTGTTGCTTTAAAACTTCCTGATACCTACTGATTTTTAATTATTTATTCCAGGCTTGAGATAAAACCACATAAGGAGCTTCCAGTTTCCATCTGGAATGTAGAAAAATGTAACCAACATCTTAATAACAAGAAAAAGCCAGATAATCTATAAAGGCTTAGCTTTTCTTGAATGCATGAGAGATCCAAAGTCACAGGACAATCATTTGCTTGAAACTGAAGGAAAGACAGACGCCTCCAGGGAAAGATAGGACCCAGGCACTGAGAAAGCACAGGTGAGAGAGACCTAAGACACCACTTGAGCTGCTAAGAAGGATTCAGTCTACTTGTGTGTGTGTGTTTTGTTTTGTTTTGCTCACAGTCTTGTGTGGGGTGTAGTGACAATATAAAACTCCTGGCTGCCACAGCACTAGAGTTTCCATCACTTACAGGATCTTCTCCTGGACCTCACTTGATGCTCACAAGGAAGACTGGGGCAAGGTGAAAATCCTGAGAAATCTTCCTGGTGGTACAGTTGGAAGGTGGGACATAGCAACAGCCACAGGAAAGGATTACTACCTAGATTCTTCCCTCTGTATTTCCAAATCAGGAAAGGAATATGTCAAGGTTGCATACTGTCCCCCTGCTTATTTAACTTATATGCAGAGTACATCATGAGAAACGCTGGGTTGGATGAAGCACAAGCTGGAATCAAGATTGCTGGGAGAAATATCAATAACCTCAGATAGGCATATGACACCACCCTTATGGCAGAAAGCAAAGAAGAACTAAAGAGCCTCTTGATGGAAGTGAAAGAGGAGAGTGAAAAAAGTTGGCTTAAAGCTCAACATTCTGAAAACTAAGCTTATGGGATCTGGTTCCGTCACTTCATGGCAAATAGATGGGAAGCAATGAAAACAGTGACAGACTATATTCTTGGGCTCCAAAATCACTGCAGATGGTGACTGCAGCCATGGAATTAAAAGATGCTTGTTCCTTGGAAGAAAAGTTTTGATCAACTTAGACAGCACATTAAAAAGTAGAGATATTACTTTGCCAAAGCTAGTGAAAACTATGGTTTTTCCAGCAGTCATGTATGGATGTGAAAGTTGGACTATAAAGACAGAGGAGCACCAAAGAATTGATGCTTTTGAACTGTGGTGTTGGAGAAGACTCTTGAGAGCGTCTTGGACTGCAAGGAGATCCAACCAGTCCATCCTAAAGGAAATCAGTCCTGAATATTCATTGGAAGGACTGATGCTGAAGCTCCAATATATTGGCCACTTGATGCGAAGAACTAACTTATTTGAAAAGACCCTGATGCTGGGAAAGATTGAAAGTGGGAGAAGGGGATGACAGAGGATGAGATGGTTAGATGGTATCACTGACTTGATGAACATGAGTTTGAGCAAGCTCTGGGAGTTGGTGATGCACAGGAAAGCCTGGCATGCTACAGTCCATGGAGTCACAAAGAGTCTGACACAACTGGGTGACTGAACTGAACTGATTCTCTTTTGAACAAAAGACTTAAGCATCTCTGTTGAAGGCAAACCAGCCTGTCATCCTCAGTTCACAAGTGAAGATAATGCCTTTTGTGGGAAGGAAACAAAGCAAAACCTTTCTACTTCTGGAGGAAAGACAGGAAATTATCATGGGCACAGACCTTTGGAGACACCCTATTGCTAGGGAAAGGGAGGATCACTGAGAAAGACAAGGAAGATGAGGAAGAAAAAGACACCTAGAAGAGGAAGATGGTGCCTACCTGAGATTGAGGCTGAATCAGGTGAAAATGGAATAATTCAATCCCCTACATTAAATGTCTGACAGAAAGAGATGTGTGCTTATTTCCAGAAATAAATATGAATACTATTTAACTCAGTTTATGAAGAAATGTTTGGCTTTCAATCAAAAATTATGAGTGAGAAAAATAATCAAGATAAACACACACACACAAAAACATATTTTTAAAAGTTATAGCACTCAATAGAAAAATATATAGCTATGACCAAGATGTTGAAACTATAAGTCAGGAAATTTAAAATAATTATGTTTAATATATTAAAGGATCTAGTGGAAAGGTGTACAGCATACATAAATAGACATTTAGTAGAGAATTAATAAGACAAAACCCAAGTGACAATATAACAAATGAGAAAAATATGGTAACGTACATAAAAAATGACTTTAGCAAGGTCAAAAGTGAACTTGAATTTCAATAGATGAAACATAAAAAATAAAATCATGAAAACATGATTTGAAAAGTAAAATACTGAAGTAAAAATTTAAAATAGGAGATGAAAATGTAATAGAACATTTAAGACCTATGTTGCTGTTGCTGCTGCTGCTAAGTCACTTCAGTCTTGTCCAACTCTGTGTGACCCCACAGACGGCAACCTACCAGGCTCCCCCGTCCCTGGGATTCCCCAGGCAAAGAACATTGAAGTGGGTTGCCATTTCCTTCTCCAAAGCATGAAAGTGAAAAGTGAAAGTAAAGTCGCTCAGTCGTGTCGGACTCTTCACGACCCCATGGACTGCAGCCTACCAGGCTCCTCTGCTTATGGGATTTTCCAGGCAAGAGTACTGGAGTGGATTGCCATTGCCTTCTCCTTAAGACCTATGGGGTAATATCAAACAGTTTGTAATGAAAATCCTAGAAGAAGAAGAAATTTAAAATGAGCCAAAATTTTTTTCAAAGGATAAAGGCCAAGAAATTTCCAAAACTGATGAAAAACATCAAAACATCAAAACAAATATCCAAGAAACTCAGGAATGCTAACAAGATAAACACATATACAGGTCAACATATTATACTCAAAATTATAAAAAAAAAATTCAAATTAAAAATTTAAAGATAGCCAGATGACCCCTCCTGCCCCCACCAAAAAAAGAAAACATTATATACAGGGAACAAAGAAAAGAATTGCAGGAAATGTCTCTTCAGAAACTATGCAGTCTGGAGAAGAACATAATGACATTTTTAAAGGGCTGAAAGAGAAACATTGTCAACTAAAACTTCTATTCTCAGTGTAAACATCTTCCAAAAGTAAAGAAGAAATAAGAACATTTTTTGTAAAAACAAAAGCTTAGAAAATCTATTACTAGCAGGTCTACACTATAAGAAATCTTGACGTTTTTCAAGAAAAGGAGTATACTACAAGAGGAACTTGAAAATCTACAAAGAAATAAAGAATGCTAGAAATAGTCTGAATGAAGGTTAATAAAATATTCATTAGTAAAACTAATGAACTGGTCTTTAAAATAATTAGTAAAATTTATAAACCTTTAACCAGGAAAACTGAAAATGGAGATGTTCAGTTCAGTTCAGTCGCTCAGTCGTGTCCGACTCTTTGCGACCTCATGAATTGCAGCACGCCTGGCCACCCTGTCCATCACCAACCCCCGGAGTTCACTCAAACTCATGTTCATTGAGTCGGTGATGCCATCCAGCCATCTCATCCTCTGTCATCCCCTTCTCTTCCTGCCCCCAATCCCTCCCAGCATCAGAGTCTTTTCCAATGAGTCAACTCTTCACATGAGGTGGCCAAAGTATTGGAGTTTTAGCTTTAGCATCATTCCTTCCAAAGAAATCCCAGGACTGGTCTCCTTTAGGATGGACTGGTTGGATCTCCTTGCAGTCCAAGGGACTCTCAAGAGTCTTCTCCAACACCACAGTTCAAAAGCATTAATTCTTCGGTGCTCAGCTTTCTTCACAGTCCAACTCTCACATCCATACATGACCACTGGAAAAACCATAGCCTTGACCAGACGGACCTTTGTTGGCAAAGTAATGTCCCTGCTTTTGAATATGCCATCTAGGTTGGTCATAACTTTCCTTCCAAGGAGTAAGCGTCTTTTAATTTCATGGCTGCAATCACCATCTGCAGTGATTTTGGAGCCCAAACATATAAAGTCTGACACTGTTTCCACTGTTTCCCCATCTATTTCCCATGAAGTGATGGGACCAGATGCCATGATCTTAGTCTTCTGAATGTTGAGCTTTAAGCCAACTTTTTCACTTTCCTCTTGGAGATGAAACATATACAATTGTCCAGATAGGAAAGCTACACCACGACTTAAAATTGTCAAGACAGAAATCAAACCATCTCTAACTTTTCCAAGTATAATCTGAAATCTGTGTTTTAGCATAGTTCATAGATAGATGTGATGCACATCGAGTTGGGAACTACTTTCATCTAACAAATGAGGCAACTGAGAAAGAGGGAGACAAGGAAATGATTTGCTAAGGTCACATGGATAGTTAATAGCAATACAGGAATGTGAACCTAGGAAATCCAATATCTATTTCAATGTGTTTCCACATAAGTTTATTATATTTTCTTTTAAAACAAAACAGTTCACCTCTTGGATGATATATTTGAATATGCCCCTATTAATTAAGAAGACAATTGAAAACAGTGAAATATATTGCATAGTATAAATCACCCATAAAATGCCAACTGATTTAAATTTGATTCAACATCCATTTATTGAGTACCTGCTATGACGCAATTCTTCAAAGTATTAAAGTATGATATATGATCACTTCTTAGCTGGTGGAATCTTTTTTACCTTTCATACATATAAAATTTAATCTTTTCTCTCTTTATTTACTCCTATATTATTACTATTATTTTAACAATTAACACTTATGAAATTCTAATAAGTGCAAATCCTTACTGTGTAATTGGATATGCTAGCTATTTTTAAAAAAGTTATTTTTCTTTGATCCTCCCTCACAGCAGTCCTATGAAGCACTATTTTTATTGTGTCCATTTTGTAAATGAGGAAAAATATTTTTAAAAGTTAAGTAAATTGCTCAAGATCACACAGCTATTAAGTGGTAGAACAAAGGTATAAATCCCACTCTGATTCCAGAGGGCTTTAGTCTAAATAACTATGCTATAATATCAAAATTTACCCTGCTATTAGTCTGCAAATGCCTTAAATGTGAAAATCTTATCTAATTATTTTATGTCTTCTGTAGCTTTTCAGGACTTCCCTGGTGGCTCAGACAGTAAAGAATCTGCCTGCAATCCAGGAGACCTGGGTTTGATCCCTAGATTGGAGAGATCCTCTGGAGAAGGAACAGCTCCAGTATTCTGGCCTGGAGAATTCAATAGACTGAGAAGCCTATCAGGCTACAGTCCATGGGGTCGCAAAGAGTCTGACCCAACTGAGAGATTTTCACTTTTACTTTCATAGCTTTTCAGAGTCTCTTACCAATAGTAAGTGCCTAATATTTATTACAGAGAAGGCAATGGCACCCCACTCCAATACTCTTGCCTGGAAAATCCCATGGATGGAGGAGCCTGGTAGGCTGCAGTCCATGGGGTCGCTAAGAGTCAGAAGACTGAGCAACTTCCCTTTCACTTTTCACTTTCATGCATTGGAAAAGGAAATGGCAACCCACTCCAGTGTTCTTGCCTAGAGAATCCCAGGGATGGGGGTGCCTGGTGGGCTGCCGTCTCTGGGGTCGCAGAGTCAGACACGACTGAAGTGACTTAGCAGCAGCAGCAGTATTTATTATGGATAATAATGGGTAATAATGGAACAATGGACTGATTCAAAATTGGGAAAGTGATACATCAAGGCTGTATATTGTCATCCTACTTATTTAACTTATATGCGGAGTACATCATGTGAAATGCTGGGCTGGATGAAGCTAAAACTTTAGAATCAAGATTGCCAGGTGAAATATCAATAACCTCAGGTATGGAGATGACACCACCCTTATGGCAGAAAGGGAAGAAGAAATAAAGAGTCTCTTGATGAAGGTGAAAGAGAAGAGTAAAAAACTGGCTTAAAACTCAACATTCAAAGAACTAAGATCCAATCCCATCACTTCATGCCGTATAGGTGGGGAAACAATGATAATAGTGAAATATTTTATTTTCTTGGGCTCCAAAATCATGCAGATGGTGACCGAAGCCATGAAATTAAAAGATGCTTGCTCCTTGGAAGAAAAGTTATGACAAACCTAGTGAAAGTGAAAGTTGCTCAGTCGTATCCAACTCTTTGCAACCCCATAGACTATACAGTCCACGGAATTCTCCATGCCAGAATACTGAAGTGGGTAGCCTTTCCCTTCTCCAGGGGCTCTTCCCAACCCAGAGATCAAACCCAGGTCTCCCACACTGCAGGCAGATTCTTTACTAGCTGAGCCAAGAAGGAAGATCAAGAATACTAGAGTGGGTAACCTATCCCTTTTCCAGCGGATCTTCCCTACCCAGGAATTGAACTGGTGTCTCCTGCATTGCAGGAGAATTCTTTACCAACTGAACTATCAGGGACAAACCTACACAGTGTATTAAAAAGCAGAGACATCACTTTGCCTAAAAAGGTCCATATAGTCATGTAGGGATGTGAGAGTTGGACCATAAAGAAAGCTGAGCATGAAGAATTGATGGTTTCAAACTGTGGTGTTGGAGAAGACTCTTGAGAGTCCCTTGGACTGCAATGAGATAAAACCGGTCAATCCTAAAGAAAATCAACCCTGAATATTCATTGGAAGGGCTGATGCTGAATAATGCTCCAATAATTTGGCCACCTGATGCGAAAAGCCAACTTATTGCAAAAGATCCTGATGTTGGGAAAGATAGAAGGCGGGAGGAGAAGGGGATGACAGAGGATGAGATGGCTGGATGGCATCACCAACTCAATAGACATGAGTTTGAGCAAGCTCTGGGAGCTGGTGAAGGACAAGGAAGCCTGGTGTGCTGCACTCCATGGGGTCAAAAAGAGTCAGATACAACTGAGCAACTGAAAAACAAAATGGATAATGTGTTGTTTCATTAGGTATAATTTTATGAGAAAGTTTACAGCTTATCAGAAGTTTATGGGTTTTTTTTTAAATTTTATTTTATTTTTAAACTTTACATAATTGTATTAGTTTTGCCAAATATCAAAATGAATCCGCCACAGGTATATATGTGTTCCCCATCCTGAACCCTCCTCCCTCCTCCCTCCCCATACCATCCCTCTGGGTCGTCCCAGTGCACTAGCCCCAAGCATCCAGTATCGTGTATCGAACCTGGACTGGCAACTCGTTTCTTACATGATATTTTACAATGTGTATAATTGGAAAGGATTCAGGAAAGCCTAAAGAGAAAAGAGTTGGGAAATAAGATTTTCAAAATGGTGGTGTGGCTCAGGGAAACCTCTCCCTGAAGAGGAAGCTATTAAACTGGTCAAATTAGCAAAGACAATCAATCAAAGTGGAATGGTTTTGGGATTGATCAGAGTTTTCAACAAATTGAGAATCATTTATTAAAAAAAAAAAGTATGGACATTTTTAAGAGCAGTTCCCCAGGTTGAGAAAGTTAATCTGGGTGCTTTAGGCTGCCAGTGAACGTCAGTAGATTCCATTGTCTATAGCTGTATGCTGTAGAAGACTTGCCAGGAAACCAAAGAGCAAACAATTTGCACTCATTTCCAGACCTCAAAATCATATTACATAGGGAGGATGTGGGCATGGCAGGTGGGAAGAAAACAGTTACCCCTTTCCTGCCTACTCTGTGTTGTCAAAAAGCTGGTCTATTTCTCAGCAGCTGATTGGCAATTCCCATCTCCCTGATCATTCTAGGGTAGAAGATCTATTGTAGTTAGATGTGGCAGCTACAAAATCACCAAACTCTATCTTCTCTGGCTCTTCACTGTGGAAAACCTATACTAGGAACTGTTTGCAGCGTAGTGGCAGTACCACTAAGCCCATACACATACACACAGCTCCTGCTATAGGGAGGATCCAAGTGAGGCCTTTGGTAGAGTTCCCCAGCAACTCCCCTGATCACCTTCTCCCTAGTGCAGAGATTTTGCCCATGGGAACATCAGAGCAAGTCTCAACGTCTACCCCTGACATGGGACTGGATTTCAATTGGAACTGATTACAGAAAAAGTTTTTTGCTCCAGCACATTTTTGAGAACAACAGAACTATCAGTTTGGAGTCAATGGACGCTAACAGCTGAGGGTGCATGCAGTAAAAGAACAACCACATTTTAACAATGATATCAGAGAAAGAGAAAATCAAGGAAGGCCCAGCTAAAGCCACAGTTATTGCTGCTGGCCAGGAACATTTAATGTATGTCCAAGGCTGCCAACTCTGAAGACAAGCATTAGAGGTTGCAAACTGCAATGGAATTAGGTGACACTGAACTAGTCTGGCTGAATCGCAGAAATTATTAATTAATTTAAAAGAAAGTAAATAAAACCACAATCCCCATAGAAAGAAGAAATAGTGTCCAGAGTTGCTACAATATATGTAAAATATCTACTTTTAAGCAACAACAAAAAAGAAACATTAAAAAAAAATCACGACCGTATGAGCTATCCATAGGAAAAAATAAAATAAAAACATGCAATAAAAACTGTCCCCAAAGGGATGAGAATTTGGACACAGCAGACAAAACTTCAAAAGAGTTAAATATTATAAATATGTGCAAAGAGCTAAAAGAAACCATATTTTAAAAATTAAAGAAATGGGTGGTGGCAATAACTCACAGAAATATGAATAAAGAAATGGAAATTAATTATTAAAGGACTCAATAGTAGATTTGAGATGGCAGAGAAAAAGTTGGTGAGCTTGGAAATAGAAATTATAAGTCCACAGAAGAAAGGAAAATGGAATAGAGAAAACGAAGAAAACTGAGAGAAATGTAAGTACATAAGCATAACGGGAGAATCAGAAAAAAGAAATAAACATGTGGAAAAAATATTTGAATAAATAATGACGAGAATGTCCCATTTGAAAAAAAACTCTAAAAAAATAAAAATAGTCCCAGTGATGAAAACGTTAGTCTAAATATCCAAGAAGGACAATAAACTCCAATTAAGCTGGCCATAAAAGGGTCCATACCTAGACACATTATATTCTCCACAAAGACAAAAAAAAAAAAAGGCAGAGAAAAATAACCCATTAGATACAAGGAATTCTAATAAGATTAACCAATGATTTTTATCAGAAAGAATGGAGATCAGAAGGCAATAAGAGACATATTTAAAGTGATAAATTAAAGAATGGCAACCAGGGAAATTATATTCAATAAAAACATTTTTGAAAAATAAAGGGGAAATTTCCCAGATAAAAACATGTTTATGTTGCTAGTAGAGTTGCATCCTGATGAATGCTAAAAGAACTTATTCAGGCTGAAATCAAGTACTATCAGAAAACAGTTTTAACGTACACATAAAAACCAAGAACATTGGAAGAAGTAACCATGTATCTAATTATGAATGACAATATAACAAAAATAATTCTCCCCTTTAGGGGCTAAACAAATAAAACAATATGCACACAGTTGTAGTTGAGGCCTGTAACATATAGAAATGCCACTTATTTTGGAAAACTGTGCAAAGGAGATGCTGCTGATTGGTCGCGGAGTCTTGTCTGACTCTGATTCCAAGGACTATAGCCTGCCAGGCTCCTCTGTCCGTGGGGTTTCCCGGGAAAGATAACTGAAGTAGATTGCCAATTCCTCCTTCAAACAAAAGAGATAGGTGGGAACAAAATTGAATTGTAGTGGTAAAATGATAATAGATGGTAACTCAAATCCAAAATAAGAAATGAAGAAAACAAGAAGTATTAAATATAAAGGTTAATTACTACCTCTGTAAAAATATACTTTCCTGCCTTTCTACTCTCAGATTCTTTAAAAGAAAAAATATAGTGATAATCATTACAACATACGTTTGGGTTAGTAACATATAGAGACATTACATGTGTAACAATAATAGCACAGAAAAAGAGAAATAAGAGCTATATAAGTATATAAGAGTATATGAGTATATAAGTATATAAGAGTATAAGAGTATATAAGTATATAAGAAAGAGAGAAAATGGAGCTATATAAGAGTAAAGTTTCTATATTACACTGAAATTAAGTTAATATAAATCTGAAGTAGATTTTGATAACTTAAAACATACATTGTAAGCTCTAGAGCAACCACTTAAAAATGTTGAAAAGCTTTACAATTGTTAACTGAATTAAGACGCTACATTAGAAAATATGTAATTAATGCCAAAAGAAGCAGTAAGAAGAAGAGAAATAAAAAAATATATGAGATATATTCAAAGTGGCAGATGTAAAATCAGCTGTATCAAAACTAAACTTTTAACAATCCAATCATTAAGCAGATTGTCAGATTTGATAAAGAAGACAGAATTCAACATTATGCTATTTACAGGAGTCACATTTCAAACTTGAAGTACAATTTGTTTGAAAGTAAAAGGATGGAAAGGATACACCACGTATACAGTATCCTTAAAAGACCTGAGCTGGCTATACTAATATTACACAAAATAGACTTTAAAACAAAAATATTGCTAGAAATAAAGAAGAACATTTTATAATGATAAAAGATTTAGTTCATAGAGGAATTTTAACAATTATAAATATATATGTACCTAACAACATAAATTCAGAATAACTGAAAGGCAAAAAAGAAGGACACTTCAACCTATTTCTGGAGACATCAATATCCAACTTTCAGTAGTGGAAAGAATAGCATGCACAAAATAAATGAGAAAGTACAAGACGTGAACTACACTATAAACTGATTAGACTTAACAAGTATCTGTAGTACACTCCAGTCAATAACAGTGGAATGTACATTCTTCCAAAATGCACGTTGAATAATCTTATACCATATGTTCAGCCATAAACCATTCACAATAAATTTTAAAAACTTGAAATCATACAAGGCATGTTCTCTGATTACAACAGAAAAATATTAGAAAATAATGACAGGTGAAATTTAAGAAATTCACAAACAGTATATTCTAAAAAACTAAAGGATCAGCAGAAAAATCACAAGGGGAATCAGAAAATACTTTGAGACAAATGAACATGAAGATACAACACACTAAAGTGTCTGAGAAACAGTTAAAGCAGCACTTAGAGGGAAATTTATAGTAATAGTATCTAATTAAACAAGAAGAAATATCTTTAGTTATTAACCTAGTCTTCTACCTTGAGAAAGGTGGGGAACAATTTTAAATCAACACTTTCAGAAGAAAGAAAACAATAGAAAACAGGGGAAATAAGTAAGGGGATAAAAACAGTGAATAAAATGAACAAAAGCAACAGGTAGTCTTTGAAAAGACATACACCCAAAACAAGAATAAATCTTCTGTTAGGCTTCCCTCGTAGCTCAAATGGTAAAGACTCTACCTGCAATGCAGGGGACTCTGGTTCAATCTCTGGGTGGGGAATTTCCCCTGGAGAAAGAAATAGCAACCCCCTCCACTATTCTTGCTGGAGAAGCCCACTGATAGAGGGTGGCAAAGAGTCAGACATGACTGAGCGACTAACACTTGTTAGATTGCCCAAGAAAAAGAAGGGATTCAAATTACTAACATTGGCAATGAAAGAAGGGACATTACTATCAAAATCAACACTATGACAATAAATTAATGAACTATATGAAATCAGCAAATTCTTAGAAAGAAAAAAAAATGCCAAAGCTGATCAAGAAGTAGAAAGTCTGAATACATGTATAGTAAATAAAGAGATCGAATTAGTAATTTTAAAAAATCCTCATGAAGAAAAGCTCAGCACCAGATACTTCATTTAAAGAAGTATTACAAATTCTCCACAAACTCCACCAAAAAATATAAGAAGAGGTAGCACTTTCTAATATATTCAGTAAAGTCAGTACTTTCCTGATACCAAAACTAACAAAAACAACACAAGAAAACTACAGCTCGAGAATCTGTTATGAATATAGATGTAAAAATCTTTAATAATATCATAGCAAACTGAATCCAGCTACTTATTTAAAAAAGATTATACATCACAACCAAAAATGATTTATCTTAGAAACATAGTCTTGGCTTAAATCTGAAAAGTAATTAATGTAATGCACCACATAAATAGACTAGAAAACAAAATCCACATGATCACTTTGAAACATGCAGGAAAAAAAGTAGCAAAATGCAATACTTTTCATGATTGAAAAAAACTCAAAACCCCCTACTATTAGAAGAGAACTTACTGAACCAGAACATTTACAAAAACCACACAGCCTAGCATAGTACTTATTAGTAAGACACTGGGTGATCTTTTTGCCCAAGAACATAACAAGGATATTCACTTTTTTCATTTCTATTCAACACAATACTGGGTTCCAACTAGGGAAATTAGGCAAAAAAAGAAATTAAAAAAGCCATTAGTGATTCACATATACACACTACTATATATAAATATACACACTACTATATCTAAAATAGGTAACAAATAAGAACTTGCTATATTGCACAGGGAACTCTACTCAGTAATCTGTAGTGGCCTATGTGGGAAAAGAATCTAAGAAAATAGAACGGACATATGCATATGTGTAACTGATTCACATTGCTGTACACATGAAACTATTATAACACCTTGTACACAAACTATACTTCAATAACAATTCTTAAAAAAATAAAAAATAAAACAAATGAATAAATAAGCTACAACGATATATTGTATAGTACAAAGAATATAGCCAAGATTTTTTAGTAGCTTTAAATGCAATCTATAAGCATTGATTTGAATTGCAAAAAGGCAAAATGGTTGAGGAGGAATTAAGAATCGATGAGAAAAGAAGAGAAGCAAAAAGCAAAGCAAAGGAAAAAGGAAAGATATACCCATCTGAATGTAGAGAACACATGTATACCTGTGGCGGTAATACAATTATGTAAAAGTTGAAAATAAAATAAAATTTAAAAAAAAAGAAATAATAGCAAGGAGAGATTTTAAAAAAGCCTTCCTAAGTGATGAATGCTAAGAAATAGAGAAAAACAATAGAATGGGAAAGATTAGAGATCTCTACAAGAAAACTAGGGACACCAAGGAAACATTTCATGCAAAGATGGGCTCAAAAAAGGACAGAAATGGTATGGGCCTAACAGAAGCAGAAGATACTAAGAAGAGGTGGAAAGATCACAGAAGAACTATACAATAAGGATCTTAATGACCTGAATAACCATGATGATATGATCACTCACCTAGAGTCAGACATACTGGAATGCAAAATCAAGTGGGCCTTAGGAATCATCACTATGAACAAAACTAATGAAGGTGATGGAATTCCAGCTGAGATATTTCAAATCATAAAATATGATGCTGTTAAAATGCTATACTCAATATGCCAGCAAATTTGAAAAACTCAGCAGTAGCCACAGGACTGGAAAAGACCAGTTTTCATTCCAGTACCAAAGAAGACCAATGCCAAAGAATGTTGAAATTACCACACAATTGCACTCTTTCACATACTAGCAAGGTCATGCTAAAAATCCTCCAAGCTAGGCTTCAAGAGTATGTGAACTGAGAACTTCCAGATGTACAAGTTGGATTTACAAAAAGCAGAAGAACCAGAAATAAAATTGCAAACATCCACTGATCATAGTAAAAGCAAGAGAATTTCAGAAAAACATCTACTTCTGTTTCATTGGCTACGCTAACACCTTTGACTGTGTGGATTACAACAAATTATGGAAAATTCTTAAAGAGATGGGAATACTAGATGATTTTTCCTGCCTCCTGAGAAACCTGTAGGCAGGTCAAGAAGAAACAATTAGAATCGGACATGAAACAACAGACTGGTTCAAAGTTGGAAAAGGAGTATGTCAAGTTTGTATATTGTCACCCTACTTATTTAACTTATATGCAGAGTACATCATGTGAAATGCCAGGCTGGACAAAGCAAAAGCTGGAATCAAGATTGCCCAGAAAAATATCAATAACCTCAGAAATGCAGATAACACCTCTTTTATGGCAGAAAGTGAAGAGAAATTAAAGACCTTCTTGATGCAGGTGAAAGAGGAGAGTGAAATAGCTCACATAAAACTCAGCATTCAAAAAACTAAAATCATGGCATCCGGTCCCATCACTTCATGGCAAATAGATGGGGAAACAATGGAAACAGTGGCAGACTTTATTTTCTTGGGTTCCCAAATCCTGGCAGATGCTGACTGCAGCCATGAAATTAAAAGATGCTTGCTCCTTGGAAGAAAAGCTATGATAAACCTAGACAGTGTATTCAAAAGGAGAGACATCATTTTGCTGAGAAAGTTCCATACAGTCAAAGCTATGGTTTTTTCAGTAGTCATATATGGATATGAGAGTTGGACCATAATGTAGACTGAGAATGAAGAATTGATGCTTTTGAATTGTGATGCTGGAGAAGACTCTTGAGAGTCCCTTGCACAGCAAGATCAAACCAGTCCAAAGGAAATCAACACTGAATATTCATTGGAAGGACTGATGCTGAAGCTGAAGCTCCAATACTTTGGTCACCTGATGCGAAGAGTTGACTCATTGGAAAAGACTCTGATGCTGGGAAAGATTGAAGGCAGGAGGAGATGACAGAGGATGAGATGATTGGATAGCCCATCCACTCAATGGTCATGAGGTTTAGTAAACTCTGGGCAATAGTGAAGGACAGAAAAGCCTGGCATTTCTACAGTCTATGGGGTCACCAAGAGTTTGTACGACTGAACAACAAAACATAACATGGAGATTCAAATGTTTATGTTGTTGTTGTTGCTGTTCAGTTGCTCATTTATGTCTGACTCTTTGTAATCCCTTGGATTGCAGCATGCCAGGCTTCCCTGTCCTTCACCATCTCCTGGAGTTTGCTCAAACTCATATCCATTGAGTTGGTGATGCCATCTAACAATCTCATCCTGTTTCCCACTTCTCCTCCTGCCCTCATTTTCCCCCAACATCAGTCTTTTCCAATGAGTTGCCTCTTTGGCATCAGGTGGCCAAAGTATTGGAGTTTCAGCTTTAGCATCAGTCCTTCCAATGAACATTCAGGGTTTATTTTTTTTAGGATTGACTGGTTTGATCTCCTTGCAGTCCAAGGGACTCAAGAGTCTTCTCCAGCATCACAGTTCAAAAGCATCAACTCTTCAGTGTTTAGCCTTTTTATGGTCCAACTCTCACATCCATATATGACTACTGGGAAAATCATAACTTTGACTATATGGGCTTTGTCAGCAAAGTAATGTCTCTGCTTTTGAATATGCTGTCTAGGTTCATTATAGTTTTTCTTCCAAGGAGCAAGCATGTTTTAATGTCATGACTGCAGTCCCCATTCAAAGTGATTTTTCGGCCCAAGAAAAAAAATCTTGTCACTGTTCCCCCATCTATTTGTTTCCCCATCTATTTGCCATGAAGTGATGGGACCAGATGCTATGATCTTAGTTTTTTGAATGTTGAGTTTTAAACCAGCTGTTTCCACTCTATTTTCTCACCTTCATCAAGAAACACTTTAGTTCCTCTCAGCTTTCTGCCAATAGGGTAGTATATCTTGATATCTGAGGTTATGGTATTTTTCCTGGCACTCTTGATTCCAGCTTGTGCTTCATCCAACCTGACATTTTGCATGATGTACTCTGCGTATAAGTTAAGTAAGCAGGGTGACAATATACAGCCTTGACGTACCCCTTTCCCAATTTGGAACAAGTCCATTGTTCCATGTCTGGTCCTAACTGTTGCTTCTTGACCTATGTACAGGTTTCTAAGGAAGCAGGAAAAGTGGTCTGGTATTCCCATCTCTTGAAGAATTTTCCACAGTTTGTTTTGATCCACACAGTCAAAGGCTTTAGCATAGTCAATGAAGCAGAAGCAGATGTTTTTCTGGTATTCCCTGATTATATATACCTGAAACTAATATAACATTGTAGGTCAACTATAGCTCAATTAACAATAAAGAATAAATATGAAATAAAGGTTTTTCTTCTAAAAACAAGGATATTCTCCTATATAAACTATTTCCTACAATATCAACAACAACAACAACAACAAAACTCATTCAGGTTGAAAAAGAAAAGGTAAAGCTATCTCAGTTTGCATATGACATGATCTAGTATATAGGAAATTCTGAGGAATCATTAAAATTATTAGAAATAATAAATTAGTTAGCATGGCTTCCCTGGTGGCTCAGATGTAAAGAATCCACCTGCAATTCGGGAGACTCTGGTTTGATTCCTGAGTTGGGAAGATCCCCTGGAGAAGGGAATGACAACCACTCCAGTAATCCTGCACAGAGAATCCCATAGACAGAGGAGCCTGGTGGTCTACAGTCCATGGGTTCACAAAGAGCTGAACATGACTGAGCGACTGTCCATCATGTTGGACACACTAATATGGCTTCAGGATTCAAGATCAATGCTTAAAAATTTATTATTTATTTCTATTCATTAGCAATGAATGGACAGCAAAATCCCACCATTCTCCATTAGCCATGTCACGTACGTAAAGAGGAATAATGTCAATAAAAGCACTTTGACTAAAGAAAGAATTGTAATCAACTTAGATAGAATGAAACAGTTTTAAAAGCTAAAGCTCCAGCTCTGACCATTCCCCTGATTCTCAAAGATAGGTAGTTATATTCAGTAGGGTCATTTTTATTAAGCTAAAGAAAATAAAGATTTGGATTATTAGGGTAATCTTCTGGGCAGTTTTTAACCAAGAAATATTTCTTTTTCCCATATGAAGACAAGGAATTCTAAAAAGTCCCTGCCATTGCACTAACATTCTCACAGCCCAAAGAAAGCTGTGGAGAACTGAGCAACAGTAATTTGGAACAGAAATAGAGAGTGTGTGATCCATGGAAATTCTGTTGATGAATTCCATGTAGTCAGGGCAGATGGTCTATAAGGATAGAATTTGGAGCAATTGTTGACAGACAAGACAAACTACATAGCTATCATTCTTAGCATCTCTGAAGTAGAAAGTGATCTGCCCAATATTGATGACTCCAGGGTGACTAAAGAAGATACGCGCAGAATCTGTGCAGAGGCATGACATTAAACACGATGACCAAAACCTAGTGTGAAGATCTTAACACTGTCTTTAACACTAAGTATTTAACACTAGAACCTCATAATATTTGTCTATGTGTATTATTCTTAACTGTCTACATGTTATTTCATATTGTTGCTTCCAATTTTTTTTTTTTACTTTACAATATTGTGTTGGTTTTGCATACAATTTTTATAGTATATGTACATTAAAGTTACCATTAAAATGTTATAAGTTAGACATAAAAGAGAAAAAGTCAAATTAATCAGAGTTGATCATGATGACCATTGAAGGGCTAATTGAGAAGATTAGATAAGGCTGCCCTTTACATGATGCTATTCAAACAGGGAATAATCCTCACAAAAAGATTAACCTATGGCAGCAAGAGTTCTCTGTATTAGCAAAATGGGATCAATAAATTAGCAAAGGTGGGATTTTTCAAAATATAAAGAATTTTCTGTTTAATTTATATCACAGTGGGAGAACCTGCCTTATAAAATAACATGCTCTTCATCATGTGAAGTGAAAGTTGCTCAGTCGTGTCTGACTCTTTGTGACCCATGAACTATATAATGGAATTCTCTAGGCCAGAATACTGGAGTGGGTACCCTTTCCCTTCTCCAGGGGATCTTCCCAACCCAGGGATTGAACCCAGGTCTCCCACATTGCAGGCGGATTCTTTACCGACTGAGCTATCAGCAAAGCCCAGCTTCATCATGTGGAAGTGCTTAAATAGGAGCAGGATGGTAGTTTATCAAAGATGATGCTGAAGGGGTCATGCATAGGGGAGAATATTACTTCAGTCTTTGAGAGATATTTATTGAGTGCTATGAGAATAGTAAACAGACTTTTTGTTGCATGCCAACTCCAATCAATTTGAAGAAACTTCCTAGGGCAATATTGAGAGGTGACAACTCTGTAGAAAAACTGCCATAATAGATGAGTAATGCCTGTCATAGAATCAAGAGTGAGAAATAGATTAAATTTTAGCTTGCCGTATTCCTGACCTATCTGTTTGCAAGCACTGTTGGATACTGAGACCACAATGGTAAATGGCAGAGGGATAGTGCCTGCTTTCATGAAACACATAGGAAGGTAAAAAGTCCTCTATGAATTTCTACCAACTGGGTTTCTAGGATTACACTGGAAAGCTTTTGTCCTAATAACCTCCCACTAAATTTACTCTTGGGGCTAATTTGAAAAAAAAAAAAAAAAAACCTTTTGAGAAGGAAATAAATGAACAAGAATATTTGCTATAAATAAAGAACTGTTCTGTGGGGTTATTTGGAACTTTGCAGTGTCAATTACTTCCTGAATGTCAATGAAGTAAAGCGCAACAACCAAGGAACACCCAATGAGGGAGCCCCTAAGTTCTGGAGTATCTTTTATCTGTTCCATACCCAGTGGGTCAGGGACATCCATCTCAGGGAAGTTTTCTGTTTTGTTTTGTTTTTTTCCTGGAGGGAAACATTACAAGTCACAATTGGGGGATAAGATATTACAATATGAAATATCTGAGAGAAAAGATTAGTTATTAATTTAAGTACTAATGAGAAAAGGGGATAATGAGAAAATGCCAGTTAACGACAGAAGTCTTGATTAGGGAGCTGGAGATACCTGGCATGAACATGACTGAGGGAGACCAGCGAAGAAGTAACTGCCTTGGGAAGAAGCACAGTCAAGCCTCCTCATGGATGGATATCCGAAAGGAAAGTTATTAAGCCAACAGATGTCAGACGGTAATAGATCAAGTAAACCCTTGAGAGAGTCAGAAATGAAGATGCTGGAAATGCTGACAAATCCCCTAGATTGTCAGTGAGAGGTTAGAAGGACTTCCCGGCCTTTCTTACCTGACTTTAGAGGAAAATGGAAAAACTGGTAGATAAGTCATTTCATATCAAGTGAAAGTCAACCATGAGTGGCTCTCCAGGTGAAGGTTAAGAAACACTCTCAAACTACCCCTAAAAATATACTAAAATGCCTGAAAACTCCTAAAAAGTGTGCTCTATTGTGACTCATTATTCCACATGGGTTTATTGAGTACTAGATAAACAAAACCGGGTCAGACATTGGAGATGATTCCCAAAATATTTGAAAATATTATCTGTCTTCTATGAGATTTAAATCCAGTTGAAAAGAGAAAATAATCACTCAGTAGTATAAGAAGAGTAAAAGATTTTGATAAAGGCCAAATGAGCAAGAAAAAAGATTAAAATGGACCCTAAAGGTGACAAGTGAGTTATTTAAGTAGAGAAGGGAAGAGAACATCTTTCTTGAGTATTATAAAAAGACAGAAATCAAGAATCAAAACAAATCTCCCAACATCCTCATAGCAATCCTACCCAATAATCTTATAGTTCTCTAACTATAAAGGTGAATTTCATATATGACATGGTATCTCCTTTAAATTTAATATCTTCACAGTCTCACTTTCTGGTATATCTCCAAGTCTCCCACACTATAGCTCCCTCAGTCCATTCACAGAGTACAATATAACATTCACTCAATTCCATTATTTCTTACCTCTTATCTGTCTGGAATGTCCTACTCTCTCCCCCACATCCACCTCCACCAAAACCTTTCTTCTTCATGAATCTTCTCTAACTCATCTAATAGGAATTAACTGCTTTTTTACATGTTCCTTGTAGTTTTTGCTATATTCTACTTTATATCATATTAAAATTAATTGACTGCAAGGAAATTTCCTCCATTAGACTGTAAACTTCTTAAATAGAGTCATATCACTGTTTACTTGCTTTTGAAATTTCCTAGTTCCTAGTACAGTTTGCAGATAGAAGGCACTTAATTTGTGCTTACTGAATAGGAAACAAAGTAAACCACCAAACACCAAGCCACCTTCACTAATTTCCGTAGAAGCATTATAAGTATTTGCAAGGTTCTGCGTTATTATCTTTTGTGTGAACTGTAATACTATTTTACAGTGTAGTTCTGAAGCCCAGAATGCCAGGGTTCAGATCTTGGCTCAGTCACTTAAAAGAGTTGTATAACCTTAGGTAAATGAATTAATGTCTCTATGTCTCAGTTCCTTCATCTGTAAAGTGAGAATAATAACAGCACTTACATCATAGTAAAGAATCTGCCTGCAATGCAGGAGACCTGGTTTGATTCCTGGGTCCAGAATATCCCCTGGAGAAGGAAATGGCAACCCACTCCAGTATTAAAAATCCCATGGACAGAGGCGCCTGATGGGCTACCGTCCATGAGGAGGCAAGAGTCGGACATGACTTAGTGCCTAAACCACCACCACCATAGTAGTTGTGAGGCTTAACAATTTAATACATATAAGCCTCTGTCACCCATCAGTTGTCAATCAGTGACTCAGTCATGCCCGACTCTGTAACCTCATGGGCTGCATTGCCACACAATAAACAGTAAATTTTAGCTACTTTCTCACAACCCTAATTACCTAATCCTAACTCTACCTTGACTGGTAAAATCATTATATTTGCCTGTGCATCCTTGTAGCAGACACCACTGTTGGCCCAATAAATCTTCTATCCCTCTTTCTTGTTACTTGTTTATGCACCTCTGTGGAGACATATGTTTAGACAAAGTAAACTCATCAGTTCAATGATAAATCCTAAATAATCTAAGCCAAACATGGTAATTTCATTCTCTGTAGTTTAAAGGTAGGCGTGTGATGAGACAACTGGAGAGATATGGTGGAGAATATCTATATTCCTTTCTCCCTCCACCCCCAGTTCCCTCTTCTCCCTCCTCATCTTCCTTATTCTTTTATTTTCTCTTCCTTCTTTTCCCCCTCCCTCCTCCCTTCCTTTCTTTCTCTTCAACTAAAGCAACATACCAGAAAAATCAGTTCCTCTTCTACTGTTAACTGTGACATCTATCACTATAGTTGCCATTTTGTAACTAACAGTGTCAAAGCCACACTGATTATGCAGAGCAGATAGAAAGAACTTGGATCCAAACTGATACTGTTGACTCCATTTGTTTGCTAAACTTTTGTAAATATAAGAAACACCCCATGATACCATTTTTAAAATCACAAATTCTCAGGTCCTATGCTAAGCCCCAGAATAAGAACATCCAAGAAAAAGGGCTTAAAACTGATTTTTAAGAATGGAGTCTTAACATCAGAGAAATTTGGAAACACTAATTGATCTTTAGTTTGGTTCCCTACTATTTCGTCTAATGTTATTTCTATTATTTTATTCTATACTGTACCTGATATATCAGTTTACTCAACTGCATGCTTTAGGGAACCAATATTGGACTACTATAAAATTTCAGTGAGAATAGATCCTTGTAGTTATAAATAGGTTAAATAATCCAGCACATTCCAACTATAGGGACTATGCTTAAGGGATTTCTCCCTCAATTCCTGCAATTCATGGTTGTGTTTAGTGGGCAGAGGCATCAGGGAATGCTTAAAGAATCCTTAAAAGGTAAAATCAATCATATACTCTGTTGTAGTAATAGACACTCATTTAGTAGCATGCAAGCCAATTATAAAGTAAATTAGCTTAACCAAGCCACACCTTTACTAGGTTCATAAAAGCACCCAACTAGCTAAGCTTTCTAGATCTGATTTGCTTTCACTTTAGAATTTAGGATTTCTAACTCTGCTAAACTCACCTTTGGTACCGGTTAAGAGTTGATTTGTCTCTCTAAAATTTGTATGTTGACATCCTAACCCTCAGTACCACAGAATGTGACTTAATTTGTTTTAGAGTCTGTAAAGAGGTAATCACATTAACATGAGGGGCATCAATGGGCCCTAATCCAATATGATGAGTTCCTCTGTAAGAAGAGTAAATTAGGACACAGACACACACAGAGGGAAGACATGGAGAAGACAGCCACCTTTAAAACCAAGGAGAGAGGTTTTCTGAAGAAACCAACCCTGCCAATACCTTGATCTAGGACTTCTCCAAAACTGTGAGAAAATAAATGTCTTTTGTTGTAGCTGTCCAATCAGTGGCACTTTATATGGCAGTCTTAGTAAACTAATACAGTGTCTTTTATGCATGAATGTTTGGAACCACCAGTTCAGATGTCTGTTGAGTCATGGGCAGAGTCTTAACCTTAGTTGTCAGTCTTGCCAAAAACCAAGCCTACTTTAGGACTATATTTCTGCCAAAACCAGCCCTTCTTGGGACTAATGTTGGAGTCAGGAGAAAAAAAAAAAAAGACTGCACTATTCTCTCGTATCTTCTTTCTGTTCAACTTTGAACTATTTGGGAATAGAGATAGTCCTGCTTGTGCATCAAAATCCATTTATGATTGTCTGTTTTTCTATCCACTTAGTGTATTGTGAGGATAAAACTGTCTTGCTCGGCTTTATTTTTCCACCACCTATCACAGTGACTTGTACACAATAGATTTGCCAAAAATGCATGTTAAAGAATGAATAGTGAATAAATGAATGGATGAATCACAAGTAACATGAAGTCCAGAGAACACTATTATGCACCAACCAGGCATTTGATAAATATGCCAAGTAGCTGACTAGCGAACAGAGCAACTCTGTAAAGATAACAAATTGCATCACTTTCCCCAGCTAGATTGATTACACATATTACCTCGGCTATTTCTTCCCTGCAATATTTTTCATTATAGGGAATATTAATGAGTTAACAAGGACTCTATCTCTGTTTATCTTCTTTCCCATTTTAACAAGTAATTCTGGTGCTAATTGACAAATCTCTAGATTTATAATAATCTGACCACTGTGAAAATAGCAATGGCATGCAACTTTTAAAAAATTCTTTGTGCAAAAATATTTATTGAAATTCCTTGATTAAAATTTGAAAGCATGTCAATAACAAATACTACCCATTTCTAGGTAAGAAGGTTTTCCAAGGTTTTCTGGTCACAATTTTTAATCAGCCAATTGATATACACATTTATTTATCCTCTAAAATGTTCAATATACTATGCTAAGCATCAGTGGGAACAGAAAAAAATATATAAAATTTCTTTCTTATCTCAACCTATTTACACACTGACTGTGTTGAAACAACATATACAGGTGAAAAGCTTTTATGTCAGAATAACACTACAGGTATTGTCATTGTAAAATAATATATGTATAATTTAATATGTAATAAACTTGATAAAAATAATTTATATTATGTTCAATTTCCTTCAATAAGCTTAATTTTGGAGACTATATATGACATGTATATACATGTGTATATAAAAAATACTGCAGGGAATAAAGAATACCAGTATAGGAAGATAAATGCCATAATGAAAAGTGGTTACATTCAGTAAGGTTCTGAATGGTTTTATAAGTCTGCTTACTATATCATGTGAATTTTTTCATTGTGCATACAACAGCTTTGTATAATTAAAAATATGAGGCTGTGAATTGCAGCTTTCAAATGAGAGTATATAAAGGACAAAAGCAAAGACTTATAAAGAAGAGATGATAACGAGGACTGGAATATTCAGGAAAACTCTTGTGGAGGGGGTTGGAAGTGAGCTAGGTTTTGAAGGATGGATAGAACTGAGATGGTGGAAGACGTTGGAGGCCACTCATAGCTGCACATAAACAGTACCTATATATCAACACCAAGTAACCTCCCACACTGGCCACCACAAAAATGAGTCATACACCTCTCAAAACCTGTTGACACATATCCCAGAACATCCCTTTTATCCCTTGCTTTTAACTTTTTTTTATATTACCATCTGGCCTCAGAATCTAGATGTTGTCTCATATTTATAATTCTAGAACTGGTCTTTGGAGTCATCCTTGAAAGTGGATGGTCATCTTTGGCTTCTGCCTTTTCTCAAGGACCCTGACCCAAATGTCCCTCTCTCAACCCATATTAAGTATATTCCTCACCATAACTAGCCCCAGAATCCATCCCTCTCCTGGCAGTAGCTAGCCCCTCAGTGGAGTCTGTCTAGTCCCCATCAATCTTAGAAGAGAACATGTTTGACTCCAGACCCAGAAAAATGGAGTGACAAATTGTGTAATGTACAAAGCGTGTTTAGAGACCAGTATTCAGAGTTCAGAGGGAGGGTTGATCTAGGGTAACTAAGGACAAAGCAGGATAACATTGTGAAAGAGCTTGAAGGTAAGTGTATCAGTTTCTTTTTCTTGCTGTAACAAGCTATTACAACATCTTAATACAACAAAAAGACACAAATTTATTATGTTACTGTTCTGTACATTAGAAGTCTGATACTGATGGGCTAAAATCAAGGTATTGGCAAGGTTGTATTTCTTCTGAAAGTTGTAAAGAAGAATCCATTTCCTTGCCTTCAGCTTCTGGAGGCTGCCACATTCTTTGACTCATAGTCCCCTCCACCTTCAAAGCCCACAATGGTCAGCTGAGTCTCACATTACCTCACTCTAAGTTTTCCTCTGCCTCTGTTTCCACTTTTAAGGACATTTGTGATTACATTGGGCCCACCCAGATAATTCAAAGGAGCCCTTTCTATCATAAAGTCATCTTGTTTTAACAAACTTAATTCTACCTGCTACCTAATTGCTCTTTTCCATGTAGTGTAGCATATTTACAGGTTTTGGGGATTAGGATGTGGACCTCTTTGAGCGGGCATTATCCTGCCTGTTATAGATTAAAGATCTGAATGTTTTCCTCTATATAATGGGGAAATTTTGAGAGTTTTTAATACATTACAATGTAAAAGGAAGATTAAAATGTATAAAATTGTTTGGCTCATTTATCACCAGAAAATTGTTTCCCTCTTTAATGATTAAATTCTAGATCATATCATCAGGAGATCCATGTCTACTTTTTGCAACTCCATTTTTACAAAGGGGGATAGGATCATAGAGATCTAAAAGTGGCAGTTTGTATACTAGGTTGATCAAAAATTAAACATGCAGAGTTATCTGATGAGGCTAGTTCTTCCCAGGCTCAGACATCATGTGTCTGTGCTGAATGTTGCTTTCTTTGCAGTAGATGGCAATAGATTTGACTCAACCAATCTCAATTCTCCCTCATATGATTTCTCTCCTTCTTCCTACAACTTGCTGCCACTCCCCAAAATTAATTTCAGACAGGCATTTGTGCTTTGGCTGACATTCAAAACTGTCACCTCCATGCACACATTAACTCCAAAGCCTCTGTCATTCCTCACATTAAAATTCTATCACTAGGAGTCAGCACAGCTTGATTCAGCAAGCTAAGGGGCTGGTTCTGAGCAAGATGCAGTGACAGCAGGCTTCACCTGTGACAACTTCGGTCAGTTTGACAGCAATAAGACACCCTCCTTAGAACCAGTTGCAGCTCTTGTTGACCCAAGTGGGAAGGTCATCCTTCTGAACAATTTTATCTTCTTCCTAGGAGAAAGAAAGGCCAAGGGTTACAAGACTTAGGCTGTGAATATTTTATGGTTAAATGACCATAACCATGAAGAACAATTAGTAAATTCCAAAATCTAGGTTTACATTCTATTGTGAAGAATAATCATTTGTTGGCTTAGAAGGGACTCTAAAATGATAGCTTAAAAAAAAAAAAAATACATCCAGAATGTGGGTAATAGTCTATTGGTAATTCTGTGTTGAATCCTGACATGGGATATGATTTTGCAATCACCCAAAGTTTTGAAGTAATGTTCAGAGTGGTAAAATTTTCCTGTGACCACATTACTGATAACCACCAAAGCAGCTCACCCTCTCCTCATTTTCCCCGTGCCTGGCCTTTCTCATGTAGTCTCTCATTTGGGTAGGTTTTGCAACTAGCACTATGATCTGTATTTGAAGACAAAAAAATCATTATGATCACAATTTAAGGATTCACTCACCTGCCTTTTGAACTAAGTTAAATTTCACACAAATAGGTGAAAAATGACAAACAGTAAAGAATTCACTTCAAAGGTCACTTCCTCTATGAAGTCTTTCTGGCCTCTCCCCAGTTCCCAGGAGAAGTGAGTGTCTGGCTCCCACGTGCCCCCTCTGTAGGATGGTTTCTTAATTCATCTTAATTCTGTAATATGTAAAAGTACACAATGTCTAAAAGTAAAAACCACATAACCGTGCATTCAGAAAATTCTCCTGCTCCCTTTGCCCTACTCCCCATAGGGAATCATTTCTGTCCATTTCTGGTTCATCCTTGCCCCTGACATCTTTGGACACCTTAGTCATAAAACCTTTACTCTTTAGTGACCTATGAGAGACATGCTCTCTCTTCCATGAGATTGCAACTCTCTTTATAGCAGAAGGCATGTTTTGTCATGAAAGTGACAGTGCCTACCACAAGTTTGGTCCATACGAGTTTGCAATGAATGTTTGTAGCATGTTGATTGAACACACTCAAGAACTTCTGATTCCATAGTCACCAACACATTGCATTTAATACACTGACATTTTATTCTTCAGTGACTGTCACAACCATAACATCTCAGTGTTTATCATTGAGGAGGGAAGTAACAGAATGACTACAGCAGACATGACATCAGTCTTAGAGTCAGCAGAAGTAGAATAGAGTTTTGCCTCTTTCAGGAATGGGTCTTAGCTTGAGGCAAGTCATTAAAATCCTTGAGCTTGTTTCATTATCTGTAAAATGTGATATGAAGCCCACTTCACTAAATATTTGTGGATACTAAATGAGATGATCTATGAAAAGAAGCTCCACAACTTAATTCCCACTTTGTAATGATTTTATACCGTGCAGCTTTTCATATAATGGGCATGCTACTTTTTTAGATAAAGTATGTGCTACTTTGAACTCTTTTGCTTGATGTAATGCTCTTCAACCACAAGAGAACATTACCTGTAAAAATTGTCCCTAGAGCTGTCTCTGGCTGTTTTTTTAACTTGATTCTCTCCTTAATAGAGATTTTGATCAGAAGATATCACCAAATCACTATGGAGGGGAGACTGGAATAGAGACTATCAGTTCAGTTCAGTTCAGTCACTCAGTCGTGTCCAACTCTTTGTGACCCCATGAATCGCAGCACGCCAGGCCTCCCTGTCCATCATCAACTCCCAGAGTTCACCCAAACTCATGTCCATCGAGTTGGTGATGCTATCCAGCCATCTCATCCTCTGTCATCCCCTTCTCCTCCTGCCCCCAATCCCTCCCAGGATCAGAGTCTTTTTCAATGACTCAACTCTTTGCATGAGGTGGTCAAAGTACTAGAGTTTCAGCTTCAGCATCAGTCCTTTCAAAGAACACCCAGGACTGATCTCCTTTATTTTTTTTTTTAATTTTATTTTATTTTTAAACTTTACATAATTGTATTAGTTTTGCCAAATATCAAAATGAATCCGCCACAGGTATACATGTGTTCCCCATCCTGAACCCTCCTCCCTCCTCCCTCCCCATACCCTCCCTCTGGGTCGTCCCAGTGCACTAGCTCCAAGCATCCAGTATCGTGCATCGAAACTGGACTGGCATCTCGTTTCATACATGATATTTTACATGTTTCAATGCCATTCTCCCACATCTTCCCACCCTCTCCCTCTCCCACAGAGTCCATAAGACTGTTCTATACATTAGTGTCTCTTCTGCTGTCTCGTACACAGGGTTATTGTTACCATCTTTCTAAATTCCATATATATGCGTTAGTATACTGTATTGATGTTTTTCCTTCTGGCTTACTTCACTCTGTATAATAGGTTCCAGTTTCATCCACCTCATTAGAACTAATTCAAATGTATTCTTTTTAATGGCTGAGTAATACTCCATTGTGTATATGTACCATAGCTTTCTTATCCATTCATCTGCTGATGGGCATCTAGGTTGCTTCCATGTCCTGGCTATTATAAACAGTGCTGCGATGAACATTGGGGTACACGTGTCTCTTTCCCTTCTGGTTTCCTTGGTGTGTATGCCCAGCAGTGGTGTTGCTGGATCATAAGGCAGTTCTATTTCCAGTTTTTTAAGGAGTCTCCACACTGTTCTCCATAGTGGCTGTACTAGTTTGCATTCCCACCAACAGTGTAAGAGGGTTCCCTTTTCTCCACACCCTCTCCAGCATTTATTATTTGTAGACTTTTGGATCATAGCTATTCTGACTGGTGTGAAATGGTACCTCATAGTGGTTTTGATTTGCATTTGGACTGATTGGATCTCCTTGCAATCCAAGGGACTCTCAAGAGTCTTCTCCAACACCACAGGTCAAAAGCATCAATTCTTCGGTGCTCAGCTTTCTTCACAGTCCAACTCTCACATCCATACATGACCACTGGAAAAACCATAGCCTTGACTAGACAGACCTTTGTTGACAAAGTAATAGAGAGTATAGTATCATGGAAAAGGAACTTGGAAGTAAACAGAAGAAAATAATCAAGTTCAAAGACTATTATCCCAGACTTGATCTTCTCCAGACACCATTCACAGCCATCTCTATTTTCTGGGACTACAAACCACTGAAGTTGCCCTTGGTATGTCAGATTCTATCTGAAACTTGGTGTATCAGATAGAGACTGGCCAAATAGAAAATTAGCAGTGTCTTAGAGTGAAGGAGAAACTTCAGGGTAAGACAGATGATACAGGGGTAGATTTAGGTGACCCCATTCCAACAAGACAGATCTGCACTGTCATATGGCAGCTAGTCTCCAAGAGAAGGTCACTGTAAAAGCGATAAAAACAGTGGGAATGTTTCTCTTCTTTGATAATAACAACTAATATTTCTAGAGAACTTCAGAATTCATGAAGAAATTCATGCACATTACTTGTATTTGAACCTTTCTGCAGTTCTGTATATGTTACTTTCCCCATGTTGTAACTGATGAAACAGAAGTTCAGAAAGCTTTAGGGATTTCATGAAGCTCACACAGCCCTTAAGCAACAGAACTGGAGTTCAAAAGCAGCTATGTTGATGCCAAATTTGAGGCTGTTGACACAGAGCTGCAGGGACAGGAAATCACAGACCTATCTCATGGTTTTTACTGTTCCTTGACCCATCATTATGCTTTTGCCTAGTCACTCAGTCGTGTCCAACTCTTTGTGACCCCATGGACAGTAGCCCACCAGGTTTCTCTGTCCATGGGATACTCCAGGCAGGAATACTTGAATGGGTTGCCATGCCCTCTTCCAGGGGGTCTTCCCAACCCAGGGACCAAACTCAGGTCTCCTGCAATGCAGGTGGATTCTTTACCATCTGAGCCACCAGGGAAGCCCCCTTTTCTTTTCAAGTTCGTTACCTGAACCTCCTTGTCCAACCCCTCTGGCTTATATAAAGCCTAAACAGGCCAAGTTCACTTTTTAAAAAACAATTACAGCTTTTATGGAGGAATATCTGTTTAGCTCTTTTTCCCACTTTTTGATTTGGTTGTTTATTTTTCTGGTATTGAATTGTATGAAATGCTTGTATGTTTTAGAAATTAATCCTTTGTCAGTTGTTTCATTTGCTATAATTTTCTTCCATTCTGAGGGTTGTCTTTTCACCTTGCTTATAGTTTCCTTTGCTGTGCAGAAGCTTTAAAGTTTAATGAGGTCCCACTTGTTTACTTCTGTTTTTATTTTGATTACTCTTGGACGTGAGTCATAGAGGATCTTACTTTGATTATGTCATTGAGTGTTCTGCCTATGTTCTCTAAGAGTTTTATAGTTTCTAGTCTTACATTTAGGTCTTTAATCCATTTACATGCAGATGGCTAACAAACATATGAAAAGATGTTCAATATGGTTCATTATTAGAGACATACATATCAAAACTATAATGAGATATCACCTCACACTGGTCAGAATGGCCATCATGAAAAAGTCTATAAACAATAAATGCTGGAGAAGGTGTGGAGAAAAGGGAACCCTCTTGCACTCTTGGTGGGAATGTAGATTGATTCAGCCACTATGGAAGACTGTATGGAGATTCTTTTAAAATCTAGGAATAAAACCACCATCAGTTCAGTTAAGTTCAGTCCGGTTGCTCAGTCATGTCTGACTCTTTGCGACCCCATGAATCACAGCACACCATGACCCAGCAATCCCATTCCTAGGCATATACCTTGAGGAAACCAAAATTAAAAAAGACACATGTACCCCAACATTCATTGCAGCACTATTTACAATAGCTAGAATATGTAAGCAACCTAGATGTCCATTGGCAGATGAATAGATAAAGAAGTTGTGGTACATATACACAATGGAATATTATTCAGCCATAAAAGGAATGCATTTGAGTCAGTTTTAATGAAATGGATGAACCTAGAGCCTATTATACAGAGTGAAGTAAGTCAGAAAGAGAAAGATAAATATCACTTACTAACACATATATATGGAATCTAGAAAGATGGTACCAAAGAATTTCTTTGCAAGGCAGAAAAGAAGAAACAGACATAGATAAAAGATCTATGAACATGGGGAGAGGGGAGGAGAGGGTAAGATGTATGGAGAGAGTAACATGGAAGCTTACATTACCATATATAAAATAGATAACAAATGGGAATTTGCTGTATGGCTCAGGAAACTCAAACAGGGGCTCTGTATCAACCTAAAGGGGTAGGATGGAGAGGGAGTGGGAGGCAGGTTCAAAAGGGAGGGGATATATGTATACATGTTGAGGTTTGACAGAAAACAACAAAACTCTGTAAAAATATTATGCTTCAATTAAAAAATAAATATTTTTTAAAATAAAAAATACAAATTATATAGTTTAAAAATTAATAGACAATTATTTAGAAAATATAACTCTTTAGAAAAATTGATCAAAAAATACAGAGAGCTCCCAGGTAACCCCTCTCCCATCTTTCCCAAACACAATCCCCCCTATTATTTATGTCTTTATTGTGTGGTACACTTGTTAAAATTGATGAACCTGTGTTAATGTATTGTAATTAATGAAAGTCTATAATTTACAATAGTGTTCATTCTGTGCTGTGCATTTTGTAGATCTTGACAAATGTCTAATGATATATGTCCATCATTACTGTATTATGGAGAATAATTTCAATGCCTAAAAGTCTCCTGCACACCACTTATTTGTCCCTCCTCCTTTCTCCTCCTGGAGAATTTCATGGACAGAAGAGCCTGGCGGCTTACAGTCCATGGGGTCAGAGGGTCAACAAGACTGAACACTTTTTTTCACTCTCTCCTCCAGTATCCCTTGCAGTCACTGATCTTTTTGCTGCTTCCACAGTTTTGCCTTTTCCATAATGTAGTAGGTTGGAATCATACAATATGTAGCTTTTTCAGATTGGCTTATTCCACCAAGAAATATATATTTGATGTTCCTCTGTGTCTTTTCAAGTCTTGTTAGCCTGCTCCTTTTTTTTTTTTAACATATGGATTTTTAAATTTTTTTTATTTTTATTATTATTTTTTATTTTTTAACTTTACAATATTGTATTGGTTTTGCCATATATCAACATGAATCTGCCACAGGTATACACATGTTCCCCATCCTGAACACTCCGCCCTCCTCCCTCCCCGTACCATCCCTCTGGGTCATCCCAGTGCACCAGCCCCAGGCATCCAGTATCGTGCATCGAACCTGGACTGGCGACTCGTTTCATATATGATATTATACATGTTTCAATGCCATTCTCCAAAATCATCCCACCTCTCCCTCTCCCACAGAGTCTAAAAGACTGTTCTATACATCAGTGTCTCTTTTGCTGTCTCGTATACAGGGTTATTGTTATCATCTTCCTAAATTCCATATATATGCGTTAGTATACTGTATTGGTGGAGAAGGCAATGGCACCCCACTCCAGTACTCTTGCCTGGAAAATCCTATGGATGGAGGAGCCTGGAAGGCTGCAGTCTATGGGGTCGCTGAGGGTCAGACACGACTGAGCTACTTCACTTTCACTTTCACTTTCATGCATTGGAGAAGGAAATGGCAACCCACTCCAGTGTTCTTGCCTGGAGAATTCCAGGGATGGTAGAGCCTGGTGCGCTGCTATCTATGGGGTCGCACAGAGTCAGACACAAATGAAATGACTTAGCATAGCATACTGTATTTGTGTTTTTCTTTCTGGCTTACTTCACTGTATAATAGGCTCCAGTTTCATCCATCTCATTAGAACTGATTCAAATGCATTATTTTTAATGGCTGAGTAATACTCCATTGTGTATATGTACCACTGCTTTCTTATCCATTCATCTGCTGATGGACATCTAGGTTGCTTCCATGTCCTGGCTATTATAAACAGTGCTGCGATGAACATTGGGGTACATGTGTCTCCTTCAATTCTGGTTTCCTCAGTGTGTATGCCCAGCAGTGGGATTGCTGGATCATAAGGCAGTTCTATTTCCAGTTTTTTAAGGAATCTCCACACTGTTCTCCATAGTGGCTGGACTAGTTTGCATTCCCACCAACAGTGTAAGAGGGTTCCCTTTTCTCCACACCCTCTCCAGCATTTATTGCTTGTAGACTTTTGGATCGTAGCCATTCTGACTGGTGTGAAATGGTACCTCATAGTGGTTTTGATTTGCATTTCTCTGATAATGAGTGATGTCGAGCATCTTTTCATGTGTTTGTTAGCCATCTGTATGTCTTATTTGGAGAAATGTCTATTTAGTTCTTTGGCCCATTTTTTTGATTGGGTCATTTATTTTTCTGGAGTTGAGCTGTAGGAGTTGCTTGTATATTTTTGAGATTAGTTGTTTGTCAGTTGCTTCATTTGCTATTATTTTCTCCCATTCTGAAGGCTGTCTTTTCACCTTGCTTATAGTTTCCTTTGTTTTGCAGAAGCTTTTAAGTTTAATTATTTCCCATTTGTTTGTTTTTGCTTTTATTTCCAATATTCTGGGAGGTGGGTCATAGAGGATCCTGCTGTGACATATGTCGGAGAGTGTTTTGCCTATGTTCTCCTCTAGGAGTTTTATAGTTTCTGGTCTTACGTTTAGATCTTTAATCCATTTTGAGTTTATTGTTGTGTATGGTGTTAGAAAGTGTTCTCGTTTCATTCTTTTATGAGTGGTTGAGCAGTTTTCTCAGCACCACTTGTTAAAGAGATTGTCTTTAATCCATTGTATATTCTTGCCTCCCTTGTCAAAGATAAGGTGTCTATAGGTGTGAGGATTTATCTCTGGGCTTTCTGTTTTGTTCCATTGATCTATATTTCTGTCTTTGCGCCAGTACCATACTGTCTTGATGACTGTGGCTTTGTAGTAGAGCCTGAAGTCAGGCAGGTTGATTCTTCCAGTTCCTTTCTTCTTTCTCAAGATTGCTTTGGCTATTCGAGGTTTTTGTATTTCCATACAAATTGTGAAATTATTTGTTCTAGCTCTGTGAAGAATACCGTTGGTAGCTTGATAGGGATTGCATTGAATCTATAAATTGCTTTGGGTAGTATACTCATTTTCACTATATTGATTCTTCCAATCCATGAACATGGTATATTTCTCCATCTATTAGTGTCCTCTTTGATTTCTTTCACCAGTGTTTTATAGTTTTCTGTATATAGGTCTTTAGTTTCTTTAGGTAGACATATTCTTAAGTATTTTATTCTTTTCTTTGCAATGGTGAAATGAATTGTTTCCTTAATTTCTCTTTCTATTTTCTCATTATTAGTGTATAGGAATGCAAGGGATTTCTGTGTGTTGATTTTATATCCTGCAACTTTACTATATTCATTGATTAGTTCTAGTAATTTTCTGGTGGAGTCTTTAGGGTTTTCTATATAGAGGGTCATGTCATCTGCAAACAGTGAGAGTTTTACTTCTTCTTTTCCAATTTGGATTCATTTATTTTTATGCTCTGATTGCTGTGGCCAAAATTTCCAAAACTATGTTGAATAGTAATGGTGAAAGTGGGCACCCTTGTCTTGTTCCTGACTTTAGGGGGAATGTTTTCAATTTTTCACCACTGAGGATAGTGTTTGCTGTGGGTTTGTCTTATATAGCTTTTATTATGTTGAGGTATGTTCCTTCTATTCCTGCTTTCTGGAGAGTTTTTATCATAAATGGATGTTGAATTTTGTCAAAGGTTTTCTCTGCATCTATTGAGATAATCATATGGTTTTTATTTTTCAATTTGTTAATGTGGTGTATTACATTGATTGATTTGTGGATATTGAAGAATCCTTGCATCCCTGGGATAAAGCCCACTTGGTCATGGTGTATGATCTTTTTAATGTGTTGTTGGATACTGATTGCTAGAATTTTGTTAAGGATTTTTGCATCTATGTTCATCAGTGATATTGGCCTGTAGTTTTCTTTTTTTGTAGCATCTTTGTCAGGTTTTGGTATTAGAATGATGGTGGCCTCATAGAATGAGTTTGGAAGTTTACCTTCCTCTGCAATTTTCTGGAAGAGTTTCTGAGATAATATTTCATTGTATGAGAGTTTGCTTATCTATTCGTCTATTGAAAGATGTTTTGCTTGAATGCTTCACGTTTTGGCAATTTTGAATAACTTTGCTATAAACATATGTTGGAGAAGGAAATAGCAACACACTCCAGTGTTCTTGCCTGGAAAATCCCATAGACAGAGGAACTTGGCAGTCTGCAGTGGCTGGAGTCACAAAGAGTCGGACATGACTAAGCAACTAACACATAAACATATGTGGGTGTACATCACTCCTTTGTGTGAATACCAAGGGGCATGTATGCCAGATCATATGGTAAGAACATGCTTAGTTTTGTAAAACACTGCCAAACTATTTTCAAAAGTGATTGTACCATTTTGCATTCTTCCCAGAAATGAATGGAAATTCCTGTTGCTCCATATCCTCGTTAGGATTTGCCGATTTCTGTCTTTTCAATTTGACTTTTCTAAGATGTGTGCAATAGCATCTTATCATTATTTTAAATTGCATTTCCCTAATGATGTATAATATTGAGCAGATTTTCATTTGCCTATTTTCCATCTGTATATTTTTGATGAGGTGTCTATTCATATAATTTACACATTGTTTTCTTTTTTGGGTGAAGATACTTTTTCTTTGAAAATTGCTTTGACCATCCCAGCATTCCTGAGTCTTACCCCTCTGAATACCAGCAAATCACGTTGTCTAGTTTTCTCTCATCTGTTATGACTTCCATGGCTACTTTGCTTTCCATGCTTGTTACAGTCTCCCTAACTTGCTGATAAGCCTCTTCAAGGATAGAATCAGTGTTGTACATCCCTGAACCATCCATAAAACCTAACAACACGTTTTTTACATAGCAGATACTCAGAATAATATGTAAAGCAATTCAGTTAAAACTAAGACTGTTTTGTTTGTTTGTTTTTAGCCAAAATAGGATGAAACTGAGTAGATGAGGTATCTGGATATCTGTATATTAGTTATTACTCTCAGAGTCAATTACTTCCTGGGCTTTAGTTTCTTTGTTGTAAACATTCTTGTATAAAGGGCAAACACTCTATGACTGTGATATCACTTGGAATGTTCATGAACGGGGAATGCATTTCTACCATCTGAAAATTTTACATCATTACTCCACTATCCCCAACTTGGAAGAAGGCAGAAGTAAGATTAAAGTTTATGCCTAATTAGAGTTCAAGGGCCATTAGTTTGTAGGAGTTAAGACTCTAAATAATCCAACAACCAATGAATTAATCAAATGTCTTAATTGAGCAGAATATCTTGTCTTTAATACAGACTGGTAGAGAATAGGAGGTTGAAAGCAACAGTATAAACATGTAACAGAAGACTCAAACATAGTCCACTCTGGGATTGTACAAAGCCCAAGCAGATAATAATTTTATTTATTCATTCAGTTGATTCTTTTTGTTTGTTTGCTTGTTTCTTTCTTTCCTTTCTAGCTGAAAAGTGTGAAACTCAGGTCTCTCTGTATTGAAGCAGGGCATGTGCATATGAAAAATGAAAACTGCCAGAGCCTGCAAAAAAGGCTTTGTGTGGTGGGGAGGTGATCTTCACTCAGTGGATTCCAGATGTGTAAGCATGTCAGTAATTTCTTTGGGTGAGGAAGGATTCTGGTAGTCAAGACAAGACCTGAGAGAACAGTAAAGTTAAGACAGAGGCTGTGTCAAAGACCTTTTCTATTACTAGTTAATTAAGTTGTACAAGGGGCTTATTTTTGTAAGAACGTTTAATATACCCAAGCCTTTAGATATTGTGAGTTATAAAATACAGGGGAAGGGAGAGAAGGAAGGAATAGAGAAAAAAATATCAACAAATTCTAAGTGGTACAAAATTTCTTAAATCTTACAAATCTGTTTCAATGCATGAAGTAAATTGGTAGATAGCTTTGACAAATCTCTTGTGTATGGAAAGGCTGCCAGAATGAATTATTGTTCTGCCTAAGCTCCTCCATCAGTTGTGTGGTTGTGGTTATACCATTGTACGTATTGAGTCTCTGAGCCCTCCTCTGGATAACAAAACTGATAAATAGTCTCCTATACTATGAAGGGTTACTGAGAGAAATCAAATATTATTTATGTTTAACCATGTTGATTCAGTCAAAGTATATAAAAGTATGAGCCATTATCTCTATACCTCTGGAAATTGATCTTGAAATCTAGAATATTGTTAAGCATCAATTTGTTTATAAGGTTAACCTTAGAAATCCCAACTGAATATAAAAGTAGTTGCTTCTCATTTATTTTTTATTAAAGAAATTGCAAATGATTTACTCAACTTTTTAAAAAAATGTCAGTTTATGTTAATATTCTGATTATGCTCCTATATCAAGTGAATGAAAAATGTTAACTTTACTTTTAGGGTAATCCTGGGTAATTTAGGGTAATTTAGAAGAAAATATTAAAGGTAAAACCATAATAATTGGGGGGAGGGGACAAAAAAAGCACTAAAATATCTGATATATTTAATAAACCCCAGAATCAACAATATTTCAGACATGCATTGCAGGCATGCTGACATCTGAATTCTGAATTTTCACTGAATCTTGTGGTCTAGAATTGGGTGGATGCATTACACAACTTTGCTTATTGCTATGGCCTCTCAAAACAAGATTATTCATATTTTGTTTTTCTCATAGTTTATCTGCATGGTAAATATTGATAGTGCAGTGATTATTTTACATTAAACAGTTCTCAAGTATCAAATAAAGGTAGTTAAGATGACCCTTGATGTCAGTAAACACAGATGACCCTGTGCATTATTCAGCTTTCCCTGGGTTAAATGGCCCTGGATTTCAGTGTTTTATAACAGCAGAGTCTTACTTCTCACTCACATTACATACTGGTGGTGGTTTTGCTTCTTTTCCCTATGTCTTCTCTTTTACAGAATCTGGAATAAGAACCCCTCTCTGCTCAAGGCAGAGGGGAAGAGCAAGAAGGCTGATCAAAACTCTGTAATGACTGCTCAAAATACAATTCCTTGACCCCAAACTGATGTCCAGGAAGTGTAAACTCCTAGCCATCCTACTCGCCCACCCTCCTAGTCCTGACCTCCAACCAAGGAGGGCACTATATCCTTTATAAAGAATTGAGAAGAAGAAGAATACAATCTGCCATACCACTGCTCACAGTGTTTCTTCTTTTTAGAAAGAGATGCATTTCTTGATATGGGAGAGATTATATTTGGCCTATATTTAACAAAATTTATGAAATGTAGGCAATTATGATGGATACCTTTCTTTTTTCCCTCCCTTCCTTTCTTCTTCTTTTTTTCCTTTCTTTCTAAATGTGCAGAGGAATTGCTCCAAATGATTCATCCTTTGCTCTGAAGCTAGATAAAGCTGTGTTCACCTAGGGGTAGCTGAAGTTGAATAAATCAATGTGATATTGAGAGAGAGGAGAAGATCATCAGTTTGATTTTTTACTTATCACAGAATTACAATCCTTTGCTCTGTGAATATAGAACAAACCCAAGATATTAGTGGGTTGATCAAGGCTTTACATATTTATAGGAATTGCCTAATGTTTATAGGAAGATTATATTACACAAGATTCTGGTTGAGTGGTTACAGGGTGAAATCAAGAATTCTACATTTTCTAAAAAGTTTCTAGGTGATGCTGCTGCTGCTGGCCCAGGGACCTCACATTGAGTAGCAATGGATAAGATAACTCCTGAACTTCTTTCAAACTCTAATTCTCTCTGAAGTTACTTCAATTAATTTCCCACACCTATGTGGCTTGAAAAAGGTAAATAGAAATTGTGCATGATGTAAGGTGGTTAAACTTTTATTAAATTGCATCTTAATAGAAGGGAGAGGGTTTTACCCATCTCCGTGTCCTTCGTAACCAACAGCACCATGCCATATGGATAACTGATAGCATATAGCAGTTTGGAGAATGCCAAGCTTAAATGAAGAGGTAGGAGTGGATGACAGAATGAAACTATGAGGCCTTTACAAATATCCAAGTAAACATCCTTCCAGAAGAATGAGTACTGTTCCCTTTATGGGCCCATCCTCACTGGACTGTATGTTTTTTGCCAAACTGTTACTTATATTTCAACACACATCCTTACCTCAGGGACTTCCCATGATTAAGATTTAGAATCGATTTTAGGAATGAGCTTCATTTACAAAGGAAAGTAAGGCCATTCAATTCCAATTAACTGCACAGTTCTTGGGTAAAAAAACAACCTTTTAAACTTTTAGACTATTTAAAGAAAAGCCAAGTCCCCACCCTTACTTTTTCATAAAGCAGAATTGTCTTGACAGGGCTTTCCTGTTCTTTTGAGTCAATAAGGCTCAAAGAGCTTAAAAATAGATGATGGTTTACATTTATCATTCGAACAAACATGGGAAATTCAGAAATAGTTGCCATGGAATTCCGGGAGTAATTTTTCCATCCCCACAGTTGGCAAAGTGGTTCTCAGGGAATAGTAGACTACACACTGGGGATAGTCCTGCAAACCAGCCTCATATGACACAATGTCATTTGAGGCCAATCTCATTGGGATGGCACAGTAGGGATTTTCAAAATGTTGCTAAGGAACATGATGACATTTACTAACTCAGTGAAACTTTCTATCTAAGGCACTAATGATTCTAAGACACCACCAGGACCTCACTTTCTTACCTTTTCCTCCTATTCCCAGTTGTATTTTGTCAGGAGGTAGGGAGCTGAGGCAGAGAAGGCAATGGCACCCCACTCCAGTACTCTTGCCTGGAAAATCCCTTGGACAGAGGAGCCTGGTAGGCTGCAGTCCATGGGGTCATGAAGAATCGGACACGACTGAGCAACTTCACTTTCACTTTTCACTTTCATGCATTGGAGAAGGAAATGGCAACCCACTCCAGTGTTCTTGCCTGGAGAATCCCAGGGACTGGGAGTCTGGTGGGCTGCCGTCTATGGGGTCGCACAGAGTCAGACACGACTGAAGTGACTTAGCAGCAGCAGCGGTAGCAGGGAGCTGAGGATAAGGAATAAACCATTACTATAGAAAATGTACTGAAAAGGCCACTGAACTAGATAATGCATAGACCTGGGTTCTAGTTTCAGGTATAGCAATTGTTAGCTGTGTGATCATGAGCAACTTATACATGACAGGCCTTGTTTCCTTGTCTGTAAAACAAGAGGATTTGATGGGATTTCTAAAGATCTTTCTATTTTTGTGTATGGTGTTAGAAAGTGGTCCAGTTTCATTCTTTTACAAGTGGTTGACCAGATTTCCCAGCACCACTTGTTAAAGAGATTGTCTTTAATCCATTGTATATTCTTGCCTCCTTTGTCGAAGATAAGGTGTCCATATGTGCGTGGGTTTATCTCTGGGCTTTCTATTTTATTCCATTGATCAATATTTCTGTCTTTGTGCCAGTACCATACTGTCTTGATAACTGTGGCTTTGTAGTAGAGCCTGAAGTCAGGTAGGTTGATTCCTCCAGTTCCATTCTTCTTTCTCAAGATCGCTTTGGCTATTCGAGGTTTTTTGTATTTCCATACAAATTGTGAAATTATTTGTTCTAGCTCTGTGAAGAATACTGTTGGTAGCTTGATAGGGATTGCGTTGAATCTATAAATTGCTTTGGGTAGTATACTCATTTTCACTATATTGATTCTTCCAATCCATGAACATGGTATATTTCTCCATCTATTAGTGTCCTCTTTGATTTCTTTCACCAGTGTTTTATAGTTTTCTATATATAGGTCTTTAGTTTCTTTAGGTAGATATATTCCTAAGTATTTTATTCTTTCTGTTGCAATGGTGAATGGAATTGTTTCCTTAATTTCTCTTTCTGTTTTCTCATTATTAGTGTATAGGAATGCAAGGGATTTCTGTGTGTTGATTTTATATCCTGCAACTTTACTGTAGTCATTGATTATTTCTAGTAATTTTCTGGTGGACTCTTTAGGGTTTTCTATGTAGAGGATCATGTCGTCTGCAAATAGTGAGAGTTTTACTTCTTCTTTTCCAATTTGGATTCCTTTTATTTCTTTTTCTGCTCTGATTGCTGTGGCCAAAACTTCCAAAACTATGTTGAATAGTAATGGTGAAAGTGGGCACCCTTGTCTTGTTCCTGACTTTAGAGGAAATGCTTTCAATTTTTCACCATTGAGGATAATGTTTGCAGTGGGTTTGTCATATATAGCTTTTATTATGTTGAGGTATGTTCCTTCTATTCCTGCTTTCTGGAGAGTTTTTATCATAAATGGATGTTGAATTTTGTCAAAGGCTTTCTCTGCATCTATTGAGATAATCATATGGTTTTTATTTTTCAATTTGTTAATGTGGTGTATTACATTGATTGATTTGCGGATATTGAAGAATCCTTGCATCCCTGGGATAAAGCCCACTTGATCATGGTGTATGATCTTTTTAATGTGTTGTTGGATTCTGATTGCTAGAATTTTGTTAAGGATTTTTGCATCTATGTTCATCAGTGATATTGGCCTGTAGTTTTCTTTTTTTGTGGGATCTTTGTCAGGTTTTGGTATTAGGGTGATGGTGGCCTCATAGAATGAGTTTGGAAGTTTACCTTCCTCTGCAATTTTCTGGAAGAGTTTGAGCAGGATAGGTGTTAGCTCTTCTCTAAATTTTTGGTAGAAAATAAACTCAAAATGGATTAAAGATCTAAACGTAAGACCAGAAACTATAAAACTCCTAGAGGAGAACATAGGCAAAACACTCTCCGACATACATCACAGCAGGATCCTCTATGACCCACCTCCCAGAATATTGGAAATAAAAGCAAAAATAAACAAATGGGACCTAATTAAACTTAAAAGCTTCTGCACATCAAAGGAAACTATTAGCAAGGTGAAAAGACAGCCTTCAGAATGGGAGAAAATAATAGCAAATGAAGCAACCGACAAACAACTAATCTCAAAAATATACAAGCAACTCCTACAGCTCAACTCCAGAAAAATAAACGACCCAATCAAAAAATGGGCCAAAGAACTAAATAGGCATTTCTCCAAAAAAGACATACAGATGGCTAACAAACACATGAAAAGATGCTCAGCATCACTCATTATCAGAGAAATGCAAATCAAAACCACTATGAGGTACCATTTCACACCAGTCAGAATGGCTGCAATCCAAAAGTCTACAAATAATAAATGCTGGAGAGGGTGTGGAGAAAAGGGAACCCTCTTACACTGTTGGTTGGAATGCAAACTAGTACAGCCACTATGGAGAACAGTGTGGAGATTCCTTAAAAAACTGGAAATAGAACTGCCTTATGATCCAGCAACCCCACTGCTGGGCATACACACTGAGGAAACCAGAAGGGAAAGAGACACGTGTACCCCAATGTTCATCGCAGCACTGTTTATAATAGCCAAGACATGGAAGCAACCTAGATGTCCATCAGTAGATGAATGGATAAGAAAGCTGTGGTACATATACACAATGGAGTATTACTCAGCCATTAAAAAGAATACTTTTGAATCAGTTCTAATGAGGTGGATGAAACTGGAGCCTATTATACAGAGTGAAGTAAGCCAGAAGGAAAAACATAAATACAGTATTCTAACGCATATATATGGAATTTAGAAAGATGGTAACAATAACCCGGTGTACGAGACAACAAAAGAGACACTGATGTATAGAACAGTCTTATGGACTCTGTGGGAGAGGGAGAGGGTGGGAAGATTTGGGAGAATGGCAATGAAACATGTAAAATATCATGTAGGAAACGAGTTGCCAGTCCAGGTTCGATGCATGATGCTGGATGCTTGGGGCTGGTGCACTGGGACGGCCCGGAGGGATGGTGTGGGGAGGGAGGAGGGAGGAGGGTTCGGGATGGGGAACACATGTATACCTGTGGCAGATTCATTTTGATATGAGGCAAAACTAATACAATTATGTACAGTTTAAAAATAAAATAAAATTGGAAGATTTAAAAAAAAAAATAAAGATCTTTCTAGTATTAGCCTTCTAAAAGGAAAAATAGTAACAATACACACTTGTTTCATTGATAGCTAGATGGAAGTCTTTCATGTACAAGCATGTAGCCTACATAATGTATGCAGTATAGCTGATAGACAGGGCTTCTCTGGTAGCTCAGCAGAAAAGAATCAGCCTGCAATGCAGGAGACATGGGTTCAGTCCCTGGGTTGGGAAGATTCCCTGGAGAAGGTAGTAGCAACCCACTCTAATATTCTTGGCTGGGAAATCCCATGGACAGAGGAACCTGACAGGCTATATAGTACATGGGGTTGCAAAATGGTCAGACACAAATCGCAACTAAACAAACAAATAACAAAATAGACTGTATACACATAGAGACAAACTACACAGAAAGAAGGAAAAATACAAACATTTCATGGAAACAGACTGGAATTGGAAGTCAGAGGAATTATTTCACTTATTTGTTTATTATTTACTCATCCTCTTGTCATTGTTCAGAAATATTTATTGAAAGCGAATCCTCTCCCACTCATACTAAGACTAGAATCTGAGAGGGAAAAAGACAGGCTTTCCTGCTCTTTTGGAATTGATATTCTGGGAAAAACAGGTAAGATATAAATAAACAAAGAAGTAAATAAGATGATTGAAGATTGTCAACAATGCCACAGAAGAAATAAATGAGGTACAGAAATCCCAAGTAGCAAAGTGGTTTGGTGTGTTTGAGGAAGAATAAAGAAGCCAGTGGGGTCAGCATGCACTAAGAAAGGGAGAGACAGTTGTAGCCAGCAAGACTCAGGTCCTGCTGATACCAAGAAGACCCTAAGGGGCTCTTGGACACAAAAGCCTTTCTATGTTGCTCATTTTTTGATTATAGGTAATAGGTTTTATTCAGCCTCAGGACCTTCCCTGAGTTTCAACTGGAAGGTTCAAACAGTTGCTGATTAGGGAAGGTTTCCTACTGGTTCGGGGGTAAAGAATCTGCCTCCAATACAGGAAGCTTGGGTTCAATCCTGAGTTGGGAAGATCCCCTGGAGAAGGGAATAGCTACACACTCCAGGGGATGTGGAAACACAGAGGAACAGTCAAGAGAAACTGTAGTGCAGCCTTGGGGCAGGGTCCTGGTTCCCTATCAAGGAATATACACAACATCTTTGAGCTGTTTTGAGATCAAGAAACACCCACTAGATGGGAGAAATTAGTATTATGATGCCTACAAGTGCTAGATCAAGATTGGTTGGAACTAGAAGGTTGATGATGCTGACTCCCATTTACGTCACCACCAACCAATCAGAAGAATGTCCACGAACTGATCACGTCCACTTTGAATCATTACTATAAGATTTCTCACTACTGTCTCCAGCTGGGGACACACAGTTTTGAGGGCATTAGCCCTCTGTTGCCCTCTTTGTCTGGCAAAGCAAAAAACTGTTCTTTCCTACCTTGCCAAAAAACTGTCTCCAAAAATTAGTTTGGCGTTAAGGTACAAGAGGCTAGATTCAGCTTTAGTACAAGACCTTTGAAATCATAGTACAGATTTAAAATTTTTCATTATGGCCTCATGCATTTTTATTTATTATTTTACAGCACTTTATGGTGGATTAGAGTCATTATTCTTTTTCTCCTTACGTTTTCCCCAAATTTGGCCTAGGATGGAGAGTAGGTAAGACAAAGCTTAAAGATTACTTCTGTACTTTTGGATTTGGCCCCTTTTAACTGCCTCTTTGCCTTTATTTCTTTATTTTTTCTTTCCTCAAAGCAAAATTGTTTTGCACCCAGGTCTGGAATCAGCCATTTCTCTAGGAGACCAGGTTCCACTGAGTGAGAATAATATCCAGAAACTAATATTTTAGCTCTGAGTCGGTTCATTTCTATGGCATGTCATTGTTTGTAGGTCCTTTAACTAAACTTTTAGTCAAAATCAGAAATGTTTCCCTGATAGCTCAGTTGGTAAAGAATTCGTCTGCAATGCTTGAGACCTGGGTTCAATCCCTAGGTTGGGGAGATTCCCTGGAGAAGGGAACGGCTACTTACTTCAATATTCTGGCCTAGAGAATTCCATGGACTGTATAGTCCATTGGGTTACAAAGAGTTGGACATGACTGAGCAACTTTCACTTCACTTCTATTCTCAGTTTATAATGGAATTTACCCATGCTTCCTAATACTTAGATCAAAAAAAAAAAAAAAAACACTCTGATTCATTTGGAATTTAGGTTGATAAACAGTGTAAGGTTTGCCAATTTTATCTTTTACTAAATAGCTATCTAGTTGTCTCAGCATTGTTTATTAATAGGTCATTTACCTCCAGTGATTTGATACACTACTTTACTATTTACCAAATTTCTAAGGTCTATTTCTGGACTTTTTCATTATTTCATTGCTCAGTCCACCCATTCATGGGTCATATTATCTTTATTTTAAGGTCTTTATGGGGCATTTTAGTGTCATGTAAGGCTGACCCTGTCGTTGATCATTTTTTGCCTGGTATTCTTGGCTACCATTTCTTACTTTTTTTGCATATTAAATGTAGAATCAACTTGTCTTCTTTCAGAAAGAAAAAAAAAAAAACTGCAGTTACTTTGTTAGGCTCACTTTCACTTATAACTTGGGGAGAAGCATGGAGAAGCATAATCTTTTTGAAGGTGACTAGCCCTATGAAAGAACATTGGATAATTATTTGTTCAAAACTACTTTTGCATCCTTCATGAAGGATGATGCTGTGAAAGTGCTGCACTCAATATGCCAGCAAATTTGGAAAACTCAGCAGTGGCCACAGGACTGGAAAAAGTCAGTTTACATTCCAATCCCAAAGAAAGGCAATGCCAAAGAATGCTCAAACTACCGCACAATTGCACTCACCTCACACGCTAGTAAAGTAATGCTCAAAATTCTACAAGCCAGGCTTCAGCAATATGTGAACCGTGAACTTCCTGATGTTCAAGCTGGTTTTAGAGAAGGCAGAGGAGCCAGAGATCAAATTGCCAACATCTGCTGGATCATGGAAAAAGCAAGAGAGTTCCAGAAAAACATCTATTTCTGCTTTATTGACTATGCCAAAGCCTTTGACTGCATGGATCACAATAAACTGTGGAAAATTCTTCAAGAGATGGGAATACCAGACCACCTGATCTGCCTTTTGATAAGTTTGTATGCAGGTCAGGAAGCAACAGTTAGAACTGGACATGGAACAACAGACTGGTTCCAAATAGGAAAAGGAGTTCGTCAAGGCTGTATATTGTCACCCTGTTTATTTAACTTATATGTAGAGTACATCATGAGAAACGCTGGACTGGAAGAAACACAAACTGGAATCAAGATTGCTAGGAGAAATGTCAATAACCTCAGTTATGCAGATGACACCACCTTTATGGCAGAAAGTGAAGAGGAACTAAAAAGCCTCTTGATGAAGGTGAAAGTGGAGAGTGAAAAAGTTGGCTTAAAACTCAACATTCAGAAAACGAAGATCATGGCATCCGGTCCCACCACTTCATGGGAAATAGATGGGGAAACAGTGGAAACAGTGTCAGACTTTATTTTTCTGGGCTCCACAATCACTATAGATGGTGACTGCAGCCATGAAATTAAAAGATGCTTACTCCTTGGAAGGAAAGTTATGACCAACCTAGATAGCATATTCAAAAGCAGAGACATTACTTTGCCAACAAAGGTTCATCTAGTCAAGGCTATGGTTTTTCCTGTGGTCATGTATGGATGTGAGAGTTGGACTGTGAAGAAGGCTGAGCGCCGAAGAATTGATGCTTTTGAACTGTGGTGTTGGAGAAGACTCTTGAGAGTCCCTTGGACTACAAGGAGATCCAACCAGTCCATTCTGAAGGAGATCAGCCCTGGGATTTCTTTGGAAGGAATGATGCTAAAGCTGAAACTCCAGTACTTTGGCCACCTCATGTGAAGAGTTGACTCATTGGAAAGGACTCTGATGCTGGGAGGGACTGGGGGCAGGAGGAGAAGGGGACGACAGAGGATGAGATGGCTGGATGGCATCACTGACTCGATGGACGTGTGTCTCAGTGAATTCTGAGAGTTGGTGATGGACAGGGAGGCCTGGTGTGCTGCGATTCATGGGGTCGAAAAGAGTCGGACACGACTGAGTGACTGATCTGATCTGATACATTTATCTGTTGGCTGTTCCAGGTCTGAGTTGCAGCACCCTGTATCTTCATTGTGGCATGTGGGCTCTTAGCTGCAGCATATGGGATCTAGTTCTCTGACCAAAGATCAAACCTGGGCTCCCTGCTTTGGGAGCATAGAGTCTTAACTACTGGGCCAACAGGGAAGTCTATTTTCTTCATTTAGATTTTAAACATTTCTAATTGATTTGCTCTTAATATTGCATCTTTTTTTTTCTTGTCATGTTATTTCTTTTAATTTGTTATTATTTTTATATATTAAAACTTTTGACTTTTTTATTATGGGAAAATTCTCATAAAATTTGTCATCTTAACCCTTTCAAAAGTATAGTTCAGTAATGTTAAATATATTTATACTATTGTGAAACTAATCTCTAAACCTTTTTATCTTGATGAATTGAATGAAATTCTGTACTCATTCAAGTAATAATATATCTCTGCCTCTTCCCTTAGGCCCTGGCAACCACCATTCTACTTTCCACATGTATGAAGTTATCTACCTTCAATACCCCATCTAAATGGGGTATATTGTATTTGTTCGTTTGTGACTGACATTTCATTTTGTAAAATGTCCTTTGAATCTGTCATTGTTGCACTATATAATAGCATTTCCTTCCTATTTAAGAGTACATAATATTCTGTTGTAGAGATATCACTTTCCCAACAAAGGCCCATAAAGTCAAAGCTATGGTTTTTCCAGTACTCATGTATGGATGTGAGAGTTGGGCCATAAAGAAGGCTGAGTGACAAAGAATTGATCCTTTCAAAGTGTGGTGCTGGAGAAGATTCTTGAGTCCTTTGGACAGAAAAGAGATCAAACCAATCAATTCTAAAGAAATTCAGCCCTGAATATTCATTGGGGGAACTGATGCTGAAGCTGAAGCTCCAATACTTTGGCCACCTAATATGAAGAGCCAACTCATTGGATAAGACGGTCATGCTGGGAAAGATTGAGGGCAGGAGGAGAAGGAGATGACAGAGGATGAGATGTTTGGATGGCATCACCGACTCAATGGACATGAGTTTGAGCAAACTCCAGGAGATAGTGAAGGACAGTGAAGCCTGGTGTGCTGCAGTCCATGGGGTCTCAAAGAGTCAGACTGAGTGGCTGAACAACAGCAGCAACTGCATTTTATCCATTCATCCATTGACAGAAATTTCAGTTGCTTCCATGACTTGATGATTGTGAGTAGTTCTGCTACGAGCATATGTGTCTTCAAAGATAGACAAGATACTTCACGGAACTGTCTCTTCATGATAGTTCCTTCAATTATTTTGGATATATACCTAGACACATGATTGTAGATCATATGAAAGTCTAGTTTTTGTTGTTCTTGTTTTGAGCAACTGTCATCCTAATGGAGTGAAGTCATATATCACTGTGGTTTTAATTTGCATTTTACTGATGATTGCTAATGCTGGGTATTTTTTCATACACTTGTTAGGCATTTGTATATTATTTTTGGAGAAATATTTATTCAAGTCTTCTGCCCATCTTTTAATAAGATAATTTTATTTTCATTGTTGAGTTATATAAGTTCTTTGTATATTCTGGATATTAATCTCTTATCAGATATATCATTTGTAAATATTTTCTCCTATTGGGTAGTTGCCTTTAACTCTGCTGAGTGTGTTCTTTGAGGAACAAAGTTTTTAAGTTTGATGTAGTCTGTTTTGATTATTTTTGCTTCAATTGCCTTTACTTTTGGTATCACGTCCAAGAAATCATTGCCAAGCCCAATGTCTTAAAGATTTTACCTTGTGTTAACCTAGAAGTTTTAGAATTTTGAGTCCTAGGTTTTGTAATTCATTTTGAGTTAATTTTTGTTTATGATGTAAAATAAGAGTTTAACTTCATTTTACATGTGAATATTTAGTTTTCCCAGCACCATTTGTTTGAAGAGACTACCCTTTCCTGATTGAGTGATCTTAGCACTCTTATTGAGGGGGGGTTGTTTCTGAATTCTCTATTTTAATCTATTGATCTATATATCAGTCTTTATGATAGCACTACACCACTTTAGGCTTCTCCAGTGGCTCAGCAGTAAAGAATCTGCCTATAATTCATGAGACAATCCAAGAGACCAGGAGACATGAGTTCCATCCCTGGGTTGGAGAGATCCCTTGGAGAAGGAAATGGCAACCCACTCCAGTATTCTTGCCTGGGAAATCCCTTGGACAGAGGCAGGCTACATTCCATGGGGTTACCAAAGAGTCCAACGTGATTTAACATGCAAACAACACCACCACTTTAACTACTCTAGCTTTGTTATATGTTTTGAAATCAGGAAGCATGAGCCTTCCAACATTGTTCTTCTCTGTCAAAATGTTTTGGCTATTTGGAGTCCTTTCCGATTCCATGTGAATTTTAGAAGGTTTTTTTTTTTTTTTTTTCCCCTGGAAAAAATTCCATTATGATTTTGATAGAGATTACATTAAATATGCAAATCTCCGAGAATTATATTGACATCTTAACAATATTGTCTTCTAAGTCATGAACATGATATTTCTTTCCATCTATTTGTGATCTCTTTCATTTATTTTAGCAATGTTTTATAGTTTTCAGTGCACAAGCCTTTTATTTCCTTGGTTAAGTTTATTTCTAAGCATTTTATTCCTTTTTATACTGTCATAAATAGACTCGATTTTTAAAAATTTACTTTCCTGATTGTTTTTAGTGTACAGAAATGCAACTGATCTTTGTGTGTTGATTTTGTATTCTGCAACTTTGCTGAAATTAATTCCAGAATTTTTTATTTTCCCTTGTTTATGGAATTGTTAGCATTTTCTACATATAATTTCATCTGCAAAGAGATAATTTTACATCTTCCTTTTCAGCTTGTATGTCTTTTATTTCTTTTTCTTGGATAATTACCCTAGCTAGAATTTCCAACACTGTGTAAAGTGAAGCAATGAGAGTAAGCATCCTTTTCTTGATACTGATCTTAGAGAACAAGTTTTTAGTTTTTTATCAAGCACGATGTTAACTGTAAGTCTTTCATATATGACCTTTATTACATTGAGGTGGTTTCCTTCTGTTTCTAATTGGTTGATTGTTATTATCGGAAGGAGTATTGAATCTTGCTTCAAATGTTTCTTCTGCATCAACTGAAATGATCACGTGGCTCTTGTCATTCATTCTGTTAATGTAGTGTATCAGAACTATTGCTTTCTATTCATTATTTAAATTTTCTACAGCATCAGTAATTTTTAACTGAATTGTATTTTAATTCTATGAAGTGTCATAGGTTTTCAAGATATGCAATAGTAACATATCATCTATAAATAAAGATATTTTCAACTCATTCTTTCTAACTTTTGTGATTATTATTTTGTGCTTATCATCATTAGTGACCTAAAAGCTCCAGTTCTATAGTAATTGATACCAAAGCTGGCCATTTTTGCCTGGTGCCAGATTTTAGAGAGATGATTTTACTGTTTTCCATTATAAATGCCATCTTTTGGCTGGAGTATATATCTTTTATTATGTTAAGAATAATATTCATTGATTATTTTTATATATTTTTAGTGGGAAGGTGAGTTAAATTTTACAAATGCTTTTCAAGCATTTTTTAATATGAGCATATGACTTTTTTCTGTAAAGATAATAATAAAGTAAAATGTATTAGTGGACTTCCTAATATTAGCATTTCTGATATAAACTGTATTTTTTCCTGATGTATTATCTTCTTAGTACTGTTGCTCTCTGAGTTAATATTTTGGGCTATTGAATCAATATTTATAAGTGAAATTTGTCTATAGACTTGAGAAAAGTAATTTTTTAAATCAAGTTTTGTTATTAATGTTACATTCTTTTTATCAGAAGGATTTGGATGATTTCCTTCTTTTTCATGCTTTTGTAAAATAGGACCTGGACCTTGAAATTTCTGTAGAATTCCCCTAAAAAATCATCTTGACCTGATGTTTTATGAGATATGGGGAGTGCAAAGTAACTCTTAAGTACTCTCCATTTTTTCTATTAAAAAAATTGGTATTTTTTTAAATTGGAGTCAGTTTTAGCAAAGCATGTTTTCTAGAAAATTATCTACTTTTCCATTATTTAAATCTCCTGTTTCAGTGGTTATTTTCCTTTGTCACTTTTTATCTTGTGTATTTATTCTTTTTTTCACCCCCAGCCTCATCCCATAAACAAGCTTTCTGCTTGTTTAGATTAGCAAGTGATAATTTATTTATTTTTTTGTAAACAAATATTGGCCTAGTAATATGGTTAATCTTTCTTTTCTACTTCATCAATTTTTTTGCTTTTATTCTTATTTCCTCTCCTTTGTTATCTTTATTAGCTGAATCATTCAAATTATTCAAATAATCAATCTGGCAATTAGATTTTCATTGTTCATTTTTATTGACATATATATGACTATAAAATTTCTTCTGCTCACTTTAATTGTATAGATTAAAGATACACAAATTCTGATACATAATACATAATGTTTTACATTTTTTTTTTTTTAATGTGTGGGCATATGATAAATCTCAGATTTGTATTTTCTCATCTAAATTGAGCTTTTAGCAAAGTAAGAAGGATGGTTTTATTATTACAACTTTGTGTAATTTATTGAATTTTTTGTAACTCAGTATGTGGAGAATTGGTGAATTTTCATAAGTATTAAATATGCATTAGGAAGCAAGATTTATTTTCTATCATCAGTGTACAAATAAGAACATCTTATTTATTGTGTTGCTGTGTCCTCTGTATCCTTACTTGTTTCCATTCTTTTTACCTTTTTCAGTCTGAGCATGCACCCCACTCCAATACTCTTGCTTGGAAAATCCCATGGGCGGAGGAGCCTGGTGGGCTGCAGTCCATGGGGTCACTAAGAGTCGGACACGACTGAGCGACTTCATTTCCACTTTTCACTTTTGTGCATTGGAGAAGGAAATAGCAACCCCCTCCAGTATTCTTGGATTCTTGGATTCAGAATACCTGGAGAATCCCCAGGGATGGGGGAGCCTGGTGGGTTGCCATCTATGGGGTCACACAGAGTTGGACACGACTGAAGCGACTTAGTAGTAGTAGTAGTTTGGTGTGCCAGAATCTTCCTGGTTTTGTTTGCTTCTGGATCCTTGCATTTCCTGAGGTTTCTGCTTTAGGAAGGTGGCTGATACGCAGATAGTTTCTGTCTTATCTTTCCTGTGAACTGTGGCCTTTGCCTCTAAAAAGTTTTCTTCTTTGTCTTATCTGTTTTTCCTGAGTTCTACCTTATCAGATACACAATCACAATCCTGCTTTCCTTTTCCTTGCATTTACCTTTGTTCAATTCTTTATTTTTCAGCTTTCTCCACTGTCTGGTTTTAGTTTTAGCTTATGTATACTGCAAACAGTTGGTTTTGCTTTGTGAGCCATTTTAAAATGTTTTCTTTTAATACCTTAGTTAAATGCATTTACATTTACTGATTATAATGTATTTCATTTCAGCTTTATCAATGATTTTATTGTATTCTTCATATAGTTTCACTATAAAGTGACTTTCAACTGTCACTTTATAAAAAAGAGAGATCTCTTTTTTCTCTTTCTGTTTTTACCTTGTGTTTTATGTTTCTTTTGTTATTTAGGAAGGCTTGTAACATGACCACACTGTTACCTCATACCAATGTCCAGAGTCTCTTCTTTCCTTAGTTTTGACTACTCTGCCTGTCAGCTTTAAATGATATTCTCTGAACCCACTCTGTCTCATTCTCCTTTCTGCTCTGCTTTCCCCAGTTATTTTCTCAATTAGTTGTAAATTAAAGTTTGCAAAGTTCTTTGTTTTTATGTTATATTGCTTGCAAGATATGGGTGATTTTATTTTCACCCCTTGTTCATCTGTATCTTTGTTTGGTTTTCAAGGCTGTGTGGAGAGATTCTAATTTAGGCAGCTGCCATTATCCTATGGACCTAGAAGCTTCTCATAGATTTTTATGAGAATTAAATGAGCTAATCTATGTGAAAGTAAAGATAGCTGATTACCCTTTGGTGCAAAGACTTTAGTAATCTGTTTTTTTGCTTCTAAAGATAACACTTTTTTTTTTTTCTAACTACTGTCTATTAACCCTTTTATGGGAAGTATTTTTGCACCTTCCACTTCCTAACATGCTTTCTGTTTTGCCATATAGATATTTTCTGATTTGATAGGTAGAAAGGTACAAGAGGTTGAGGGCAGGGTGACATCTCAGTGGGCTTCCCTGGAGAGGGTAGGTAGAAATGAACAAGCTGGAAGAGAAAGCACCAAACAGGAGTATAAATTGATAAAAAAGAAAATAGAGAGGAAATAATTCTCAATTCTCTTGCATTCTACTTAGACTTGCTCCAGGCTACAAACAAGGCTGAATTGTAGGTTGATTTTCAATGCACCAACTAGCCTAGATTCAAATAAGAACACTAGAAACTCTTTTGAGCAACAGCTATGTTTAGTTAACTTATTCTTTCAAAAAGGCATTGCACTTGAACTCTAAGGAATAACAATACATTATATATATAGTCAGTGACCTCCCTGAAGGTTTAAAATATATGACAAAATAAGCAATAGTTTAACATTATGTTCCAGAGAAGGCAATGGCACCCCACTCCAGTATTCTTGCCTGGAATATCCCATGGACGGAGGAGCCTGAAATGCTGCAGTCCATGGGGTCGCTGAGAGTCGGACACGACTGAGCGACTTCACTTTCACTTTCATGCATTGGAGAAGGAAATGGCAACCCACTCCAGTGTTCTTGCCTGGAGAATCCCAGGGACGGGGGAGCCTGGTGGGCTGCCGTCTATGAAGTCGCACAGAGTTGGACATGACTGAAGCGACTTAGCAGCAGCAGCAGCAATAACATTATGTTCACAACAACCCAAGAATTTTGAATTTTTGTTATCTGCATTTTAAACACAAGAAATAATGAGGATTCAAATTCAGAGAGATTGAGTGAATGTTAGAAAGCCATATAATTTAAAAAGAGCAGAGCAGTGATTTGAATCAAATGTTTCTTTCCTCCAATATAATATAATTTAAGAAGATAAAGAAGGGCAAGATGAGTGGCAGTAGCAGACGTATTTTAAATGTTTAGAGGACAAGAAAGTTATTTGTGGTTGGAATGGTCTAAGAGGATATTTCAGAAAATGTTGGGCTTATAGATTAGTTCCCCTCCAGTGCAGGGCAGCATGTGTGTTTCTAATTCCTGTGTATCCCACTTGTACCTAGCTTCTCTTTTGCTCTGTGACTCTATCAAGAACGGTTCTTCTGTCTTAAAAAAAAAAAAAAAAGAAAGAAAGAAACAAACACTTTTTTTCCACAGAGACCTTCAGGCAGGAACCTCTTCTAAATTAGAGATGGTAATTAATATTATCACTGAGTCCTGAGAGGGGAGCTTGATTGAGACTGCAGGAATAGAGAGTGACAAGATACAGATTGCCTGTTATCTGATCAGGAGGGCTGGTGTTTGAATTCACTTGGAGAAATAAAGACAGTCTATGAACTGATCCTTTGATCCAGATAAACACCAGCAGGGTGTGAAGTGGTCTTGGAATGACCTAAGGCTGAATCTGTTATGAGAATGGGGGGGGGGGGGGGGTTGTAAATATCAGAACAGCAGGAGATAGAAGTGATTTAAATGGAATTAGATGAGACTACTGATAAGGTCCCATACGGTCCCATCACTTCATGGTAAATAGATGGGGAAACAATGGAAACAATGACAGACTTTAATTTCTTGGGTTCCAAAATCACTGCAGATGGTGACTGCAGCCAGACAAACCCAGACAGCATATTAAAAAGCAGAGACATTACTTTGCCAGCAAAGGTCTGTATAATTAAAACCATAGTTTTTCCAGTAGTCACGTATGGATGTGAGTTGGACCATAAAGAAGGCTGAGTGTTGAAGAATTGATGCTTTTGAACTGTGGTGTTGGAGAAAATCTTGAGAGTTCCTTGAACTGTAGGAGATCAAATCAGTCAATCCTAAAGGAAATCAGTCCTGAATATTCATTGGAAGGACTGATGCTGAAGCTCCAATATTTTGGCCATGTGATGCAAAGAACTGACTCATTAGAAAAGACTCTGATGCTGGGAAAGACTGAAGGCAGGAGGAGGAGGGGATGACAGAGCATGACATGGTGGATGTCATCACTGACGCAATGGACTAGAGCTTGAACAAGCTCCGGGAGATGGTGAAGGACAAGGAAGCCTGACGTGCTGCAGTCCATGGGGTCGCAAAGAGTCAGACATGTCTGAACAACTAACAACAATAACACTGACAGGAACCTGGCTCTCTGGAAGTGTTTCTTTAACTCCCTGGAGGTGATATTCCTGTTAAACATATTATTTAAAATGGAGAATAAGAGAAGAGAACTACAGAATAACAAAGTAAAGTTGGTGACCCCAAAGGTCAAGCAAATTTCAAGTAATCTCCATGTCTGTATCCAGGTGTATGAAAATATCCTAGGATATGAGGACAGAAAGACCTCAAAGAAAAATGGCTCCATTATTTTCATTTTATAGATGAAGAAACAGAGTTCTCACTGTTCAACCCCTGCCTGACTCTCCTAAAACAAAACTAGAACACTTGGCCCAGTGACAGACCGGAAATCTGATTCTCAAGCTATGAAAGGCTTCTTTTAACAAAAAGGGAAGCTTTTTGTGGATAACTCTTAAGTGTAAGGTAGGTGAAGGGGAGTATCAGAAATAGTCGTATTTGAATCTTACTTTCATTATCTATTTGGTACTGTGTGGTTATGGGAAAAATCACTTTTCTATCTTGAGCCTCAGTTTTTTCATCTTTAAGGTCTAGATAATAATTCATCAGATCAGATCAGTCGCTCAGTCGTGTCCGACTCTTTGCGACTCCATGAATCACAGCACGCCAGGCCTCCCTGTCCATCACCAACTCCCAGAGTTCACTGAGACTCACGTCCATTGAGTCAGTGATGCCATCCAGCCATCTCATCCTCTGTCGTCCCCTTGTCCTCCTGCCCTCCCAGCATCAGAGTCTTTTCCAACGAGTCAACTCTTCGCATGAGGTGGCCAAAGCACTGGAGTTTCAGCTTTAACATCATTCCTTCCAAAGAAATCCCAGGGCTGATCTCCTTCAGAATGGACTGGTTGGATCTCCTTGCAGTCCAAGGGACTCTCAAGAGTAGAAAAAGCTAAGCAGTTGGAGTGATGTCCTCTACACGAAGAAGGCACAGAAAAAGCAATTTTAAACTTTTCATCAAAGACAGTTGAACCTTGGGGAAGGGGGTAACAGAATGGATGGTTCAGGCAGAGGAAACTTAGAGGAAAAAACTAAAATAAATTTTACATTTATTCGCACATTTAATTCTACAGTAACACTGTCAGGTAAGGTACTCTGATCTTCATTATAGAGATGAGAAAACTGAAATAGAAAGATTAGGTTATTTGCTCAAAGTCATGTACAGAGCAAATTCAAAATCTGATCTGCACCAGGGAATGAGAAGTAAACAAAATATTCTTTAATGTGGTAATAGAAGAGCCAGCTCTGTGCATGCATACATTATCAGTTCAGTTCAGACACTCAATTATGTCCAACTTTTGCGACACCACAGATTGCAGCATGCTAGGCTTCTCTGTCCTTCACCATCTCCTGGAGCTTGCTCAAACTTACGTCATTGAGTTGGTGATGCCTTTCAATCATCTCATCCACTGTTATCCCTTCTCCTCCTGTTTTCAATCTTTCCCACCATCAGGGTCTTTTCCAATGAGTCAGTGCTTCGCATTATGTAGCCAAAATATTGGAGCTTCAGCTTCAACATCAGTCCTTCCAATGAATATTCAGGACTGATTTCCTTAGGAGGGACTGGTTTGATCTCCTTGCTGCCCAAGGGACTCTCAAGAGTCTTCTCCAACACCACAGTTCAAAAGCATCAATTCTTCATCATGCAGCTTTCTTTATGGTCCAACTCTCACATCCATACATGACTACTGGTAAAACCATGGCTTTGACTAGACACACCTTTGTTCATAAAGCAATGTCTCTGCTTTCTGTTTTATTTTATTTTTTGCTGATCTGAACTTTATTAAGATGAAATCAGTGATAATTACACAGAAATTACTTGCCTAAGCTAAAATCCTTGAGATTCACATGAACTTAATTACACAAACAAATGGCATGTTCAAAACCATGAGGAAATATCCCAATGCTCAGGTGATGAAGGCTTAGGTGAATAAATCTGCACACCTATTTCAATCCGTTAAACAGTTTGTGGGCCTCACAGTGGTCCCTTGCATGCAAGAAGTCAAAGAGCTCCTCTGTGCAGTCCTCCTCTGCCTGTGGCCTGGAGGATACACACTCATCACAGAGCTCTAGTCACTCCCGAGCCTTTACACATTTCTTCAGCTGCTCACATTGCCCTCTCATGGTTGTCAGGGGATCCACTAATTCCTCCTCCTCTTCTTCCTCCTCCTTGGGATCTCCAGACCCGGTCAGCATCCTTTGCTTGTCCTCTAGCCCCATGTCTGGCTGCAGTCCTGGTCTGCTATTTAATATACTATGTAGGTTTGTCATAGCTTTTCTTCCAAGGAGCAAGCGTCTTTTAATTTCATGGCTGCAGTCACCATCTGCAGTGATTTTGGAGTCCAAGAAAATAAAGTCTCTCATGTTTCCATTGTTTCCCCATCTATTTCCCATGAAGTGATGGGACTGGATGCCATGATCTTGGTTTTCTGAATGTTGAATTTTAAGCCAGCTTTTTCACTCTCCTCTTTCACTTTCATCAAGAGGCTCTTTAGTTCCTCTTCACTTTCTGCCATAAGGGTGGTGTCATCTTCATATCTGAGGTTATTGATATTTCTCACCACAATCTTGATTCTAGCTTGTGCTTCATCCAAGCCAGCATTTTGCATGATGTACTCTGTATATAAGTTAAATAAGCAGGGTGGCAATACACAGCCTTGATGTACTCCTTTCCTGATTTGGAACCAGTCTGTTGTTCCATGTCTGGTTCTAACTGTTGCTTCTTGACCTGCATATAGATTTCTTAGGAGCAAGTAAGGTGGTCTGGTACTCCCATCTCTTTAAGAATTTTCCACAGTTTGTTTTGATCCACACAGTCAAAGGCTTTAGCATAGTCAATGAAGCAGAAGTAGATGCTTTTCTGGAATTCCCATGTTTTTATCTATGATGCAACGGATGTTGGCAATTTGATCTCTGTTTCTTCTGTTTTTTCTAAAACTACTTGAACTTCTAGCAGCTCTCAGTTCATGTACTGTTGAAGCCTAGCTTAGAGAATTTTAAGCATCAGTTTGCTAGCATGTGAGATGAGTGCAATTGTGTGGTAGTTTAAACATTCTTTGGCATTGCCTTTCTTTGGGATTGGAATGAAAACTGACCTTTACCAGTCCTGTGGCCACTGCTGAGTTTTCTAAATTTGCTGGCATATTGAGTGCAGCACTTTCACAGCACTGTCTTTTAGGATTCAAAATAGTTCAGCTGGAATCCCATCACCTCCAGTAGCTTTGTTCATTGTGATACTTCCTAAAGCCCATTTGACTTCACAGTCCAGGATGTCTAGTTCTGGTTATCTGGATCATTAAAGTCTTTATTTTATTTTATTTTTTAACTTTACAGTATTGTATTGGTTTTGGCATATATCAAAATGAATCTGCCACAGGTATACATCTTGCCACCTCTTCTTAATATCTTTTGCTCCTGTTAGGTCCATACCATTTCTGTCCTTAATTGTGCCCATTTTTGGTATCTCTAATTTTCTTGAAGAGATCTCTAGTCTTTTCCATTCTATTGTTTTCCTCTATTTCTTTGCATTGGTCAGTTAAGAAGGGTTTCTAATCTATCCTTGCTATTCTTTGGAACTTGATATACAGATGGATATATCTTTCCTTTTCTCTTTTGGCTTTTTCTCTTTTGGCTTTCACTTCTGTTTTCTCAGCTATTTGTAAGGCCTCCTCAGACTACCATTTTGCCTTGTTGCATTTCTTTTTCTTGGGAATGGTTTTGATCAGTGCCTCCTGTACAGTGTTATGAATATCTGGCCATAGTTCTTCAGGGACTTGGTCTATCAGATCTAATCCCTTGAATCTATTTGTCACCTCCATTGTGTAATTGTAAGGGATTTTATTTAAGTCATACTTGAATATTCTAGTGGTTTTCCCTACTGTCTTCAATTTAAGTCTGAATTTGGCAATAAGGAGTTTATGGTCTGAGCCACAGTTGGCTCCTGGTCTTATGTTTGCTGATGGTATAGAGCTTCTCCATCTTTGGCTGAAAAGAATATAATCAATCTGATCTCGGTATTGACCATCTGGTGATATTCATGTGTAGAGTCATCTCTTATATTGTTGGAAGAGGGCGTTTGCTATGACCAGTGCATTCTCTTGGCAAAACTCTGTTAGCCTTTGCCCTGCTTCATTTTGTAACTGAAGGCCAAACTTGCCTGTTACTCCAGATATGTCTTGACTCCGTACTTTTGCATTCCAGTCCCCTATGCTGAAAAAGACATCTTTTTTTGGTGTTAGTTCTAGAAGGTCTTGTAGTTCTTCATAGAACTGTTCAACTTCAGCTTTTTTGGCATTAGTGGTTGGGGCATAGACTTGGGTTACTGTGATATTGAGTGGTCTGCCCTGGAGATGAGCTGAGTTCATTCTGTTTTTTTTTTTTTTTTTTTTTTGAGACTGCACCCAAGTACTGCATTTTGCACTCTTTTGTTGACTATGAGGGCTACTACACTTCTTCTGAGGGATTCTTGCCCACAGTAGTAGATATAATGGTGATCTGAATTAAGTTCGCCCATTCCAGTCCATTTTAGTTCACTGATACCTAAAATGTCGATGTTCACTCTTGTCATCTCCCATTTGACCACTTCCAATTTGCCTTGATTCATGGACCTAACATTCCAGGTTCCTATGCAAGATTGTTTTTTATAGCATCAGACTTTACTTCCATCACCAACCACATTCACAAATGGGCATTGTTTTCACTTTGGCTCTGTCTCTTCATTCTTTCTGGAACAATTTCTCCACTCTTCTCCAGTAGTTTATTGGGCACCTCCTAACCTGGGGCGTTCTTCTTTCAGCATCATATCTGTTTGCCTTTTCATACTGTTCATGGGATTCTCAGGGCAAGAATATTGTAGTGGTTTGCTATTCCTTTCTCCAGTGGACTACATTTTGTCAGAATTCTCCACCATGACCTGTCTATCTTGGGTGGCTCTACACAGCATGGCTCATGGTTTCATTGAGTTATACAAGGCTGTGAGCCATGTGATAAGTTTGGTTAGTTTTCTGTAATTGTGGTTTTCCTTCTGTATTTACATTATGCATATATATATATATATATAATATGTATATACAGATGTGTAATATATAAACATATGCATTATATCTTAGATACATACATATATATATATATATTATATATATAGTATGTATATGTTTACTGGCATGTACTTGAATAAAGAAAGTTTGGACCTAGGGAGAGAAGGAGGAACCATTTAGAAATATAATATAACAGTCCAGGTAACAGATAATGGAGGTTAGAACAAATGCAGCAGAGGTAAAAATGATGAGTGACAAGAGATATATTTAGGAGATAACTTGATAGTGCAAAGTGAGAAAGTATGAACCATCAAGGATGACTGTGAGATGAGGAAAGTGGATAGATGGTGATGATAATATAAACTCAACTGGGTAAGAATGGTTTTAAATAGTTGTTTGCAAGCCTTTAATATGAAAGTGAACAAGTGACTGTACAACTGGGACATATTATCTTTAATCTAGACCCTAAATATCTGCCCATCACCACTTCACTCATTCCTTACTTTTTAATCTCAGGATAATAGAGTGCCAGAGTTGCAAAGATAGATTATTAGATATTTAGAGTCTGGATTCAAGATAATATGCCACAGGACTGTGTTATTTTGTATATATTTGTGTGCCCACACTTATACAGTAACCTGGGACAGAAGTCAAAACAGGCATGTCAAAATGTTCGCCATCAGATTATGCTGATTAAATATATTCTTTGCCCCATTGAATGCTATCATTTCCTTGTTAACCTCCAGCACTTCTAAAGAACAGAAGCCATTTTATTTTCTTTAGAAAAAGAAGTACCTGTGTCATAGTTATCAGTGAAATATTATGAAGGGACTAAAAATGTTGCTTCTGGAAAAAAGAAAAACACACAGTGATATTGACCTAAAGAAAGGTTTCTTACACTAAATAAAGTATGTACACAAAATGGTACACAGAGTCTACGAAACAAGTGACCAGTACTTCTCAAACTGTCAAGGTCATCAAACTAAGAAAAGGCTGAGAAGCCTGTCATAATCGAGAGGAGACAGTGTAATGTTGTGCTGCAGATGGAGCACTTGAACAGGAAAAGCACTGGGTTAGAGAGCAGATGTCTCTGCCCCACTGACTCAGCAGTAAAGAGCCTGCCCGCAGTGCAGGACACCCAGGCTCAACCCTTGGGTCGGGAAGGTCCCCCAGAGAAGGCAATGGTAACCCACTCCAGTATTCTCACCTGGGAAATCCATGGACAGAGGAGCCTGGTGGGCTACAACCCATGGGGTCTCAAAAAGTCAGACAGGAGATAGGGACTAAAGAACAACAGCAACAAAGAGCAGACAGAAGTTTACTTCTGTGTAAATTCCTAGGCATCTGAAAGCTTAGGAGTCCTGAAATTTCACACATGTCTCCTTAAAATCACATATTTTTTTAAATTTTTCAGAAAAAAAGACTTACCTGAAGATCCATTTTAAAATGTGCTAAGTGGCTTCTATTTTCTGTCCTATTTTAATGCATAAGTTGACCCCTCAGTGTTGAGTAGCTCCGTAGGGAGATAAAGCACATGCTCAAGATGCTAGCAAAGCAGGGATGCTAGCAAAACAGAACCATTTTTTTAAAAAAATGATGATATCTGATATTTATCAACCTTATTATGGTAAGGTGTCACTTAGATTTTTTAAATTAGTTTGAGCTCTACGGAATTGCCAGTTTCCAACCTGGAAAAGAAAAAGGTAACTTCATACGGTTCAATCTAGTGCCTTATGGAATATGCAGCCTTATCTTTCTGTTGTTGGAGGCACATAAGGACTCCATCCAACTTTGCTGCCAACACAAGCTTTTAATAAGCGGCTCTTAATTTGAGTGGTCAACATTGTAAAATATCTGCAAAGTGTCTGTTTCCACCCTCTTCGCTCACCTCTCCCAATCTGACCTCCCACTTCCAAATTAAGTGAACTAACTCTGGCAATACCCTAAGACCAGAGCAAAGTCAGTGATGCTTTTAACTCAAGAACCCAAGCAAAGGCCTGGCAGATTTTGTGGAAAGGTTTTTGAAAGTTAGGAAAATTTCCATCCTCATTTAACCCTCTAGGACTTAGATTTGGTGGTGGGGCGGGGGGGATCAGGTCCCGTGACTTGGTGTAACATTTCCTGAGTTGAGGGAGCTGAGCATCTCAGTAACGAGAGAATGAGGAAACATTGGAACTGAGGGTCTGGAAAAAGTATTTGGTTTGTTAAAAAGGCTCCCGCGCCCCTCAGTTGACCTGCATTGCAGAGTCCTTGGTAATAAGGCAGTATTTTATCCTAGCTTCCTCCCTCTCCCCTTCCCCCTCCTTCCAACTCCTGATCCCCACCCGCCCCCCGCCCCCCCGCGCCCCCCTCTCCGGAGTAGCAGCCGAAGAGCATGGGGTGAAAAGTCGCTGGAAGGACAAGTTGACAGATAGCATTTGGGTTACCGGGTCACTGAAAGGCGTCGTGATCCGGGCTCAGACGGAGCGATTTCCTCGCTGATTTTAATCTTTCGTCTGTTCACACGTCATGCCACCTGGACATAATGCAGAGAAATCTGGAGATTTAACAAACCCTTCCGCTTGCCCCCAAAGCTCCCTTGGAACAGACAGAGAGAGAGAATTAACTCTTTTCCTGCCTTTTCCATCAACAGTAGAAAACCTACGAGTGGGACAGACCTCTCTAGCAATTAATAAGCTCAAGTTTTTGTCTGAGCAAGGAGGGCTTCCTCTTTATGAAGACTGTAAATAATATAACAAGCTGTCCCTTTTACTGCCTTAGACACACGTAAGTGGCAGCTTTATCCTTTTTCGTTGACTCTCTGTCCAGGTTTTCATTTACTTTCAAATCTCTTGTCTTAGATTCTTAGAAAATATTTATTTTGGGGGTGAGGGGTGGGGTGCAGTCAGTGGGAGAAAGGATGGAAAGAGAGATATCTGAGAAGAGGAATATTAATAACTTTCTTGTGACTGTGGCCAGACAGTCTGCTTTTCTTATTTCCCCATAAGGTTTGGAGCTATTTCTGACCAAGGGTGTTAAAGCTGAGAATTAATGGATTTCAGCAAAGTAGATGCTGTCATTCCAGAGAAATGTTTCTGCTTAACTTGTTAGAGATGTCTCAGGTCATGCTTTGTAGAGCTGGGGAGTAGGGAGAGTAAAGGTAGCCAAGGTCCTTGCAGGGAGCTGCCCCTTCAGGTTTCTTCCCTCTGGACAAACAGTGGCTGGAGAGAGAAAGACTCTTGCTCTCTGTTTTCTCACAGAATGTGTTTCATACTTCTATGAAAGCACTTATCAGATTTGATCACACTTATCTGTTCAAATGTCAGCACCAGATTAGAAGCTCCACAGGGTCAGTGACTGTATCCTTCACATCTAAGTGCCTGATATATGTAGGTGTGCTTTAAATATTTGGCTGTTTATCAAACATGGTCTGAGCACTTACTATTGCTGGGCACAGAGCTAGCCAATGTGGATATAATGAAGAATAAGCTAGAGTCCCTTTTCTCAAGTTCCTCATAATCTGGTGGGGAAAACAGATATGTAATGGTAACATTTGCAATAGAACATTACACATTTTGTCCTGGTTGTATCAGATTTGACTGGGGGAAATAGTAAGGAGAATTCCATTCTACTGGGGAAGGGAAAAAACAAGAAAAATATCGAGTAAAACGATGGTAAGAGTACAAACCAGGAGCCACAGAGGCCAGTTAAGACATTATCTCAACAGCCTTTTGGAGAAATACCAGGGTATAATATGGACATTATTGGAGAAGGCAATGGCACCCCACTCCAGTACTCTTGCCTGGAAAATCCCATGGACGGAGGAGCCTGGCAGGCCGCAGTCCATGGGGTCTCGAGGAGTCGGACACGACTGAGCGCCTTCACTTTCACTTTTCACTTTCATGCATTGGAGAAGGAAATGGCAACCCACTCCAGTGTTCTTGCCTGGAGAACCCCAGGGACAGAGGAGCCTAGTGGGCTGCCATCTTTGGGGTCGCACAGAGTCGGACACGACTGAAGTGACTTAGCAGCAGCAAGGACATTATCAGTGTGGCAGAGAGGAGATAGCATTAAAAGATAAGAAGGTAATGATTTCAAAAAACTCAGTGAACACTAAGATGAAATGACTGGAAGAAAAGGAGATGACCCCTAGGCTTCTGGCACTAGTTACTAGGTCATTAAGTGCATGGTTTATAAGGCAAAGAAAATAATGAAGAACATGATACCCTTCACCTAAGTGGTCATAATACCATGGTATTGTTTACTAATCCCAATAACAATTTCACTGCATTTGTGTCCTCAGATTATCCCAGTTTCCTTGACTTGCAGTAGACACAGCTTGCTTTACTGCCATGAAACCTGGAACACCACCATTTACTTGAGCCAAAGTAAGTGGAACATCATAGGCAGGGAATTTGGAAACCTGGATTGACTTTTGGCTCTGAAACTCTCTGAGTCCCTGCTTAGTCACTTTTAAACCAGAGAAAAACAGCTACTCCCCTGCCTGCTTTATTAGTTGGTTTTGATGGTTGGATGAGATTTTGCATCTAAAGGCTACACACACATAAGTAGCAAGATAGGACAGATCCACAAACCTTTCCAACCCAGGAATTTGAAGCGGTTCTTGGTTTGATCCCTGGGTCAGGAACATCCCCTGGCAGAAGGCATGGCAACCCACTCCAGTATTCTTACCTGGAGAATCCCATGGACAGAGGAGCCTGGAGGGCTACAGTCCATAGAGTCACCAAGAGTCACACATGACTGAAGTGACAGTGTGCACACACACACACACACACACACACACTTGCACTTTTTAACCAGATTTGCAGCCATTCGCAGACAGAGAGCTAATGAAAATGAAAATTACACACTGCCTTGAAGTCAGAAAGCCTCACACATGAGGATGAAACTTCTCTGAAGAGGATATTTGCCAAGTGGCTCTTGCTCAAAGGAGAATACTTTGTCAAATCTGCCCAGCATGGGCTCCAGACTGCTGAGCTTTCAGGAGGCCCATTTATCAGGAAAAAACAACAACAAAAACAACTTCAATCAGTTCTTCAGTCTAGTGACCCTAACTTGTGCAGGTGGTAGCTCTAAATCTTGGCCAGATTCCAGTTTGGATAATTCCATTAAGTTTCTCATCATTCTACCTTCAACTTCATCAGGAATACTCTCCTTTCCTTCCTGTCTTGGAAATTGCCACTGGTAGGAGACTATGTGAGAAAGAGGAGAGTGAAAAAGTTCACTTACAACTCAACATTCAGAAAACTAAGATCATGGTATCTGGTCCCATCACTTCATGGCAAACAGAGGGGGAAACAATGGAAACAGTGACAGACTTTAATTTGGGGAGCTCCAAAATCACTGCAGATAGTGACTGCAGCCATGAAATTAAAAGACCCTTGCTCCTCAGAAGAAAAGCTATGACCAACCTAGACAGCATATTAAAAAGCAGACATTACTTTTCTGACAAAGGTCTGTCTAGTCAAAGCTATGATTTTTCCAGTAGTCATGTATGGATGTCAGAGTTGGACTATAAAGAAAGCTGCACACTGAAGAATTGATGCTTTTGAACTGTGGTGTTGAAGAAGACTCTTAAAAGTCCCTTAGATCACAGGGAGATCCAACCAGTCCATCCTAAAGGAAACCAGTCCATCCTAAAGGAAATCAGTCCTGAATATTCATTGGAAGGACTGATGCTGAAGCTGAAACTCCAATACTTGGGCCACCTGATGCAAAGAACTGACTCACTTGAAAAGACCCTGATACTGGGAAAGACTGAAGGCAGGAGGAGAAGGAGATGACAAAGGATGAGATGGTTGGATGGTATCACTGAATAGATGGACATGAGTTTGAGCAAGCTCTGGGAGTTGGTGACAGACAGGGAAGCCTGCTGTGCTGCAGTCTATGGGGTCTCAAAGAGTCAGACACGACTGAGCAACTGAACTGAACTGAAGAGAGTATGTCTATATTTTGCATGCTCAGAGTATATTTTCTCTGCTCTATAATGAGGACATTATTCTTGTGAGACCAATTTCCAGGTAGTTTATTCTTAGAATCTAGCCCTGAGAGCTTTTCTCACCAGCCAGGTAAATTAGAGAAGGATAGACTATAATAGCAATTTGGAAAGCCTTGGACACTGATTGATAGTAGCTAGGTAGATAGCATAGATAAGTGAAGTGGTCACTGAGGACTGAAATAGGTGAGAGACTGATGAGGACTGGATAGTATATTCCACATTTAAGCTCATCCACATTTTAAAATATTTTTTAAATGTTTTTTTGGCTATGTGTGCAGCTTGTGAGAATCTTAGTTCCCCAACCAGAGACTGAACCCATGTTACAACAGTGAAAGAACTCAGTCCTAACCATTAGGCAATCAGGGAATTCCCTAAATTCATCCACATTTTAAAAAGTGAAACATTGTGTGCAAAGGTTCCCCTTTCTCCACATCCTTGTGATGGCTTTCTTTTTGATGTAGCCATTTTAACAAGTGTGAAATGATATCAAGTTTCTCTTTGCCTGGAGAATCCCATGGCATCATCATTTCCCTGATGATTAGTGCTGTTTATTCCCTTTTCATGTAACTGTTAGCCATTTATGTCTCTTTTGGAAAAATATCTATTCAAGTCTTTTTAAATCAGATTTTGTTATTGCTTTTCAGTTGTATGAGTTCCTTATATATTTTGTATATTAATCTAGATTAGCTAGTTACCTAGAATCTTATCATATAGATGTCATGCAAATATTTTTCCTTGTTACTTATTGCCTTTTCACTTTATTGATTTTTTCTTTTGCTGTGCTGGAGATTCCTCAAAAATTCAGAAATAGAACTACCATAAGATATATATATATATATATATATATATACACACACACACACACACACACACACACACACACACTCCCCCCAATAAATGAAATCAGGATCTGGAAGAGATCACTGAACTCCCGTGTTCATTGCAGCATTACTCATAATAGCCAAGATATGGAAACAACTACAAATCTGTTTATGAATAAATGGATAAAGAAAATGTGATACATACACACAATAAAATATTATTCAGTCATGAGAAGGAAATCTTGCTATTTATAACAACATGGATGGACCTTAAGGGCATTATTCTAAGTGAAATAAGTCAGAGAAAGATAAATTCTGTATTATCTCACTTATACATGGAACCTAAGTAAGCTGAATTTACAGAAACAAAGAGTAGAATGGTGGCTAACAGAGGCTAGAATGGATGGTGAAGGAGGGAAATATTGGTTAAATGGTACAAATTTCCAGATATAAGCAAAATAAATTTTGTTAATATATTGTACAGCATGAGGACTTTAGTGAATAATACTGGTTAGAAGTTACTAAGAGAGTAATTCTTAAATGTTCTTAAACCCCCCAAAAATAATTCTGTGAGGTGACACAGGTGTTAACTAACCTTATTGTGGTAATCATTTTACTATATATACATTTATGGAATCATTACTTTATATAACCTAAATATACAAAATGTATATATGTTAATTACAGCTCAAGGAAAGCTGGAAAAAAATTAAAACGCTGTGTAGCCTAAAAAAAAAAAAAAATCATTTGTGAGCATAATTTGCTTTGTAGGTCACCAGTTTTCAATCCCTAATCTAGCTCTTAAAACTTACTAAAGTAAAAGTCACTCAGTCATGTCCAACTCTTTGCGACTCAGAATACTGAATTCTCCAGGCCAGAATACTGGAGTGGGTAGTCTTTCCATTCTCCAGGAGATCTTCCCAACCCAGGTCTGCCGCATTGCAGGCAGATTCTTTACCAGCTGAGCCACAAAGGAAGCCCACGGATACTGGAGTGGTAGCCTATCCCTTCTCCAGCAGAACTTCCAGACACAGGAATCAAACCGGGGTCTCCTGCATTGCAGACGGATTCTTTACCAACTGAGCTATCAGGGAAGCCCTAAATTTAGTAATGATTTAACTAAACCAGAAGTAACTAAATAGCCAATACATAGGTAGCTACAATTTATAAAGCCAGTTGAACACAAATCTGAATTATTACCTGGTCTTCTATCTCTCAGTCCAAGGCTTTTCTTCAATGCCAGGTGGCTTTCTGTTCCAACCTATAGAAATTTGAAATACTCTGTCAATATTTCTTTGCCTTCCTAACTTACTCTCCTATCATTTTGTAAAAGATATGTAATTATGTTTCAGTGGAGAGAGCATTGGAATTTTGAATCAAAAGCTGCTACCCCACAGTAGCAGATCAGTCTGGACCAGATTCCTAAATTGTGAGTTGATGCATTAGTAAGTCCTGGAGACTGCTCATTTAACTCATTCAGTTTAAAATGTTAATGGTATTCAAATTTTTTGAATTACTGTCCAAATACTTGTGCAGTGGGCCCGTTGTAGGATAGTGTTCATTTGAAGATCAGGATCACTATCTTCATGTATTAAATAATGACATTTTCTACTCTTGAGATCCTTCCCGCAAAAATGCATTCATTGCACAATAGGTATCCATTGGAAAAAATCAGATTGATATACATTTAATTAGCCCCCATTAGAATCATTTTCAAAAAACTAATAGCACAAATAATTGTTTCAGGGGCATTGGGTTTAGACAGATATGGGATTAAAAATTTGCCCTATCATTTAAAAATCTTTGAGACATTGGATAATCACTGAGGCTTAGTTTCCCAACCTCTAAAGTGGAAGAATATTAACTACTCCATCAACATAAGATTCAGTTCAGTTCAGTTCAGTTCAGTCGTTCAGTCATGTCTGATTCTTTGTGACCCCATGGACTGCAGGATGCCAGGTTTCCTGTCCATCATCAATTCCAGGAGCTTGCTCAAACCCATGGCCATTGAGTTGGTGGTGACATTCAATCATCTCATCGTCTGTCATCCCCTTCTCCTCCTGCCTTCAATCTTTCCTAACATCAGGGTCTTTTCCAATGAGTCAGTTCTTCACATCAGGTGGCCAAAGTATTGGAGTTTCAGCTTCAGCATCAGTCCTTCCAATAAAGATTCAGGACTGATTTCTTTTAGGATTGACTGGTTGGATCTCCTTGTGGTCCAAGGGACTCTCAAGAGTCTTGTCCAATACCACAGTTCAAAGAATCAGTTTCTCAGTGTTCAGCTTTTTTTACAGTCCAACTTTTCACATCCACACACGACTACTGGAAAAACCATAGCTTTGACTAGACAGATCTTTGTTGGCAAAGTAATATCTCTGCTTTTTAGCATGCTGTCTAGGTTTTCTTCCAAGGAGCAAGCATCATAGCTTTTCTTCCAAGGAGCAAGCATCTTTTAATTTCATGACTGCAGTCACTGTCTGCAGTGATCTTGTAGCCCAAGAAAATAAAGTCTTTCACTGTTTCCTTTGTTTCCCCATCTATTTGCCATGAAGTAATGGGACCGGATGCCATGATCTTTGTTTTTTGAATGTTGAATTTTAAGCCAGATTTTTCACTCTCCTTTTTCACCTTTATCAAGAAGCTCTTTAGTTTCTCTTTGCTTTCTGCCACAAGGGCCATGTCATATGCATATCTGAAGTTATTGATATTTATCCCAGCAATCTTGATTCCAGCTTGTGCTTCATCCAGTCTAGCATTTTGCATGCTGTACTCCACATATAAGTTAAATAAACAAGGTGACAATATACAGCCTTGATGTACTTCTTTTCCAATTTGGAACGAATCTGTTGTTCCATGTCCAGTTCTGACCTTCACTTCTTGACATGCATACAGATTAAATGAGGGTAAATTCAATGCATCTGGCAGGTAGGAAATGTGAGAGCAATAGCAATTTATATTATATATTCAAGTGTCTCCATTAACAGTTTTCCTTCCCTCCCTATCAAAGTTTTATGACCAAAATTCCAGTTACTCTGGAGGTTCTAACATCTTTATTCATAGAAAGATTTTATGAACATTTTTTCCTTGCTGAAAGATTCTGGACAAATGAAAAGCATGACATAATTTGAATGGAAGTAGCACCTGGCTGCTTAACATGGGTCTGACTGTAATAAATGCATTTCTTCAGTTTTCCAGTAGGATTGTTCTCCAGGTGGTCCCTTAACTAAAACAAAATACTAGAGAAGAATAAAGAATGTACAGTGCTTAGAAAATCATGTGCTTTTGATTTCCAAAGATATTTGTGTTTCAAATGAATGATAGGTGAGAAAAGCTCCTGCCATATTCTCCTACCTTTTCCACAAAGGGAAAGTTTTTAGTGACAGTTTTGTTCTCACAATCTAACATTTAGAGAAGGCTCCAAAGGATTTCTTCTTTGAGCATGTGGAGACTTGGTTCAAGTTGATGAGTTTGATTAGAGAATGTTAGGACTTGGCCAAGTGATGGTGTGTGGGTTGGGATAGGATCAAGTAAGGAAAGGGTATCGGGTAGAAAAAGGGTACAGAGGCTTTTCTTGTATTATCCCTTTGCCCCATCCCTGAAACCTTCTAAAACTCTTCATCTCATGATGGAGGTAGCATGTTTGGACTTTTAAAACTTTTGGCACACTCATCTAGGGACCGATTGCCCTGTGTCTTTGAATTTCAAAGGAAGCTCCCTGCTCAAGATTTGCTGCCTGGTTGGTGTTTGAATCAAAATTACAAATATCAGTTCTAATGCTGCTAATAGGACTTATAGCATATCACAACTTCAACTCCTGATGGATGAGTCCTTGGATGAAGGATCAAATAATTTCATAACCTTAACTCTTTTTAGCTCAACTCCTATGTTTGACAAAGAAAGTAAGGTCCAGAGAAATTGAATCAATTACCTAAATTAAAAGCTGGCCAGATATGGCTCATAGACCAAATCTTCCCTGCCACCCCTTTCATAAATGTGATGCTATTGGAAAACAGCTGTACTCATTCACTTACGTATTATCTATGGCTGTAAAGAATCCATCTGCAAGGTGGAAGACATGGGTTCAATCGCTGAGTTGGGAGGATTCCCTGGGGAAGGGAAAGGCTGCTGCTGCTGCTAAGTCGCTTCAGTCGTGTCCGACTCTGTGCGACCCCATAGCCGGCGGCTTACCAGGCTCCCCTGTCCCTGGGATTCTCCAGGCAAGAACACTGGAGTGGGTTGCCATTTCCTTCTCCAATGCATGAAAGTGAAAAGTGAAAGTGAAGTCGCTCAGTCGTGTCTGACTCTTAGCGACCCCATGGACTGCAGCCTACCAGGCTCCTCCAACCATGGGATTTTCCAGGCAAGAGTACTGGAGTGGGGTGCCATTGCCTTCCTACTCCAATATTCTGGCCTGGAGAATTTCCATGGACTGTATAGTCCATGGGGTCACAAAGATTTGGACATGACAGAGAAACTTTCACTTTCGCTTCACGGCTGTTTTTATCCTACAATAGCAAAGTCGAACAGTGATGACAAGACTGTATGTCTCTCAAAACCTAATATATTTACTATTTACTATCTGGTCCTTTATGGGAAAAAATTCACTGACCCCCGATCTAAAATCACACAATCCATTGGAAGAAAAGCCTAAATTAGAATTAAGGTCTTCTGAATCTTGAGCCAGTGGCCTATCTCTTATAGCATACCAGAAGAGAGAATGAAAAACACAATGCTTATAGAAACTTAGGCCTCTCCAAATAAGAGAAATAATGGAATCTGAGGTGTTTTTTGTTTTGTTTTGTTTTGTTTTGCTGCCATAATCAATATCAGGAGATATTTCTCAGTCTACCAACCCTAAGCTGGACTTTAACTAAGACCAAAATTGGAGCTGGATTTTGTTAGTTCAAGGAGTCCTCCATGGACTCTGTATCCCCTTATTCTAGATACTTATCAATCTGCTCATCAAATATGTACAAGTCCTCTTTCTATGCCTTAAAAATATATATATGTTTAAGGATAATTCAGCATCCTAATAAGAGTTTCACCAAGATTAAGCAGCAAGGGTATTTAAAGAACAAATCACACCCAAAAAACTTCATAGCCTTTTACAATGTAGTTTCAAATTAGCAGATGAAAGGAAGACAAGGGATCTTATATCTCTGCCTTTTAGTAAAACACATGTGACAGGATCTCTCACAAAACGTTAGTGGCAAAGCCATTTTGTGTCAGCCTTTGCCAGTTCAAATGGGCTTGAATGTTTCCATGTAAACTGGAGAAAGAATGATGATAAGTGTCATTGCAAAGAGTTTGGGCATGGATGTGGCATCTCTGAGATTATTAAGTAATATCATAATTGACCTTTAATAAGGCACAATAAGGTCACAATCAAATAATATGTGTCCAGTGCTCAAATATAAACAAATCCCAAGGAAGTTCAGGCAAATAAGAAAATGGAGTTAAATAAAAGTAGATATATCTTCATGGACATAGCCAAATAACAACCCATGGAAAAAAGTGAGTCAAACAATCAGCTCTTCCAAATTTCAGAGACCTAGAAATAACTGAACACCAAAAATATTGTATTAGAAGTTAGAGTTGTTACTGCTGCTGCTGCTGCTGCTAAGTCACTTCAGTTGTGTCTGGCTCTGTGCGAACCCATAGACTGCAGCCCACTAGGCCCCGCCGTCCCTGGGATTCTCCAGGCAAGAACACTGGAGTGGGTTGCCATTTCCTCCTCCAATGCTTGAAAGTGGAAAGTGAAAGTGAAATCACTCAGTCGTGTCCGACTCTTAGCAACCCCATGGACTGCAGCCTACCAGGCTCTTCCGTCCATGGGATTTTCCAGGCAAGAGTACTAGAGTGGGTTGCCATTGCCTTCTCCAAAGTTGTTACTACTGAATATTAAAAACTGGATGCAGCTCATATCCCAGTTGCAAAGCTAAAGAATTGTAAGCAGCATGACAGATTGGTGGTTAAACAATAAAAGAGAATCACCGATTCATTTATTCATGTATTCACTCATCCACTCCAAAACTATTTACTCAGTGCCTGTCATGTGCTTGTCACAGTTTTAAGTACTGAAGTTATAGCAGCACACAAAGCAGGCACAGGTCTTGCCCTCATATATTTTTCCCTCTCTCTTCTGCTTTCTCTCATGTAGCTGCTTTATCAGAATATGGTAAGTAACAAGAAGTAACTTGAAAAAGAATGATGGAAGAGTAGGGAATGAAGTACACTACTTTAGACAGAAATATAAGAAGAAAACCCCTCGATGAGGTGTCTTGACTAGTGGAAGGATATTCCAGGCATAAGAAAGTGTGAAGGTCCCAAAATGAGAGCACACTTGACATTTGGGGAACAGAAAGAAGTACAGAGAACAAAACGAAAAGTCCTGGGAACTGAGACGAAACAGGTAGGTGTTGTAGGATACTGTCATGTAGATTTTGGTAAGAATCTGCATCTTATTTTTATTGAGGTGAGGAGACATTTTAAGATAAGAACTAACACCTTAAAAAGATCAGTCTGATTGCGTTATGAGAATGAACTACAAAGGGGCCAGGTAGAAGGAATGCCAGTTAAGAGGTTTTTGCAGTATTTTAAGTGAGAGGTAATAGTAGCTTGGACTTGGGTGAATACAAGCTGTGGAACTGATTAAAAAAAAAAAAAAAGGGGGCATTTTGTGCATGGGTATATACTGAACGTAGATTCCAGTAGGATTTATCACTTATTTGGATGTGGGAAATAAGAGAATAAAAGAAATCACAAATGCTTCCAAGCATTTTTGCCTGAGCATCTGGTACTGCTGCTGCTCCTAAGTCGCTTCAGTCATGTCCAACTCTGTGCGACCCCAGAGACAGCAGCGCAGCAGGCTCCCCCGTCCCTGGGATTCTCCAGGCAAGAACACTGGAGTGGGTTGCCATTTCCTTCTCCAATGCATGAAAGTGAAAAGTGAAAGTGAAATCACTCAGTCGTGTCTGACTCTTAGCGACCCCATGGACTGCAGCCTACCAGGCTCCTCCATCCATGGGATTTTCCAGGCAGGAGTACTGGAGTGGGGTGCCATCGCCTTCTCTGGCCTGAGCATCTAGATAAGTCAAATAGCAGTTTTACTCAAATGGGAAAACCAGGGGAAAGGGTAATTCAAGGTAGAAAACAAGAGTTAAGTCTCTATCTAATAAGTTACAGGAGTATAACTTATCCTCCTTCACCACCACAGAAGATTACAAAAGCTCTCAGAGTCTTCCCATCCTAAGAGTTCAAACCTCATATATCACTTCTCCCCATGTTTTTCTTGAGTTTCCTATAAGGGATGTTGGCTATATACTACGGGATTTGATCTCTCCCAATCCAAGTCTCAAAGCCAAAGCAAAAACAACACCTAGTTGTGGAGGTGACTGGTGATAGAAGCAAGGTCCAATGCTGTAAAGAGCAATGTTGCATAGGAACCTGGAATGTTAGGTCCATGAATCAAGGCAAATTGGAAGTGGTCAAACAGGAAATGGCAAGAGTGAATGTCGACATTTTAGGAATTAGCAAACTAAGATGGACTGGAATGGGTGAATTTAACTCAGATGACCATTATATCTACTACTGTGGGCAGGAATCCCTTAGAAGAAATGGAGTAGCCATCATATTCAATGAAAGAGTCCAAAATGCAGAACTTAGATGCAATCTCAAAAACGACAGAATGATCTCTATTCATTTCCAAGGCAAATCATTCAGTATCACAGCAATCCAAGTCTATGCCCCGACCAGTAATGCTGAATAAGTTGAAGTTGAATGGGTCTATGAAGACCTACAATACCTTTTAGAACTAACACCCAAAAAAGATGTCCTTTTCATTATAGGGGCCTGGAATGCAAAAGTAGGAAGTCAAGAAACATCTGGAGTAACAGGCAAATTTGGCCTTGGAGTATGGAATGAAGTAAGGCAAAGGCTAATAGAGTTTTGCCAAGAGAACGCACTGGTCATAGCAAACACCCTCTTCCAACAATACAAGAGAAGACTCTACACATGGACATCACCAGATGGTCAACACCGAAATCAGATTGATTACATTGTTTGCAGGCAAGGATGGAGAACCTCTATACAGGCAGCAAAAACAAGACCAGGAGCTGACTGTGGCTCAGATCATGAACACCTTATTGCCAAATTCAGACTTAAATTGAAGAAAGTAGGGGAAACCTCTAGACTATTCAGGTTTGATCCAAATCAAATCCCTTATGATTATACAGTGGAAGTGAGAAATAGATTTAAGGGACTAGATCTGATAGATAGAGTGCCTGATGAACTATGGATGGAGGTTCATGACATTGTATAGGAGACAGGGATCAAGACCATCCCCAAGAAAAATAAATGCAAAAAGCAAAGTGGTTGTCTGAGGAGGCCTTACAAATAGCTGTGAAAGAAAGGGAAGCAAAAAGCAAAGTTGCCAACATCTGCTGGATCTTCAAAAAAAACAAGAGGGTTCCAGAAAAACATCTATTTCTGCTTTATTGACTATGCCAAAGCCCTTAACTTTGTGGATCACAATAAACTGTGGAAAATTCTGAAAGAGATGGGAATACCAGACCACCTGACCTGCCTCTTGAGAGACCTGTATGCAGGTCAGGAAGCAACAGTTAAATCTGGACATAGAACAACAGACTGGTTCCAAATAAGAAAAGGAGTATGTCAAGGCTATATATTGTCACCCTGCTTGTTTAACTTATATCCAGAGGACATCATGAGAAACGCTGGGCTGGAAGAAGCACAAGCTGGAATCAAGATTGCTGGGAGAAATATCAATAACCTCAGACACACAGATGACACCACCCTTATGGCAGAAAGGGAAGAGGAACTAAAAAGCCTCTTGATGAAAGTGAAAGAGGAGAGTTAAAACGTTGGCTTCAAGCTCAACATTCAGGAAACAAAGATCATGGCATCTTTCATTTCACAGAAAATAGATGGGGAAACAGTGGAAACTGACTGACTTTATTTTTTGGTCTGCAAAATCACTGCAGATGGTGATTGCAGCCATGAAATTAAAAGACGCTTACTCCTTGGAAGGAAAGCTATGACCAACCTAGACAGCATATTCAAAAGCAGAGACATTACTTTGTCAACAAAGGTCTGTCTGGTCAAGGCTATGGTTTTTCCAGTAGTCATGTATGTATGTGAGAGTTGGACTATAAAGAAAGCTGAGCACTGAAGAATTGTTCCTTTTGAACTATGGTGTTGGAGAAGACTCTTGAGAGTCCCTTGGACTGCAAGGAAATCCAACGAGTCCATCCTAAAGGAGATCAGTCATGGGAGTTCATTGGAAGGACTGATGTTGAAGTTGAAACTCCAATACTTTGGCCACCTGATGAGAGGAGCTGACTCATGGAAAAGACCCTGATGCTGGGAAAGATTGATTGCAGGAGGAGAAGGGGACAACAGAGAATGAGATGGTTGAATGGCATCACCGACTCAATGGACATGAGTTTGGGTAAACTCCAGGAATTGGTGATGGACAGGGAGGCCTGGCATGCTGCAGTTCATGGGGTCACAGAAAGAGTTGGACATGATTGAGCAACTGAACTGATTGACTGAATCCCAGTCTCCCACCCCACATCCAACCATCAAATTCCATATTTCTGAATCTCACCACTGTTGACATTTTAAGCCAAATAATTCTCTGTTGGGCAGAGAAGAGCGGGTTCCTGTGTGTTGTAGAATCTTTGGGTGTATCCCTAGTCTGTCCACTGTATTCCAATGGCAATACCTTTTCCATTGCCTCCAGTTGTGATAAGAAAAGACATCTCCAGTCATTGCCAAATGTCCCCTGGGGTACAAAAAAATTTGTATCCAGGGAAGAAGCATTGGTTTAAAACATACAAATCCAATAAATTCTACTAACTTACTTGAACAAAATGCCACCCGGGGTATGATGCCCTCTGACCCTGCCCATCAAAGTAGCTTACAGATAACCATATTTGCCCATGATATAAATTCCAATTCACACAATTAAAGGAGACATTGTTTATTTGTGTATTAGCATATCCAGCTGCTTGTTTGCCTTTGCTTGATATTTCAGTCCAAGTAGAGGGATTTGGCATAAATAATATCCAGTCACTGAAGGCTGAAAGATACTGTAAATATCCAAGTCCTAAACTACTGTGTTGTTTTCAAGTATAATCCATAAAAACCACTCTTAGCTTCGAAGGAGGCGGGGTGGAAAAAAACAACTCCGTCGCCATTACTTAAATAGGCCCATTAAAAATGAGCTGTGAGTGAAATATGGCTTTATTAAACAGATGACATTACATAAGGAATGATGAATCATAAAGTTTCTTTTCAGCATTACAATGGTATACGACCTTTTAAACTTTAATCATTCACCTCATATTCTGAACTACCGTCAGGTGTGCAGGCTTCTTTCTAATTTCATTAAACGTGAGGCAGCTGAAGAAATGTTGGCAACGATTCTCAACAGGCTTTTACCAGCATGGTTTAGGGACACACAGCCAGAACTGGGGCAGCCCCTGGTCTGTCTGGAAAGGGAAGTATGGCCTCACTCTGACTGCCAAAGTTCAGGAATGACAGGGAAGGAACTCTCATCCCTTACATATTGTTGTATTCCCAGGACCGAGCAAAAGGTCTGGCCCAAAGTAAGGCGTCTATCAATGTTCACTGAACAAACCTCAATAACCAAGATACTGGAATAGCGTGTTACATTTGGATAGGACTTTCAGTTTACAAAGAGCATGGTTCAATCTTTACAGGGACCTGGTGAAGAAGGCCAAGGTCACACTAGTAGTAAATGGTAGAGCTAGATGACCAGTTTGTGTTCTTTTCACAACTTTCCACAGTGGATATAAGACAATACTGTGCTGTTGCTAAGAGCACCAACTTGGCTTCCAACCCAGCACTTCTACTCAACAACTGTGGGTCCTTTCACAAGGCACTTAAACTCTCCAAGTTCCATGGTCCTCAAAGGTCAGTGGTGAGAACTATTTGAGATGATGCACATAAAAAGCCTGGCATGATGAATGGCACATGGTAAGCATCCAATAAATGTTATTTATAATTATTAACAGTTTCAAAAACTACCCTGGGGAAAATAGAAAACTGGTATTACAGAATCCTTAAGGGAGAAGCAGCATTTGAAATCATAGGAACTTAGTGGCCTATCACCCATAAAAATTGGTTGAAATTTCAATTAATTTCCACATAACTTTCTTTTTGACTTCTTCTTCTATAAGAGAGTTTTTAGGAAGGAAAGTAAAGGACAGTTTTTCACTTGCTCTCAACAACTCCATCCTGCAACCTGGTACCAAAAGTATCCCTGGACCTTTTTTGAGAAGTCCCATATCATGGTGTGATTATGTCAGTGATAATCTAACTGGTAGGTAAGTGTTGTTTTTTAATTTTATTATTGTGATTCTCCTATCTCTGGTGTTCTCATCAATATTTTAAATGGCACAGGGAACATATAAAGAGGTTCAAGAAGAATTTTAGTAAATTTCTTATGACAGATCTGAATCCGGTTAATTTTTTAAAATACGAAAATTTGAAATAAATCCATAATCTTTGAGTTGTGGCCATGTAAGAAAACTATCATACTTTTTCACAAAATATCCACAGATCTCTCTTCAGGGACAATATGAAGTTTGAGGTCAGTCTTCATTTTGTCCTAGGATAGCATATTTCTCTTGAGGCTAAATATAAAATTAAGAGTTCATGTATTATTCAGTATACTTTTAGGTATAAATTCCAAAAACACCAAGTAAAGTAACATAAATGATAAATACCACAAGGTCAGGGAATATGTTGGTATTCGGGTTCATTAAGTTTTAGTGGTACACTGATTATTGACAAAAACATAGAAATAGACCCACCAACCTAGAAAATAAACTTATGATTACCAAAGGGGAAAAGTGGGGGAGTACATTATAGATTGAGATTAACATATACATATTATTAAACATAACCTGTAAGGATCTACTGTATAGTAGAGGTAAATATACTCAATATTTTGTAATAACCTGTAAGTGAAAAGAATCTGAATAAGAATAGTTGTATAAGTACGTATAGCAGAATTACTTTGCTGTACACCTGAAACTAACACATTGTAAATCAACTATACTTAAATAATTTTTTAATAATTTTTTTATTTTATTTTTTAACTATACAATATTGCATTGGTTTTGCCATATATTAAAAAAAAGTTTCATATGTAATTAGGCATTGTTAGTGTGCTTCCTTGATCCTTTCTATGTCTTACTCCCTGCAAGATCTCAATAGCTATCATGTCTCCCCCACAAAGTTAATGTCCAGAGGTAGAAAAAAAAAAGAGAACTGTTTTCGCACAGAAGTCTCCTTTGTTAATTGCAAAGAAACCTTTCCCATAATTTCTCTCCACTTATATTTTTCCCTATTTCATAACCCTCAAATTAATTATTGCCACAGAGAGAATACAACTAAGAATAAGTAAGATTCACCCCATTCAACTGGATGAATCTCTGTATTTTTGTGCACATGGTTATTTAATGCCTGAAAAAAAACTGAAGTTCTATTGGTGAGGAAAACAGTGATGAATAATGGTAATGGGCTAGGGGAACAATGGTTGTCATTCATTAAACATACCACAAGTAAGTGATGTCTATGTGTCGATCGTCTCTTGTGTTGTCGGACGAGGGTGTTTCCTATGACCAGCGCGTTCTCTTGGCAAAGCTTTTGCCTTACTTCATTTTGTATCTCAAGGCCAAATTTGCCTGTTACTCCAGGTATCTCTTGACTTCCTACTTTTGCACTCCAATCCCCTATGATGAAAAGGACAACTCTTCTTGGTGTTAGATCTAGAAAACCTTCATAGAACTGTTCATCTTCTTTGGTATTAGAGGTTGGGGCATAGACTTGGGTTACAATATATTGCATGGTTTGCCTTGGAAATGAACCGAGATCATTCTGTCACTTTTGAGATTGCACTCAAGTACTGCATTTCAGATTCTTTTGTTGACTATGAGGGCTACTCCATTTCTTCTAAGGGACTCTTCCCCACAGTAGTAGATACAATGGCCTTCTAAATTAAATTCACCCATTCCCATCCATTTTAGTTCACTGATTCCTAAGATGTCAATATTCAATCTTGTCATCTCCTGCCTGACCATGTCGAATTTACCTTGATTCATGGATGTAACATTCCAGGTTCCTATACATTATTATTCTTTATATCATTGGGCTTTATTTTTACCACCAGATACATCCAAAACTGAGCATCATTTTCACTTTGGCTGAGCCTCTTCATTCTTTCTGGAGCTATTTCTCCGCTCTTCTTCAATAGCATATTAGAGACCTATTGACCTGGGGGTGGGGCTCATCTTCCACTGTCATATCTTTTTGCCTTTTCATACTGTTCTTGAGGTTCTTAAAGGAAAATTACTGGAGTGGTTTGCTATTCCCTTCCACAGTGGACAAAGATTTTCATGGTCATAGCAAACACCCTCTTCCAACAACATGAGAGAGGATTCTACACAGGAACATCACTAGATGGTCAATACCAAAATCACGTTGATTATATTCTTTGCACCTTAAGATGGAGAAGCTCTATACAATCAGTAAAAGCAAGAAAGACCTGGAGCTAACTGAGGCTCAGATAATAAGCTCCTTATTGCAAAATTCTGGTTTAATTGAAGTAGGGAAAAAAAGAAAAAAACTAGGCCATTCAGGTATGACCTAAATCAAATGCTTAATGATTATGCCATGGAGGTGACAAATAGATTCAAAGGATAAGATCTGGTAGACAAGAGGACCTACAGAAGTATGGATGGAGGTTCATAACATTATATAGGAGGCAGTGACCAAAACCGTCCCAAAGAAAAAGAAATACAAGAAGGCGAAGTTGTTGTCTGAGGAGGCTTTACAAATAGCTGAGAAAAGAAAAAACCAAAAGGCAAGGGAGGAAGGGAAAGATATACCAAACTGAATGCAGAGTTCCAGAGAATAGCAAAGAGATAAGAAGGCCTTCTAAAGTGAACAATGCAAAGAAATAGAGGAAAACAATATAATAGGAAAAACTAGAGATCTCTTCAAGAAAATTGGATATGCCAAGGGAACATTTCATGCAAAGATAGGTACAATAAAGAATAGAAATGGCAAGGACCTAATAGAAGCAGAAGAGACTGAGAAGAGGTGGCAAAAATGTACAGAACAGTAAAAAAAGAAAAAAGTTATTGACCCAAATGACCGTGATGATGTGGTCACTCACCTAGAGCCAGACAACCTGGAGTGTGAAGTCAAGTGGGCCTTAAGAAGCATTACTACAAACAAAGCTAGTGGAGGTGATGGAATTCCATCTGAGCTATTTCAAATCCAAAAAGATGATGCTTTGAAAGTGCTACATTCAATATGCTAGCAAATTTGGAAAACTCAACAGTGGCCACAGGACTGGAAAACTTCAGTTTTCACTCCAATCACAAAGGAGGGCAAAGCAAAAGAATGTTCAAGCTACCATACAATTGCACTCATTTCACATGCTAGCAAGGTAATGCTCAAAATCCTTCAAGCTAAGCTTCAGTAGTACGTGAACTGAGAACTTTCAGATGCACAAGCTAGATCTAGAAAAGGCAGAAGAACCATAGACCAAATTGTCAACATCTGTTGGATCATAGAAAAAGCAAGGTAGTTACAGAAAGACATCTAATTCTGCTTTATTGACTACACTAAAGCCTTTTATTGTGTGGATCACAACAAACTGTGGAAAATTCTTGCAGAAATGGGAATACCAGACAACCTTACCTGCCTCCTGAGACATCTGTATGCAGGTCAAGAAGCAACAGTTAGAACTGGACATGGAACAATGGGCTGTTTCAAAATTGAGAAAAGAGTATGACAAGACTGCATATTTTCACCCTGCTTATTTAAATTATATGCAGAATACTTCATGCAAAATGATGAGCTGGATGAATCACAAGCTGGAATCAAGATTGCTGGGAGAAATATCAACAACCTCAGATATGCAGATGATCACCACTCTAATGATTAATGCCTGTAATGCAGGAGACCTGGGTTTGATCCCTGGGTTGGGAAGATCCCCTGGAGAAGGCAAAGGCTACACACTCCAGTATTCTGGCCTGGAGAATTCCATGAACTATATTAGTCAATGGGGTCACAGAGTCAGACATGACTGAACGACTTTCACTTCATTCACCACTCTAATAGCAGAAACTGAAGAGGAACTAAAGAGTCTTTTAATGAGGGTGAAAGAGGAGAGTGAAAAGCCTGGCTTGAAACTCAACATTCAAAAAAAAACAAAGATCATGGCATCTGGTCCCATCACTTCATGGCAAATAGATGGGGAAAAATGGAAACAGTGGCAGATACTATTTTCTTGGACTCCAAAAATCACTGCAGTGACTGCAGCCATGAAGTTAATGATGCTTGCTCTTGGAAGAAAAGCTATGACAAACCTAGACAGCATATTAAAAAGTGGAGACACCACTTCGCTGACAAATGTCCATATAGTCAAAGCTATGGCTTTTCATGTAGTCATGTATGGGTGTGAGAGTTGGACCATAAAGTAGGCTGAGTATGAACTTTTGATGCTTTTGAACTGTGATGTTGGAGAAGATTCTTGAGAGTCCCTTGCACAGCAAGGACATCAAACCAGTCAGTCTTAAAGGAAATGAACCCTGAATATTCTTTAGAAGGACAGAAACTGAAGCTCCAATACTTTGACAACCTGGTGTGAAGAGCCGACTTATTGGGAAAGACCCTGATGCTGAAAAGATTGAGGACAGGAGGAGAAGGTGGCAACAGAGGATGAGATAGTTGGATGGCATCACACACTCAATGGACATGAGTTTGAGCAAACTCTGGGAGATAGTGAAGGATGGGGAATTTTGGCATGCTGCAGTCCATGGGGTCACAAAGAATTGGACATGACTTAGGGACTGAGCAACAGAACATCAAGTCTGTGATTCCTAAACACATCACCATATTAGAATCATTTTAAGCATTCTGCTCACTTGCTAGATCATTCATGTTACACTCTCTGGGGAGAACACAGGAATGAGTAATTTCTGAAGCTCCTTAGGAGATTCTAAGGTACGAAGAAGTTTGGGGGTGACTACTTAAGCTACTGGTTCCATAGTAGCCATGCTAGTAGGCTCTATTGAGCCACTTCATTCCTGATCCACGGGGATCCTGCAGATCCCTTTCAGTTTCATTGAACATATATAGAAAAGTTTTACTATGTAGTGTTGACTTGAACAGAACAAGACATGTGCCATCATACCACTACAGAATTTACTCCAAATAATCATCATCTCAGAGCTAACAGAGCTTCTATAAGATAGCTGAATGTTTTGAAATACAAAATGCTTTATTGTTTTGTGTTTTTAGGCAGTTCATTATTTCCAAATGATAAAAATAGCATTAGATGACTCTATATCTCCACTTGCACTGTGAAGTTGTAGAATTATAACCACAACCACTGCAAGATTAGCTTTATAAAGGCAAAATATTTTATCTACTGTTTATTTTCTTTTTTTTTCTTATTGAAGGATAATTGCTTTACAGAATTTTCTCTTTTCTGTCAAACCTTAACATGAATCAGCCATAGGTATACATATATCCCCTCCCTTTTGAAACTCCCTCTCATCTCCCTCCCCATCCTACCCCTCTAGGTTGATACAGGTTGATACCTGTTTGACTTTCCTGAGCCATTTGACAGCAAATTCCCTTAGGTTATCTATTTTACATATAAGTTTCCATGTTACACTTTCCATACATCTCACCCTCTCCTCCCCTCTCCCCGTGTCCGTAAGTCTATTTTGTATATCTGTTTCTCCACTGCTGCCCTGTAAATAAATTCTTCAGTATGATTTTTCTAGACTCCATATATATGCATTAGAATACAATATTTATCTTTCTCTTTCTGACTTACTTCACTCTGTATAATAGGTTTTAGGTTCATTGACCTCATTAGAACTGACTCAAATGTGTTCCTTTTTATGGCTGAGTAATAGTCCATTGTGTATATGTACAACAACTTCTTTATCCATTCATCTCTCTGTCCATGGACATCTTAGGTGACTTCCATGTTCTAGCTGTTATAAATAGTACTGCAATGAACAATGGGATACATATTGTCTCTTTCAATTTTGGTTTCCTCAAGGTATATGCCTAGGAGTGGGATTGCTGGGTCATATGATGGTTTTATTCCTAGTTTTTTTTAAGAAATCTCCATACTCTCTTTCATAATGGCTGAATCAATTTACATTCTCACCCACAGTGCAAGAGCGTTCCCTTTTCTCCCCACCCTTTCCAGCATGTATTGTTTGCAGACTTTTTGATGATCGCCATTCTGACAGGTGTGAGGTGATGTCTCATTGTAGTTTTGATTAGCATTTCTCTAATAATGAGCAACGTTAAGCATCTTTTCATGTGTTTGTTCTTCATCCGTATGTCTCCTTTGGAGAAATGTCTGTTTAGGTCTTTGTTCCACTTTGATTGGGTTGTTTGTTTTTCTGGTATTGAGTTGTATGAGCTGCTTGTATGTTTTGGAAACTAATCCTTTGTCAGTTGTTTCATTTGCTATTATTTTCTCCCATTCTGAGGGTTGTCTTTTCACCTTGCTTATAGTTTCCTTTGCTGTGCAAAAGCTTTTTAGTTTAATCAGGTCCCACTTGTTTCCTTTTGTTTTTATTTCTGTTACTCTAGGAGGTGGGTCATAGAGGATCTTGCTTTGATTTATGTCACTGAGTGTTCTGCCTGTGTTTTCCTCTAAGAATTTTACAGTGTCTGGTCTTACATTTAGGTCTTTAATCCATTTTGAGTTTATCTTTGTGTATGGTGTTAGGAAGTGTTCTAAATCCATTCTTTTATATGTAGCTGTCCAGTTTTCCCAGCACCATTTATTGAAGAGTCTGTCTTTGCCCCATTGTATATTCTTGCCTCCTTTGTCAAAATAAGGTATGCATAGGTGTATTGGTTTATTTTGGGGCTTTGTATCTTGTTCCATTGGTCTATATTTCTGTTTTTGTGCCAATACCATACTGTCTTAATGACTGTAACTTTGTAGTATAATCTGAAGTCAGGAAGGTTGATTCCTACAGCTCCATTCTTCTTTCTCAAGACTGCTTTGGCTATTTGGGGTCTTTTGTGTTTCCATATGAATTGTGAAATTTTTTTTCTAGTTCTGTGAAAAATGCCATTAGTAATTTGATAGGGATCATATTGAATCTGCAGATTGCATTTGGTAGTATAGTCATTTTCACAATATTGATTCTTCCTACCCAGGAACATGGAATATCTCTCCATCTGCTTATGTCATCTTTGATTTCTTTCCTTAGTGTCTTATAATTTTCTGGGTACAATTCTTTTGTCACCTTAGGTAAGTTTATTCCTAGATATTTAATTTGTTTTGCTGCAATGGTAAATGGGATTGATTCTTTCATTTCTCTTTCTGATTTTTTCATTTTTATTATATAGAAATGCAAGTGATTTCTGTGTATTCATTTTGTATCCTGCAACTTTGCTAAATTCACTGATTAACTCTAGTAATTTTCTGATACTATCTTTAGGGTTTTCTATGTACAGTATCATGTCATCTGCAAACAGTGAGAGCTTTGCTTCTTTTCTGATCTGGATTCCTTTTATTTCTTTTTCTTCTCTGATTGCTGTAGCTAGGACTTCTAGAGCTAAGTTGAATAATAGTAGGGAAAGTGGGCACCCATGTCTTGTTCCTGATCTTAAGAGGAATGCTTTCAGTTTTTCATCATTGAGAATTATGTTTGCTGTAGACATCATATATGGCCATTCCTACATTGAGGTAGGTTCCTTCTATGGCTATTTTTTGAAGAGTTTTAATCATAAATGGGTGCTGAATTTTGTCAAAGGCTTTTTTTTTTCATCTATTGAGATCATTATATGGTTTTTAATCTTTCAATTTGTTAATATGGTGTATCACATTGGTTTGTTTGCATATACTGAAGAATCCTTGCATCCCTGGAATAAACCCAACTTGATCATTATGAATGAGCTTTTTGATGTGTTGCTGAATTTTTTGGTAAAATCTTATTGAGGATTTTTGCATCTATGTTCATCAGTGATATTGGCTTGTAGTTTTCTTTTTGTATGTTGTCTTTGTCCGGTTTTGGTATCAGGGTGATGGTGGCCTCATAGAATGAGTTTGGAAGCATTCCTTCCTCTACAATTTTTTGAAAGCATTGCAGAAAGATAGGCATCAGTTCTTCTCTAAATGTTTGATAGAATTCTGTGAAGCCATCTGGTCCTGGGCTTTTGTTTTCTGGGAGATTTTTGATCACAGCTTCAATTTCAGTGCTTGTAATTGGGTTGTTCACAATTTCTATTTCTTCCAGGTTCAGTCTTGGAAGACTGAACTTTTTCGAGCATATGTCCATTTCTTCCAGGTTATCTATTTTATTGCTACATACTTGTTCACAATAGTTTCTTATAATCCTTTGTATTTCTGCATTGTCTGTCATAACCTCCCCTTTTTCATTTCGAATTTTGTCGATCTGATTCTTCTCTTTTTTTTTCTTGATGAGTCTGCCTAAAGGGTTGTCAATTTTGTTTATCTTCTCAAAGAACAAGCTTTTAGTTTTATTAATTTTTGCCATTGTTTCTTTTATTTCTTTTTATTTATTTCTGCTTAGATCTTTATGCTTTATTTCTTTCTACTAATTTTGGGGGTTTTTTGTTCTTCTTTTTCTAGTTGTTTTGGGTGTAAAGTTAGGTTGTCTATTCAATGTTTTTCTTGTTTCTTGAGGTAGGATTGTATTGATACAAACTTCCCTCTTAGAACTGTGTTTGCTGAATCCCATAGGTTTTGCATTGTTGTGTTTTCATTGTCATTTGTTTCTAGAATTATTTTTTTTTAATTTCCCTTTTGATTTCTTCAGTAACCTGTTGGTTATTTAGAAACATGTTGTTTAATCTCCATGTGTTTGTATTTCTTACTTTTCCCCCTTGTAATTGATATCTACTCGTATAGCATTGTGGTCAGAGAAGATGCTTGATACAATTTCAATTTTCTTAAATTTACTGAAGTTTGATTTGTGACCCAGATATGGTCTATCCTGGAGAATGTTCCATGTGCACTTGAGAAGGTGTATTCTGCATTTGGATAGAATGTCCTGAACATATCAATGAGATCCATCTCATCTAATGTATCATTTAAGACCTATGTTTCCTTATTAATTTTCTGTTTTGATGACCTGTCCATTGGTGTGAGTGGGGTGTTAAAGTTTCCCTCTATTATTGTGTTACTGTCAATTTCTCCTTTTATGTCTGTTAGTGTTGTCCTACATATTGAGGTGCTCCTATGTTGGATGAATGTGCTGTGCTTAGTTACTCAGTAGAGTCTGACTCTTTGAGACCCCATGTACTCTAGCCCACCTGTCTTCTCTGTCCATGGGAATTCTCCAGGCAAGAATACTGGAGTGGTTTACCATTTCCTTCTCCAGGGGATGTTTGCAACCTGGGGATGTTGGGTGCATAGATATTTACAATTGTTAGTCTTCCTCTTGGATTGATCCCTTGATCATTACATAGTGTCTTTCCTTATCTCTTGTAATCTTCTTTATTTTAAGGTCTATTTTGTCTGATATGAAGATTGTTACTCCAGCTTTCTTTTGCTTCTCATTTGCATGGAATATATTTTTTACCTCCAGTCTGTATGTATCTTTAGGTCTGAAGTGGGTTTCTTGTAGACAGCATATGTATGTGTCTTGTATTTGTATCCATTCAGCCAGTCTGTGTCTTTTTGCTGGAGCATTTAATTCATTTACATTTAAAGTAATTTATATATATATATATATATATATATATATATATATATATATATGTTCCTATTGCCATTTTCTTAATTGTTTGTGGTTGATTTTGTAGATCTTTTTTCTTCTTTTGTATTTCTTGGCTATATAAGTCCCTTTAACATTTGTTGTAAAGCTGGTTTTGTGGCACTGAATTCTCTTAACTTTTGCTTGTCTGAAAACTTTTTTATTTCTCCATCAATTTTGAATGAGATCCTTGCCAGGTACAGTGATCTTGGTTGTAGATTTTTCCCTTTCAGTACTTTAAATATATCCTACCATTCCCTTCTGACCTACAGAATTTCTGCTGAAAGATCAACTGTTAAGTGTATGGGATTTCCCTTGTATGTTCCTTGTTGCTTCTCCCTTGCTGCTTTTTATATTCTTTCTTTGCATTTAGTCTTTGTTAGCTTGATTAGTATGTGTCTTGGCATGTTTTTCCTTGGATTTATTCTGTGTGGGACTCTTTGTGCCTCTTGGAATTGATTGACTATTTCCTTCTCCATGTTTGGGAAATATTCAACTACAATGTCTTCAAAATTTCTCTCATACTCTTTCTTTTTCTCTTCTTCTTCTGGGACCACTATAATTCAAATGTGGTGTGTTTGATATTGTCCCAAAGGTCTCTGAGACTATCCTCAATTCTTTTCATTCTTTTCACTTTATTCTGCTCTTCAGAAGTTATTTCCACCATTTTATCTTGTTCTTCTGCTTCAGATATTCTGCTATTGATTCCTTCTAGAGTATTTTTAATTTCAGCAATTATGTTGTTTGTCTCTGTATGTTTATTCTTTAATTCTTCTAGGTCTTTGTTAATTGATTCTTGTATTTTCTCCATTTTGTTTTCAAGGTTTTTGATCATCTTTACTATCATTATTTTCAATTCTTTTTCCAGTAATTTGCCTAAGTCCTCTTCATTTATTTGGACTTCTGTTTTTCTAGCTTGTTCCTTCATTTGTGTAGTATTTCTCTGCCTTTTCATTATTTTTTTTTTAACTTATTGTGTTTGAGGTCTCCTTTTCTCATGCTTCAAGGAAAGTTGAATTCTTTACTTGAAGAAAGTTGAATTCTTTCTTCCTTTTGGTTTCTGTCCTCCTAAGATTGGTCCAGTGGTTTGTGTAAACTTCATATGGGGTGAGATTTGTGCTGAGTTTTTGTTTGTTCGTTTTTCCTCTGATGGGCAAGGCTGAGTGAGGTGGTAAACCCTTCTGCTGATGATCAGGTTTGTATTTTTGTTTTGTTTGTTGTTTAGATGAGGCATCCTGCACAGGGTGCTAGTGGTGGTTGGTTGATGCTGAGTCTTGTATTTGAGTGGTTTTGTTTGTGTGAATTCTCACTACTTGATACTCCCTAGGGTTAGTTCTCTGGTAGTCTAGGGTCTGGGAGTTAGTGCTCCCACTCCAAAGGCTCAGGGCTTGATCTTGAGTTTTGTGTGGTTGTATATATTCTTTTTTACTGGTCAGGTACTCCCGCCCACTCTCAGCTGGTGTTCTGCATTCACTCGTTTGTCTGAAGGTGTATTCCTGATGTATCCATGAAGAGAGATATACTCCATGTCCACCTACTCCTCCACCTTCTTGTTCTCCCTTGGAAAATCTCTCTTCACCTTTGACATTTTTGGATTTCTGTTGCCTGGTGAGTGAGGAGCAGACCCCAAGAAGGTTTGAGAGCTGCCAGACTGCGTGTCCTGTGATTCCAGTGTCAGTTACCGGCTCCAAGAGGCTGGTTTGTCTGGTCCCAGATGTGACATCTTAGGCAGGTGCATGGCTAGACTCGCAGCAGGAGTTCACCCCACACTACAATCCTTTTGCAGGGGAGCACAACCGTTAGCCCTCCTTTCAGCAGATCCTGAACTGAATCTATCTATTGTTTTTCTTTTTTTATTTTATTTTATTTTATTTTTAAACTTTACATAATTGTATTAGTTTTGCCAAATATCAAAATGAATCCACCACAGGTATACATGTGTTCCCCATCCTGAACCCTCCTCCCTCCTCCCTCCCCATACCATCCCTCTGGGTCGTCCCAGTGCACTAGCCCCAAGCATCCAGTATCATGCATCGAACCTGGACTGGCATCTCGTTTCATACATGATATTTTACATGTTTCAATGCCATTCTCCCAAATCTTCCCACCCTCTCCCTCTCCCACAGAGTCCATAAGACTGTTCTATACATCAGTGTCTCTTTTGCTGTCTCATACACAGGGTTATTGTTACCATCTTTCTAAATTCCATATATATGTGTTAGTATACTGTATTGGTGTTTTTCCTTCTAGCTTACTTCACTCTGTGTAATAGGCTCCAGTTTCATCCACCTCATTAGAACTGATTCAAATGCATTCTTTTTAATGGCTGAGTAATACTCCATTGTGTATATGTACCACTGCTTTCTTATCCATTCATCTGCTGATGGACATCTAGGTTGCTTCCATGTCCTGGCTATTATAAACAGTGCTGCGATGAACATTGGGGTACACGTGTCTCTTTCCCTTCTGGTTTCCTCAGTGTGTATGCCCAGCAGTGGGATTGCTGGATCATAGGGCAGTTCTATTTCCAGTTTTTTAAGGAATCTCCACACTGTTCTCCATAGTGGCTGTACTAGTTTGCATTCCCACCAACAGTGTAAGAGGGTTCCCTTTTCTCCACACCCTCTCCAGCATTTATTATTTGTAGACTTTTGGATCGCAGCCATTCTGACTGGTGTGAAATGGTACCTCATAGTGGTTTTGATTTGCATTTCTCTGATAATGAGTGATGTTGAGCATCTTTTCATGTGTTTGTTAGCCATCTGTATGTCTTCTTTGGAGAAATGTCTATTTAGTTCTTTGGCCCATTTTTTGATTGGGTCATTTATTTTTCTGGAGTTTTCATTGCTGTGTCCTCACTGCTCTGAATGCCTCATGGCATGACTCATGATTATACCATACCTTAGTTTTGTCAGATTATTACTCCATAGTTCAATTTCCTTATCTATTATTTAGGGACATTACTACCCTATTACCACCTTCTTCATATGGGGAAGGAATAACTGCATTTTGAAGATGCAATGTGGAGATCCATTTCTTCTACCAACCAGCTGAGCAACATGTCAAGGGTTGCTTGATCTCCTCGAGCTTCTTCAGGAAGGGAAATATTACTTTGTATTTCAGAAGTCTCTTTGAGACTCCAATATGGTGATGTATGTGAAAGTGCCTTGAAAAATGTCTGTGCATGTATATTCAGTCACTTTAGTCCTATTTGACTCCATGTGATGCTATGGGCTGTAATCCACCAGACTCTTCTGTCCATGGGATTATCCCAACAAGAATACTGGAATGAGTTGCCATGCTCTCCTCCAGAATCCTTCCCAACACAGGGATGAAACCCAGGTCTCATGCATCTCCTGCATTGCAGGAGGATTCTTTACCACTGAGCCACTGGAGAAACACTCAAAATGTACATTTCTATACAAATATGAATTATCACTTCCAAATATATAAAGTTAGATGCTCAATTAATGAACACAATATTCTGAGCACTTTCCCTCTCATATACACTTTTCTCTTTCTCCATCTTCCTCTGTTGCTCTCAAAATGTTTATACGGGTCTCCTCTATAAATAACGATAGTGGCATACTGACATTCAGATTTAAATGCTGCAGCACAGCACCCTGTACAAGAAGGCTGACACAGAGTTTCTATTTTTATATGTTTAGTGATATATCCAAGTGTCACTCAACAAAAACAGGAAAGGAATGACTGTGCTGCTATCGTTCACTCAGATCTTCATCCCTCCTCCGCCTACCAGTCAGACACATCCCTGACAAGCACTGCGCAGCTCCACCTGCTCACCACCTGTCAATATTTGGGTTTAAAAAATAGACTCCAGCATGTGACTCTTAATTTTCATTAGGATGAGTGTATATATTGTGAATAATAAACTATTCTCAGCATTTACATGGCAAGGCCACTGGAATTTAATTGTTTCCCTCTCTTGAAATGCTCTATCTCAGTATCAAATGATCTCTGTAAAGGCTACTCCAGAGCTTCTGAGATGGGAATTGAAATATATTCTGGTGGATCACTGAAGGCACTGGAGAAGTGCAAGGAAGTACCTTGGACTCCGATTAGAACTTCAGTCAGGACAGGGCTAATTCTCCAGACTTCAGGGAAAGGTAGCACTATAGTTTTACACCCTGACTGAGCAAATTGATATTATAGCCCCTTCTGCTTACTATAATCCTTTCAAATGCTGAACTGAGGCATATCATCAAAGAAAATTAGGGTTAAAGTTTTCATCTACTGAAAATCAGTGTGGTTCACGATTGTCTCAAAACACCTGGGGGAATATTCGTTTATAAGAAGACTAAATCCCACTGAAGAGACAAAGGACATCCAAACCTACGAGTGCTTATAGGCAGGAGAAGGAGTGGACACTTTCATTAATAATTCACTGTTTGGTGAATTCAATATGCTGTCTATGATTTATAGGTTTGCGTTAGAATAGGCTCCAAAGCCAGAAAGTTGTGGTTCAAATTCTAGTTCTGTAACTTTCTGGCTCTGTGATTTTGAATGTTTATTTTATTTCTCCAAACCTGTTTCCTTACCTGTAAAATAGATTACATGCTTAACTTGGAGGATTATTATGAGTATATGAAAGTATATTTGCATGACACCTATATAGTGGTTGATTTATCATAAGTTAAAGCTAATACTTACTAAGCCCTAATGCATACTAAACATAGTTTTAAGCACTTCCTAAGATACCTCTAATTGTATTAGTAGTTTAAATTGCTTTTTTCTTTCTGAAACTTTACTTCCATTATTGGATTTTACTCAGGCTAATAATATCAAGTCTAGGACTGTTTTCTATTTGTTGTTCCAGGACATAATAAGCCTTAAAGGAAAGCCACTGACTTATAGCATGATGGGTCTAATCAGAAAGAAGCCAACATTCAAAATCTAGTGCAAGAATTTTGGCCAGAGTGTAATATAGACTGCAAATGGAAAGATCTCACTATGGATGCAGCAGAGTTGCACCCAGAGAGGTAGGCAGAGTCTTAAGAAGCAGAATTTAGTTCTCTGCCTCCTGGGAGTTGCCATGTCTTGAATGACTAAGGACTTAGGCTTGGTGATTGAGACTTGTGGTCAGGTGGTCCCAGGGAGTGCTCTAGCTCTTCTGTATTTAAAATCATCCTTCAGCCCTATGGTAACTTGCCCAGGCTTAAGCACTGTGAAGGGGTTGGTTGAGCAGGACCAGAAGAGGCTATGGCACTGACAGCAATACCAGCAATAACACAAGCAATGCAGTAATTCTGACCTGAAGAGAACAGAGTATGTTGCTCCTTTTCATCCCCAGAAGACTTAGGTGCATAAAGCTTTTCTCATTCTGTGTTCAGTCAACCAGAAACCAGTAGCAGGTAACAAAGACTATAAATGCACCTACCAAGATGGAAAAATGCTTACTTTTTCCAAGTTCAGATTTGGCTACTTAAAGTAAAGGGAAGACAGTGTATATTTCTGGAACCTTATCTAATCCAGGTATTAAGTGATTTAAACATGTTTATTTCCATTTAATATTTATATTTTGATAATGATATTGTCTTAATTTTATAATGGAGATATTGAGTTTTAAGAATGTTGAGAAACTTGACCCATTACTAGGTTCAGACTTAAATTCAAAATAACATCTGCCTGGCTCTAAATTTACTTTTATATGAAACAACTCTCACTAAAATTAGCATGATGAGAGCATTCTGTTATTTAAGAATTTATAATTTGTCTCTACAGTCAATTGGGTCATGTTTAACCTTCTTTGCTTTATATATGCAAGGTTTGGTACCTATAAAACCTTATTTACAATTAACAAAAAGTTGTTTTTGTTTTTGTATTCAGTCGCTAAGTCATGTCTGACTCACTGTGATCCCATGGACTGCAGCAAGCTAGACTCCTCTGTCCTCCACTGTCTCCCAGAGTTTACTCAAATTCATGTCCATTGAGTTAGTGATGCTATCCAACCATCTCATCCTCTGCTTCCCCTTTCTCCTTTTGTGTTCAGTCTTTCCCAGCATCAGGGTCTTTTCCAAAGACTTGGCTCTTTCCATCAGGTAGCCAAAGTATTGGAGCTTCAGCTTCAGCAATGCCAGGTCAGGACAGAGTACCAAATAGATGTTAAAAAAACAAACAAAAACTTCTTGAATTGAATTTGAGAGAATTAGAACTAGCAAAAAATTAAATAAACAAATAATGTTTGAGATGAGAACTAGAGACCTAAGGATGTTCAACAACAGTTGGAGCATATCTTACAAGAGAACTCAATATCTCAGAGCTATAGTTGTATTAGAGGTCTACACAAAAGCAGATGTACACCAATAAAACCTGAGAGGATATACCACTTCTTAGAGAACATCACCAATGATGGAGAACTCATAAACTCCTGAGATAGCTATCTCATTTTCCAAAAGCTCAAATTTTTAGAAGAAAAAGTGAGCTTCCCTTGCTTTGCCAGTATACCATAATGCAGTTTTCCCTGTCTATCTCTGTAAAAGGCTACAAGATACTCCCCACCCCAACTTGAACCTCAGGAATCTGCAGCTTTCCTTGAAGAGTAAGCACCGATGTGTCTACTGATGCATGCACTTGAGTAGTGGTTGCTTCTTCCTGTTGGACATGAATTTCAGCCTCCTAGGAATTCATGGCTAAATATCCTTCTACAGAAAAAGCAGAGGTCCCTGGAACAAAAGGGATTATAAGTCATGAAAGCTTTCAGCAGAAAAGGGGAACTGAAAAACTGTCAACTTGTTGGGGGATACGGAAGTGAGAAAACCTTTGATCAGTACTTCATTAGAGGATTGAAGAGGAAAGGATTTGGAAGCTGTTGGAAAATCAAGCATTCTAGCAGAATCATAAGCTTTAAATACTCTTTTCAAAGGGTTTACTTATTTATTGAATTTTAATTTTTTAGTTCTCTTGTCTGTGGATTTTTTTTTTAAGTTACTAATTTTCTGCTAGACCTACCGGTCAATCACTGTTGAAAGAGAGTAGGATAAGATGACCTTAGAGCATTCTACACTATGAATATATGGATACCATGTGACAAAGACAGGCTCGGTGGTGATGGTGAAGGGATGAGAGAATTTGTAGGTGAATGGGAAGGACTTGGGGGTTCAACACTGTCATTGATATCAAATCACTATCCAAAAAGTCCCTGAATAGGAAGATAGCCTGATTATCCAAAACCTTCTGGATTATGTATTATACCAGTCTCTGCCCTGTAAACCTCATATATATATATATATATATATATATATATATATATATCAAACACTTGAGCCTTTGCTCAGTTTCTAGGGAAATTAAATATCACTGAATCTAACTCTAAAGAAAGGATAACTTTTGGAAAATTCTGAATAATAATATATTTTATGGAAAACAGTCTTATTGAATTTGAATACTTGCACTATCAGGATTACTTGCTAACAGAATATTGAAGTGTTTTGTCCCTAAAAATACATTCTTAGATTTTTATTAATATATATGATTCAGTTATAATTAAATAGCACTCTTCACTGAATACTATGTCTGTCTTAAAAAATGGAATTGATCTTTCAATAGGCTATTACAGCACCCAGATAGTCCTCTTTATATTCTCAGGTTTGTAAAACTTTTCCTTCCCACACATACAAAGAAAATAAATCTCCACCAAGCCAGATTTCAGGATACCCTTATTTCTCAACTGGTGAACTTGATATGGAAAAAGTTTTTCTGTTCCAGGAGGGTTTTCTTAAACAATGAAAAAATGGTTTTTTCCCACTTTCCACAAAATAGATTTTCCCCCCATTTTTCTTATTCCTCCATTTTCCTAACCACTTTCCCCTCCCTTCTTTTCATAGAGCCTATTTTCTCAAGCTGTTCTCAGTTAGGCAGTGTCAGCAAGCAGCGCTGATGTTTCCACTCTGAGAAGTCTCCAGTGATTATACCCAGTCTCTTTCATGCTAGAACTACATATTTATCAACCACAGAGACCAAAGACAGGGCGGCACCAGGGTAGTGAGTGATATGAATTGCTGTCACAGCAAAAATTTTGCTAGGGGAGGTCTCTAGATAGGGAAAAAAAAAAAAAAACTTTTATTATTATTATTATTATTTTTTACTCTTTGAGGAGGAGCAAAGAGCCCAAAAGAAAAGAAGAGATGAGTTTTGTTTTTTTTTTTTTTAAGAAGAGCAGGAAGAGGGCAGTGAGCAATTAGAGAGGACTCAGTGGTGTGTGCACAGTTGCTTGTTCCTGCTGGAGATGCCCTCCGGTGGCCAGAAGTGGGTCATAAGTGTAATGACCTGGGCAGCCTGACATCTGGACTCTTAAGTCCAGCCTCAGATTTCCACCTGGGTCTAACAAACTTGAGAGCTTCAGAGCTGAGAGGTAAGTAAATTTTTTTTTTTTGGTTCTTATCTCTCTTCTCAGACATAGGAACATATTTCCCTACATGGGATAGAGCTTACCCTTTTTGACTAACCAGGAGTAACTGGAGGAAGCTACAGTCCAGACTGGGTCTCTTACCTCCCTTAAGGCCTGCACTGATTTAAGAGAAAACTTGCTCTGATCCCTCCCAAAGTTCATAACTTATGACTATCTAATTAACACCCATCCCAGGCCTTTGAGTTTGTAGAGATGCAGATAATATTCATTTATAATAATTTAATTCTCCCAAAAACAGCCAGAAGTTTTGCAAAGACTATTTGGCTTCAAGAAAACTAGGCAAGAGTGATCCACAGTTCATCCCAACTATGGCTACTGCCTGTGAAACTTCCCAGAGTACCTTTGATCTTGGCACTGGATTAGTATGGTCATTATCAAATGCACATATGGCAACCACATTTTCTGAACCTCAAACAGGGATATATTGGTCTAACAATGGGAAAGAATATATGATAATGGAGAAGTGGTAGCCATCTTACTCATGCTTCATAGAATGTTAACTGGTCCCTCTTTACTATCTTTTCCATGACTCTTCACAAATTCTAGACCGAGAATAACTTTATCCTCAAGCTTTACCCTTTATTTCTCTAATTTTGGGCTTTATCTTGTCACCTTAGAGATAGCACTCATTTGTGAAAGTTGAGTAGAAAAAAGTCTAAATGCTACTTAGTCAATGTTATAAGACTCTTCCTAATATACTGGTGGTATTCAAGCCAAACAGAAAGACAGGGCAAGACACATAGTTATTCTATGGACAGCTTCCTGAAGCAAAGGAAGCAGAGAACAAAACTCCAGGTTATGAGGTTAAAGCCAAAGCTATATAAGCTTCTTGAGTCTCCTGGCATTTGGGGAAGTAGAAGAGACTATTTCCACTTTAAAGAAATTCACACAAGGAATTTTAGATCACTCTAGAAAAAAGGGAGTATTAGTGGTAAAGAACCCACCTGCCAATGCAGGAGACTTAAGCAACACATTCAATCCCAGAGTTGGGAAGATCCCCTGGTGAGGAAATGGCAACCCACTCCAGAATTCTTGCCTGGAGAATCCCATGGACAAAGGAGCCTGGCAGGCTACAGTCCATTGGGTTTCAAAGAGATGGACACAACTGAAGTAACTTCATACACACTAAAAAAAAAAAAATTGTAAACTGGTTAAACTTTGACTTTGATACTTCTGAATTTCTTTCTTCTTCATCTTCCCTTGTCTCCTGTCTCCTTTTCTTTACCAGTAGGTCTAAGTTGTATCCTGACATTTTTGTATTTCTAATAAAATCCTAGATGACTTCACTACTACTTGCCATGAACCATATTTTGGGTACAAGATTAGATGTAAAAAAAATATGAAGCAAGATAAGGTCAATACAAAGATATGTGTATTTTCAGAGTGTCCAGAAGAACATCCTCTTAACAAGGACTGAAGGAATGACTAATTGTTGAAGAGAGCAGAAAAAAGATGAAACTTGGCATTAAAGAACATGAGTTTATGTGCAGACTTTGACTTGCTACCTGAGCGACCTTGGGCTATTCATTAACTTTTCTGTTGCCTAATTTTCCCATCTGTAAAATTATAATAATACTTATTTCTTCTGGTGGTTGTTAAATTCAAAATGCATAATGTTTAATAAAAGTTCAAAGTGAGAATAAGTTACTAATACAGTTGAATTTAGCAGTCCATTGCAAGCGATAATTTTAGGCAGAAGGGTTTTCCCAGGCCCCATCAAATCATATCAGCAGGTTATATGCTTATTCTGCTACAATAACAGACCATCCTAATCAAGTATATGAATGCTTAGTCACTCAATCATGTCTGATTCTTTGTTATCCCATGGATTGGGATACACCAGTCTCCTCTATCCATGGGAATCCCTAGGAAAGAATACTAGAGTTGATAGCCATTCCCTTCTCAAGAGGATCTTCCTGACCCAGGGATCAAACTCAGGTATCCTACATTTCAGGCAGACTTTACTGACTGAGCCACCAGGGAAGCCCTGTAGTTCTAATCAAGTATATAGGAATGTACAAAAACAAACATCACAATTAGAACTCATTGGTTTAAGAAGGTGACTTCATTTTAATCAATCAACCAGTAGTTATGAAGTAATTTGATACATGTTTTTATTTCATACATATGCTCCCTGAGTTGTCTCAGGTCCCATAGATTTACCAAAACCAAGACAAATAGCTGAGCTAAAATTCTCATCTGTTTATTGCTTCATTGTATCTGAGTATCTATTATGATTTTTCTAGAGGCAGGTTAGAGATCCAGGTTCCAAAAGATAGAGTACTTTTCTTGTGTAAAGTACTGTGCTTGTGTAACTGAACATAGGTTCAGCCACTTGCAGCTTGACAGCCAATACATCAAGGGGTCATTTCAGTTCAGTCAGTCAGTCATGTCTGACTCTGCAAACCCATGGACTGTAGCACACCAGGCCTTCCTGTCCATCATAACTCCTGGAGTTTACTCAAACTCATGTCCATTGAGTCAGTGATGCCATCCAACCATCTCAGCCTCTGTCATCCCCTTCTCCTCCTGCCTTCAATTTTTCCCAGCATCAGGGTCTTTTCAAATGAGCCAGCTTCAGATGATCAGAGTATTGGAGATTCAGCTTCAGCATCAGTCCTTCCAATGAATATTCAGGACTGATTTCCTTTAGGATGAACTGGTTGGATCTGCTTGTAGTCCAAGGGACTCTCAAGAGTCTTCTCCAACACCACAGTTTGAAAGCATCAATTCTTTAGCCATCAGCTTTCTGTAAGGTCCAACTCTCACATCCATACATGACTACTGGAAAAACCACTGCTCTGATTAGACGGACCTTCATTTGCAAAGTAATGTCTCTGCTTTTTAATAAGCTGTGTCAATTCAGTCTGACTCTTTGCAACCCCATGAATCACAGCACACCAGGCCTCCCTGTCCGTCACCAACTCCCAGAGTTTACCCAAACTGACTGGTTGGATTTGGTCTTTTCCAATGAGTCAACTCTTCGCATGAAGTGGCCAAAGTATTGGAGTTTCAGATTCAGCATCAGTCCTGCCAATGAACACCCAGGACTGGTCTCCTTTAGGATGGACTAGGTTGGTCAAAATTTTTCTTCCAAGGAGCAAGGATCTTGCTGCAGTCACCACCTGCAGTGATTTCATGGACTGGTTGGATCTCCTTGCAGTTCAAGGGACTCTCAAGAGTCTTCTCCAACACCACAGTTCAAAAGCATCAATTCTTTGGCACTCAGCTTTCTTCACAGTCCAACTCTCACATCCATACATAACCATTGGAAAAACCAAAGCCTTGACTAGACGGACCTTTGTGGGCAAAGTAATGTCTCTGCTTTTCAATATGCTATGTAGGTTGATCATAACTTTCCTTCCAAGGAGTAAGTGTCTTTTAATTTCATGGCTGTAATCACCATCTGCAGTGATTTTGGAGCCCCCAAAAATAAAGTCTGACACTGTTTCCCCATCTATTTCCCATGAAATGATGAGACTGGATGCCATGATCTTAGTTTTCTGAATGTTGAGCTTTAAGCCAACTTTTTCACTCTCCTCTTTCTCTTCCATCAAAAGGCTTTTTAGTTCCTCTTCACTTTCTGCTATAAGAGTGGTGTCATCTGCATATCTGAGGTTATTGATATTTCTCCAGGCAATCTTGATTCCAGCTTGTGCTTCTTCCAGCCCAGCCTTTCTCATGATGTACTCTGCATATAAGTTAAATAAACAGGGTGACAATATACAGCCTTGACGTACTCCTTTTCCTATTTGGAACCAGTCCATTGTTCCATGTCCAGTTCTAACTGTTACTTCCTGACCTGCATACAGGTTTCTCAAGAGGCAGGTCAGGTGGTCTGGTATTCCCATCTCTTTCAGAATTTTCCACAGTTTATTGTGATCCACACAGTCAAAGGCCTTGGCATAGTCAATAAAGCAGAAATAGATGTTTTTTCTGGAACTATCTTGCTTTTTCCATGATCCAGCGGATGTTGGCCATTTGATCTCTGGTTCTTGTGCCTTTTCTAAAACCAGCTTGAACATCTGGAAGTTCATGGTTCATGTATTGCTGAAGCTTGGCTTGGAGAATTTTGAGTATTACTTTACTAGCGTGTGAGATGCGTGTAATTGGGCAGTAGTTTGAACATTCTTTGGCATTGCCTTTCTTTGGGATTGGAATGAAAACTGAGCTTTTCCAGTCCTGTGGCCACTGCTGAGTTTTCCAAATTTGCTGGCATATTGCATGTAGCACTTTCATGGCATCATCTTTCAGGATTTGAAATAGCTCAACTGGAATTCCGTCACCTCCACTAGCTTTGTTCATAGTGATGCTTTCTAAAGCCGACTTGACTTCACATTCCAGAATGTCTGGCTCTAGGTCAGTGATCACACCACCGTGATTATCTGGGTCATGAAGATCTTTTTTGTACAGTTCTTCTGTGTATTCTTGCCACCTCTTCTTAATATCTTCTGCTCTTGTTAGGTCCATATCATTTCTGTCATTTATCGAGCCCATCTTTGGATGAAATGTTCCCTTGGTATCTCTAATTTTCTTGAAGAGATCTCTAGTCTTTCCCATTCTGTTGTTTTCCTCTATTTCTTTGCATTGGTCGCTGAGGAAGGCTTTCTTATCTCTCCTTGCTATTCTTTGGAACTCTGCATTCAGATGCTTATATCTTTCCTTTTCTCCTTTGCTTTTCTCTTCTCTTCACAGCTCTTTGTAAGTCCTCCCCAGACAGCTATTTTGCTTTTTTGCATTTCTTTTCCGTGGAGGTGGTCTTGATCCCTGTCTCCTGTACAATATCACAAACCTCCGTCCATAGTTCTTCAGGCACTCTATCTATCAGATCTAGTCCCTTAAATCTATTTCTCACTTCCACTGATTTAGCAAAGTAGAAACCCGGAGTTAGAATAACTGTTGCCTAGTGACCTCATCTTTATATCTGAAGAAAACCATGAACAAACAGAAAAGGGGAAAGAGTCAGTTATACTTGGTATATAAAATACCCAGTTCATTTTGATTGTAAGGAACCCATCATATTCTTTGTATGATTTCCTAATGAAATGGGAAGCAGCTTGGCCCCAGAATAATTAGAACAAAGTGGATGTCAAACCCAAATCACAACCTGGAAAAATAAAAGAGCTGTATTAAAATGTCCCTGATGCTTTGCAGAGAGCTTAGCTACCTTGTGCTATGAACTGCCACTGCATATGACCATTAGTCACCTAAGTTTTTAAGAAACAAGAATATTCCTAGGATGTCGTATCCATCGCCATGCAAGATCAAATCCAGAAATTCACAGCTGAGGAAAGAGAATTGGTAAGCAGTATGAGTGGTATTGGAGAAGGAAATGGCAACCCACTCCAGTATTCTTACCTGGAGAATCCCATGGATGGAGGAGCTTGGTGGGCTACAGTCCACGGGTCGCAAAGAGTCGGACACGACTGAGTGACTTCACTCACTCACTTATGAGTGGTATTCAATCCAGAAGGCAAGTTGGGTAATAAGTAGCATGAGGGGAAAAAAAAATGAATACACAGTATCAGAAGTTCATTAGACAAGAGAAATTGAAATTTTCCAACTAGAGAACTGACAGAGCCAAATCAAGGCTCAATGCCTAGGAAAGTAGATGAGGTGACAGGAGATGGTAAGATGCAAGCATTTACTAAGCTATCTGACAGTTTTGCTTGACTTCTTCCCTTCAGCTCTGGTCTGTTTCCATGATGCTTCACGCTGCTGCTGCTGCTGCTGCTGCTAAGTCGCTTCAGTCGTGGCCGACTCTGTGCGATCCCATAGACGACAGCCCACCAGATTCCCCTGTCCTTGGGATTCTCCAGGCAAGAACACTGGAGTGCGTTGCCATTTCCTTCTCCAATGCATGAAAGTGAAAAGTGAAAGTGAAGTCGCTCAGTCGTGTCCGACTCTTAGCGACCCCATGGATTGCAGCCTACCAGGCTCCTCTGTCCATGGGATTTGCCAGGCAAGAGTACTGGAGTGGGGTGCCATTGCCTTCTCCGATGCTTCATGCTAGGTTACTGCTTTGGGTACTGGGCATCTTATAGCACCATGCAACACCTGAATAATAGCCATCATCTTACCAGAGATCCAAATACTCAAGGCCCTGTATATTTTGGCCATTGAAATGATAAATTATTGAAAAAACAGAACCTAATTTCTTTTCCATGCTTCAGTTCTATGTCCCAAACAAAAGTACAATAAATTAAAATTGAATGAAAATTGTGATAAAGCCTCATGTCTAATGAATTTGAGATGAGAAGGAATTATGCTAATTTGGGTACTTGGTTGTACCCATCATGTTAGGCTTTCCTGAATCTGTGTAGAAACACAGGTCCTATATGCAATATAAACAGGGATATTACTGCTACTCAGTCCTTTGCCACAAACAGCAAATAATTTGACTGACTATGGATATGTTTCAAGGCTGGACTATTGGGCAGCTGAAGCACTGGGATTTATACAGAATTCACTCCATGTCAGAAAAGAATGCATTCTTTTCTGCAGTAGAAACTCCCAATTTCTTGCTTCAGCTTGATCAGAGAATTTGTCAACTGCAAACTCCTAGCTAAAAATGAGTTTCTTCTCTTGCCAATCTGGATTATGATAAATATCTCCCCTACCCCTGTGTCCTATTAGTCTGCCTGCTGACAGGAAGGGACTCAGCAAGTTGGTAATGTGGGAGATCCCTTTGTGATATTTGGCACAACCTGATTTGATCTCTAGTTATCTTTATTAATCCTTCCCCACTAGATTTGGGCTCTCTTGGATTTAAATGACATCTTTAAGCTGAGAAACAAAGAATTTGTAATTGTTTCCCAGCAATGTGCAAATTGGCACTTAACTGAGAATTAATGGTGTGCTAACTGCTCGCTGCAGCCGTTCCCACTGCAAATTGCACTGGGACTGCTTCCACTTTTGACTTTGACATGCTTTTTATAGGGGTACATGAGTAATTTGATCTGTAAAAGGAAGAGAAGATTCCACCTCCTGAAGGAAAAGTACTAATTAGTAGCAAAATCAAACTGCCTTTCTCCGGCAGGGTCTCTTTTTGCTATATTAGACTTAATGCAAACCCCTGCCATGCTGAGTTTCTACATAGGATTGTCCAATACAGTCTGTTTAATTTTAATTTCCTTCAGCAGAGTTGATATTCAATTAGCCACATCAATGAAGGGATGCATTAGTACTCATAATAATCTCTTAACTTCGTATAGTGCTTTAGAGTTTACAAAGAACTTTTACATCTGCTTTTTATAGACACAATTGTATTTAGCAACAATTATTAGCCCCATTTTACAGCTAGAGAAATTTAAGTTCAGGATATTAAAGCTATGTCCAAAGCCACATAGTAAGAAGTGGAAGAGACAGAGAATCCAGATTCCATCATTTCTTTAAAAAAAATTTTTTTTGGAGTGTAGTTGATTTACAATGTTGTTAGTTTCAGGTGTACAAGCAAAGTGAATCAGTCATACATATACATGTGTGATATGTGTGCGTGCTCAGTCACTCAGTCATAGCTGACTCTTTGCAACCCCGTGGATAGCAGTCTGCCAGGTTCCTCTGTCTATGGGATTATCCTGGCAAGAATATTGCAATGGGTTGCCATTCCCTTCTCCAGGGGATCTTCCCAACTCAGGGATTGAACTCAGGTCTCCTGCATCGTAGGCAGATTCTTTACCATCTGAGCCATGAGGGAAGCCCACACCGTTTTAAAAACATGCCATATTGTTCATTTATTTATTCATTTTTTAAAATTTTATTATTATTATTATTTTGCTTTACAATATTTTATTGGTTTTGCCATACATCAGCATGAATCCGCCATGCGTATACACGTGTTCCCCATCCTGAACCCCCTCTCACCTCCCTCCCAATACCATCCCTCTGGGTCATCCCAGTGCACCAGCCCCAAGCTTCCTGTATCCTGCATTGAACCTGGACTAGAGATTAGTTTCTTATAAGGTATTATTCACTTTTTAAGTACAAAAATTTGCAGGACAATGCTGTGTAAATAATACTTGCTAAATGTCCTTAGAGAAAAGAAACAGCAAGATTAGGATTCTCAAAATCTCCTTACCATGCATACATGGCAAGTATACATTGCATGTAAATATTAATGTTAGACAAAAACCCAGTCCTTGAGGATTAGGAATTGTGTCTGATTCATCACTGTATCTTTCCACAGTCCCTAACATAGTACAGGACATAACAGAGAATAGGCAGGACATAAATACTTGCTGGGAAAAAAAGTAAATGTCCCTACCCTATCTCATTAGATTCTCTGTCCTTTCATTTTTCCTTATAGTACTTACTACTACTGTTAATATATGCTTTCATGTGTGTTTATTCTGTCTCCTCCACTGGAATGTAAACTCCATGAGGATGGGGATCTTTGTCAGTTTCATCCACTGATATTATTTCAAGTATGGAAAACAGTGCCTGGATTTTACTGAATAGATGGCATAAAACTGAATGATATCACTTGAAAATAGGTTTGGTTGGCCAGAAAAGTCTAAGATTTAACTTTGCATTTTTTGCTTCCCTGGTTTTGAAAGCCATAAGCTGCGTTTGGAAGGTTCATTCATTTCCCTGTCTAAAAAGAGAAGTGATCTCACTCACTGAAGCAAAATCTTATTTGAGAGTTTCTTTCCAAGTACATTAGGATAGTTTGGAGAAGACAATAATGTATATATAGATCTATAGACCTGTCCCTCTTTCCAATGACTTCTAATGACCTCCTGTTTTAGGTGGACCACTAACTGCAGGGGAAATCAGGATAATTGTCTTCATGTCCCAGAAATGACTCCCTGTAGATTTAGAACAGCCTTGGAGAGCAAATGGTGAACAGTCAAGTGAATCAGAGAACTTTAGTGCCCTCGTCACAAAGCCTGGGACCTTGGACCATTTTCTGATCTGTAACAAAAATATCTTCCCCAGGATTCTTTGTTGACTAGAACTGAGGGATTGAGAATAAGGGGGAAAGAGTCCTCAGCCTCCTGCTGTGAAGATGTGAGATCTCCAGCTGTACCAGTCCTCATTAGCACCCAGTGGGGGGGGAGGGTTGGTGGTGGGGGGGGTGGGGAGGGACCATACAGCAAGTATGTGGAATACTTTGGCTCAGAGCCCTGTCTAAGAAGTCCCCTGAGATGGTCTTTAATAAACCTCCTGGGAGGGACTGGAAAAGTTAATTAGGATGCATAAAGGTAGTTTGACTACTTAAAATCAGAAGCCGTTGGAGAGTATTAAATATGTTTCAAATCCATTTGTTTTACCAAGGGGGGTGGATTTCTTGTTCATGGGGCTTTACCTTTAAAAAGCATAGTTAATATTACAGCAGGTAATTGTTAAGAAAATTTGACACATCAAGAGCATTGTTTTTCACATGACAGTGGCATGTAGCTTCTAGATTTGGGCTGTCCCTTTTGACAGCTACTAACCACATATGACTATTAGACATCTGAATGTAGCTAGTGGTACTGAGGAATTCTTAAATTATTCAATGCAATCTAATTTAAATCTAAAATTGGATATTTTATTTAGTTACTGGAAAACTTTCAGAGTATATTTAAAACAACAGTACTATGTAAATCTACTTCTTCAATTGTAGAGTTTATTAACTCTAAATGTTAATCAAATGTTACTTCTGATGAAAATTTAGTGTCTAAATTCAAATGTGATGTAAGTGTAAAAAGCACACTGGATTTCAGAAAATTTTACAAAAATGCAAAGTGTCTCACTAGTAATCATTTACATTGTTTAAACATTGAAACGCTATTCTGGATATATTATATCAAACACATTTTATTATTCAATGTAAATTCATCTGACTTTGTTTTACTTTTTAAAATCTGACTACTTTTAAAACGTTAAATTATATATGTGGCTCACATATTTTCATTAAGTATTTTTCTAGTAATAGTGATGTTATGGACTGAATTATGTCTTCCCACCCCATACCCCACCCTTCATGTGTTGAAGTTCTAAACCTAAAACCTGATAATCTGGCTATGTTTGGAGATAAAGTTTTTTGGTTTTTTTTTTTGAGATAAAGTTTTTAAAGAGTTAATTTAGGTGAAATGAAGTCATTGCTGCTGCTGCTACTGCTGCTAAGTCGCGTTAGTCGTGCCCAACTCTGTGAGACCCCATAGACGGCAGCCCAACAGGCTCCTCTGTCCCTGGGATTCTCCAGGCAAGAACACTGGAGTGGGTTGCCATTTCCTTCTCCAATGCATGAAAGCGAAAAGTGAAAGTGAAGTCGCTCAGTCCTGTCTGACTCTTAGCGACACCATGGACTGTAGCCTACCAGGCTCCTCTGTCCATGGGATTCTCCAGGCAAGAATACTGGTGTGGGTTGCCATTTCCTTCTCCGAATGAAGTCACTGAAGGGGACTTAATCTGAAGATATCTTTTCAAAGAAGAAATTAGGTCACAGACACACAAAGAAAAGACCATGTGGAAACTCGTGGAGAAAATGACCATATAAAAGCCAAGAAGAGAGGACTTCAGAAGAAACCAACTCTACCAACACCTTGAATTGGACTTCTGGCCTCCAGAACCAAAAGGAAATAAATTTCTTTTTAAGTCACCCACTCTGTAGTACTGTGTAGAGCAGCCCTAGTGAGCTAACACAAGAACTAACATTAAGCTTGCAACAGGAGAAAATACCAGAGCAGCAGATGCAAACTTTATGCTACTTGTTCATTGTCATTCTCTCCCACTACACTATAAGCTCTGTGAAGGGGAAAACTGCTTCTTTCTTAAGCATTCTGTATTGACAACACCTGGCACAGTTCTTGTTACAGAGTGTTGCTGTTCAGTCACTAAGTCATGTCCAAATCTTTGTAACCCCCTGGACTGCAGTGCTCCAGGTTTTACTGCCCTTCACCATCTCCTGGAATCTGCTTAAACTCATGTCCATTGAGTTTGTGATGCTATCCAACCATTTCATCCTTTGTCACCACCTTCACAGAATAAATGTTCAATGAACATTTGTTGATTGAAACAGTGATTATCTAACTCATTCAATCAATATAAAGAGCTGATTTGGGTGACTAACCAAAAAATGTCATTTATTTCTCATTAGCATGGGTTTATAATCTGAATTTTTTTTTCAGTTAAATTGCTACCATTTGTTTGACCAGGATCAACTCAAATATGTGTCTTAACAATTAGTATTGGCCTTCTTAAATATGAATTCACCAGTCGTTAATACCCAGGAAAGTACTGTCTGAGACTATAGACCCATAGCTAGACAATAGTTTCATTTTTTTTTAAGGGATGTAAAAGCAGTTTTAACATTCTTTGTTTTCTCACTAATATTTCACAAGATACTCACAATTTGACTAACTGAATTAAGTGATACTTACAATTTGACTAACTGAATTAAGTGAAAGCCTTAGAGCTTGAAGGGCCATTTATAATCCAGTTATCTCTCCAGTGGGATAACCTACTTCAAAATCTGTTGGGTACTCAGTTTTGATGGATGTTTTCCTCCCTCTAATTTCCTCACCTTTGTGATTAAGACATCTTCTTATCCAGTTACCATTACACTTGCTCAAGGACTGCCATTAGAAAGCCCCTCTTTTCTAGAGCCTATCCCTACCTCATGGAATTGGCTCTACCTATTCAGGTAGAAGTAGTGAATGATGGCCTCTCCTTGCCTGACACTAGCAGTAGTGGGAAGCCAGTCTAGATTCTGAAAAGCCCAGAATCTGCAATAGCCATGGCTGTAGTTCTATCAATTAAAGAGTGTCATAGATACCTGTCTGGTATGGACTTATGGATTTTTCTACCTAAGTCTACTGTGATCATGTTTATTTTATTTCATCAGTAGGTAGGCATTGAGCATATAACGTCCCCGGCTCTGGGAAAATAAAGTGAAAGGGAAAGTCGCTCAGTCATGTCCAACTCTTTGTGACCCCATTGACTATACATTCCATGGATTTCTCCAGGCCAGAATACTGGAGTGGATAGCCTTTCCCTTCTCCAGGGGATCTTCCCAACCCAGGGATCAAACCCAGGTCTCCCACATTGCCCCAGTAGATTCTTTACCAGCTGAGCCACAAGGGAAGTCCAAATACTGGAGTGGGTAGCCTATCCCTTTTCCAAGAGGATCTTCCTGACCCAGGAATCAAACCAGGGTCTCCTGCATTACAGGTGGATTCTTTACCAATTGAACTATTTGGGAAACCCATAAGAGAGAGTCAAACAATTGTTTATACTATATAAATGGATGCTAGTAGTGGGTGTGGAGGCAAGAAGTGGTAAGTCGGATGTGGGCCAAATAATTCTCTATAAATGTATAATCTGAAACTGAGAAAACGTATATGAAACGTGTGTGTGTGCGTGTGTGTGCGTGTGCGTGTGTGTGTGTGTGTGTAACGGGTTTGAGGGAGAAATGACTATAATGAAAAAGTACATAGGAGTATATAACCAAGGAGCATTACCTAACCTTGACTCTCAGGCAATTCAGACTTGAGATCTAAAGAATATTCGAGTTAATTGTGGTGAAAGGAAACAGCAGGACCATAGAAAGCATGATGGGCAAAAGTTCAGTGATGGAAAATACATGGGGCATTTGAATGATATGAAATAAAGATGAAGTGGTTGCCAGGGTACAGATTTTTTTTTTTTTTTTTGGTACAGATTTTTATAACTGGTAATCAATTGGCTGTTTTGGTCCTTCTATTAAGAGACAGCATTTTTATAATACATGTTATTTGTATTTTAGAGATGAACATTTTGGCTTCTGGATAAAAAATTAATACAAAGGGGCTGAGAACACATGAAGATATTCAAGTCACAAAGCTATTTTAGTAGTCCAGGTGAGAGACAACGGGGACTAAGGGACTGAAATTAAAGATGAAGTTGGGTGGATTTGAGAGTTTTTATTTCTGATACTTTAATGTGCATGTGAATCACCTGGGAATTCTGCCAAACTATAGATCTTGATTTAGTAGGTGTGCTGTGTAGCCTGCCGATAGACCTAGAATTCACTATTCTAGCAAGCTTCACACAAAAGCAACTTCTGGTCCTCCTTATACACTTTGAGTACCCAGGTGTTAGTCTAGAATCCACTGGACTTGGTAATATTGTACAAATATAGAGTGTAAGCATTTAGGGAAATGTTGAGTTTAAAGAGCCTTCAAGACTTCTAAGAGGAGATACTAATTAAATACTAATTAGGAGGCTGTATAAACAGGTCTATACAGAGGGGAATTCTCAGCTGGAGATATAAATCTTTGCATCATCTGAATACAGTGCTTGTGGATGTCATCATCTAGTGAAAAATAAAAAGTAAACAGTGAAGAGGGCCCAAAGCCAAGCCTTAAGAAAAACAACACATGGAGGCAAAAAGGAAGGAAAAGCAGATGAAAACCAGAAGAGTCCTGTGTTATGAAGACCAAGAGGGTATTTTAAGAAGAATAGAGAGATCAAGAGTTGATTATTCCTAGCAAATCACATAAGATTAAAATCAAGTTGCTCTTTTTGTTTTCACCTCAGCTGCTTATTGGGATTATAGATGAGTGCCAACTTTTTCGCCCACTTTCCCTCTGGCCTCTTTCCTCAGACTAAACTCCATTTACATACACTTTTTTCCCATCCCCCAGCTTCAGGCTGGTTAACTCAGTGACCTTGGAAGCCAGGTGTTAAAAATTGGAAAACTCTAAGAAGGCAGGGACATGGAACTCTAAATCATTGCTTGGAGAAGGGCCAGTAAGAAGTATCAGTTTTAGATTTTACAAGGAGAAATAAATTTATGTCATGTTTGAGTTATTATATACTTTAGTATTTGTTTTTCACAACAGGTAACATTATAGTAACAGGTATATGGAAGAATGCATGCATTCGTCAGTTACCAGATTATAAGTCAATATATATTTGTTTATAAAATATATATATTTTTTGTAGAAACACAAGACATGGCTTAATCAAGATTTTGTTTTGCTTTCTTTTGTTTTGTTTTTGTAACAGTCTGGTTAAGAACCTAGTTCATGTTTTTAAGCCCCTTTAATATTTTATTAGTTATGCATTCTAAGTTTTGAACAACTAGTTTAGAATGAACTTTTGGAACCACGCCCATTTCTAAGATGGGAACTGCTTACATAGTAAAGGATTTACTGCTGAATGATCAATTTGATATGCTTGTTATAATCACTAACCTATACAGACATGGACCATTTATTCCAGACAGCATAATGTCTGAATTGGATTGAAGAAATTGGATCAATAGACCTTAACCATCGACCTGCAAATGGTCACTCTGTACAGTTGTGGAAAATCAACCAGTCTAGTTTTCTGAAAAAATAACATTGGCAACCAAATTACTTAATCAGTCATCTTTGTCTTTGGTGGAAAATGGTATGGCTTTAATTTTGAAAGGGATATGGTCACTAAGCTTATGATGACATGGCAAAAATTTGAGAGATATGTTATATAATAAAGCTGTTTGAATGTGAAATTTCAACTAAATGTATTATTTTTTTTTTTTACTAAAAGGAAAGTAATATAGATAAGTTTGTTTAAACCAGTAATAATAATAATGTCTGGAATGACTGTAGCACTGTCATAAAGGAGGAATTGGGAATATTTTGTTTCCATGTTAAATATGAAGTGAGACTGTCTTATTTTAAGGTTGAATTAAATTAGTTATAAATGTATATTACAAACCCTGGAAAAACAACTAAATTTTTAAAATATGTATGCTAGACAGGAAGTAAAATAGAATTATATCAAGTACTCAAAACCAGAGAAGGTAGGAAAAAAAAGAGGGAACAAGAAATAAAAACAGAGAAGGATGTGTGCACATCTGCCAGAGTACCAAAATTGCAACTAGCTGTTGAACAACCACCAACAGGAAGACAGTGGAACCCACCAAAAAAGATGTCTCGCATCCAAGGACAAAGGAGAAGCCACAATGAAATGGTAGGTGGGGCACAATTACTATAAAATCAAATTCTATACCCACCATGTGGGCAACCCACAAACTGGAGAACAATAATGCCAAAGGAATTCTCTTACTGTTGTGAAAGTTTAAAGCCCCACATCAGACTTCCCAGGCTGGGGACCCAGCCAAGGGACTGGGAATCCCCAGGGAATCAGACTCTGAAGACCAGCAAGATTTGATCACAGAATTTCCATAGGACTAAGAGAAACAGACTCTTGGAGGACACAAACAAAATTTTGTGTGCACCAGGACCCAGGGAAAAGGAGAAGTGACCCCACAGGAGACTGAGCAAGACTTATCTGTGAATGTTTGGGGGTCTCCTGCAGAGGCATGGGTTAGCAGTAGCTTGCCGTGGGGATGGGGTACTGGTGGCAGCACTCCTGGGAGAGACATCTTGGCACAAGTCCTGTTTGAGGTCACCAAATCCCTACTACATAAGTTTATACACTCCAGAACTGGGTCCCCTCAGGTCAAACAACTAATAGGGAGGGAGCACAGCCCCACCCATCAGCAGACAATTGGATTAAAGTTTTACTGAGCCCTGCCCACCAGAGCAATGGTACCGTACTCCAGTATTCTTGCCTGGAAAATCCCATGGATGGAGAAGCCTGGTGGGCTGCAGTCCATGGGGTCGCTAAGAGTCAGACACGACTGAGCGACTTCACTTTCACTTTTCACTTTCATGCATTGGAGAAGGAAATGGCAACCCACTCCAGTGTTCTTGCCTGCAGAATCCCAGGGATGGGGTAGACCGGTGGGCTGCTGTCTATGGGGTCACACAGAGTCAGACACGACTGAAGCAACTTAGCAGCAGCAGCAGCAGCCCACCAGAGCAAAACTTAGTTTTCCACACAGCCAGTCCCTCCCATCAGGCATCTTGCACAAGTCTCTTAACCTCATCCACCAGAGAGCATACAGAAAAAATAAGAACTACAGTCCCATTAGCCTCCAGAACTAATAACACAATCACAGAAAGCTACCCAAAATGAAAAGAAATAAGATTATGTCCTAGATGCAGGAACAAGATCAACCTCAAGAAAAACAACTAAATGAAGTGGGATAGGCAACATCCCAGAAAAAAAAATGCAGAATAATGATAGTGAAGATGATTCATGATCTCAGGAAAATACTGGAGGCAAAAATTAAGAAGATGAAAGAAATGTTTACCAAGGACTTAGAAGAACTAAAGGACAAACAAACAGAGATGAATGATATACTAGAAGGAATCAATAGCAAAATAACTGAGACAGAAGAACAGATAATTAATCTGGAACACAGAATGGTGGAAATCAAGTTTCAAAGAATTGCAGCATATAGAAAACAGAATATAGAAAAAAGAATGAAAAATAAAATAAAGACAGCATAACGGACATCTGGGACAACATTAAACGCACAAATATTCACAGAAGTGCACCTACTGCGATGGACCATACAGAAATGTGGGTGAGAGGAGCTACCCCTCACCCAAGGTCAGGGACAGCAACCAAGAGCACCAGGCTGCAACTGCACAGGAGCGGCTGAGAGGAGCTACCCCACATCCGAGGTCAGGGGCGGCGGCCAAGGCGAGCTACCCCAAGTCCAAGGAACCGCAGCTTCACAGGCACAGGAGGGCAAAAGGAGCTACTCCACGTTCAAGGTCAGGAGGGGTGACCTCGTCTAAGATAAGGAGCAGCGGCTGCGCTTTGCTGGAGAAGCCGTGAAGAGATTCTCCACGTCCAAGGTAAGAGAAACGCAAATAAGATGGTAGGTGTTGCGAGAGGACATCAGAGGGCAGACACACTGAAACCATAATCACAGAAAACTAGCCAATCTGATCACACGGACCACAGCCTTCTCTAACTCAATGAAACTGAGCCATGCCATGTGGGGCCACCCAAGACAGACAGGTCATGGTGGAGAGGTCTGACAGAATGTGATCCACTGGAGAAGAGAATGGCAAACCACTTCAGTATTCTTGCTTTGAGAACCCCATGAACAGTATGAAAAGGCAAAATGATAGGATACTGAAAGAGGAACTCCCCAGGTCAGTAAGTGCCCAATATGCTACTGGAGATCAGAGGAGAAATAACTCCAGAAAGAATGAAGGGATGGAGCCAAAGTAAAAACAATACCCAGCTGTGGATGTGACTGATGATAGAAGCAGGGTCTGATGCTGTAAAGAGCAATATTGCATAGGAACCTGGAATGTCAGGTCCATGAATCAAGGCAAATTGGAAGTGGTCAAACAAGAGATGGCAAGAGTGAATGTCGACATTCTAGGAATCAGCGAACTAAAATGGACTGGAACGGGTGAATTTAACTCAGATGACCATTATATCTACTACTGTGGGCAGGAATCCCTTAGAAGAAATGGAGTAGCCATCATGGTCAACAAAAGAGTATGAAATGCAGTACTTGGATACAGTTTCAAAAACGACAGAATGAACTCTATTCATTTCCAAGGCAAACGATTCAATATCACAGTAATCCAAGCCTATGCCCTAACCAGTAACGCTAAAGAAGCTAAAGTTGAACGGTTCAATGAAGACCTATAAGACCTTTTAGAACTAACACCCAAAAAAGATGTCCATTCCGGGGTACTGGAATGCAAAAGTAGGAAGTCAAGAAACACCTGGAGTAACAGGCAAATTTGGCCATTGAGTACAGAATGAAGCAGGGCAAAGGCTAATAGAGTTTTACCAAGAAAATGTACTGGTCACAACAAACACTCTCTTCAAACAACACAAGAGAAGGCTCTACACATGGACAGCACCAGATGGTCCACACCAAAATCAGATTGATTATATTCTTTGCAGCCAAAAGCTCTATACAGTCAGCAAAAACAAGACCGGGACCTGACTGTGGCTCAGATCATGAACACCTTATTGAAAAATTTAGATTCAGGTTGAAGTAAGTAGGGAAAACCACTAGACCATTCAGGTATGACCTAAATCAAATCCCTTATGATTATACAGTGGAAGTGAGAAATAGATTTAAGGGACTAGATCTGATAGACAGAGTGCCTGATGAACTATGGGTGGAGGTTCGTGACACTGTACAGGAGACAGGGATCAAGACCATCCCCATGGAAAAGAAATGCAAAAAAGCAAAATGTCTGAGGAGGCCTTACAAATAGCTGTGAAAGGAAGAGAAGAGAAAAGCAAAGAGAAAATAAAAGATATAAGCATCTGAATGCAGAGTTCCAAAGAATAGCAAGGAGAGATAAGAAAGCCTTCCTCAGCAATCAATGCAAAGAAACAGAAGAATGGGAAAGACTAGAGATCACTTCAAGAAAATTAGAGATACCAAAGGAACAATTCATGCAAAAATGGGCTCTATAATGGATAGAAACGATATGGACCTAACAGACGCAGAAGATAGTAAGAGGAGGTGGCAAGAATACACAGAACTATACAAAAAAGAGCTTCATGACCCAGATAATCACGATGGTGTGATCACTCACCTACAGCCAGACATCCTGGAATGTGAAGTCAAGTGGGCCTTAGAAAGCATCACTAGAAACAAAACTAGTGGAGGGTGATGGAATTCCAGTTGAGCTCTCTCAAATCCTGGAAGATGATGCTGTGAAAGTGCTGCACTCAGTATGCCAGCAAATTTGGAAAACTCAGCAGTGGCCACAGGACTGGAAGAGGTCAGTTTTCATCCCAATCCCAAAGAAAGGCAATGCCAAAGAATGCTCAAACTACCCCACAATTGCACTCATCTCACACGCTAGTAAAGTAATGCTCAAAATAATCCAAGCCAGGGTTCAGCAATACATGAACCATAAACTTCCTGATGTTCAAGCTGGCTTTAGAAAAGGCACAGGAACCAGAGATCAAATTCCCAACATCTATTGGATCATAGAAAAAGCAAGAGAGTTCCAGAAAAACATCAATTTCTGCTTTACTGACAATGCCAAAGCCTTTGAATGTGTGGATCACAATAAACTGTGGAAAATTCTGAAAGAGATGGGAATACCAGACCACCTGACCTACCTCTTGAGAATACTATATGCAGGTCAGGAAGCAACAGTTAGAACTAGACATGGAACAACACACTGGTTCCAAATAGGAAAAGGAGTACATCAAGGCTGCATATTGTCACCCTTCTTATTTAACTTCTATTCAGAGTACATCATGAGAAAGGCTGGGCTGGAAGAAGCACAAGCTGGAATCAAGATTGCCTGGAGAAATATCAATAACCTCAGATATGCAGATGACACCACCCTTATGGCAGAAAGTGAAGAGGAACTAAAGAGCCTCTTGATCAAAGTGAAAGTGGAGAGTGAAAAAGTTGGCTTAAAGCTCATCATTCAGAAAACTAAGATCATGGCATCTGGTCCCATCTCTTCATGGGAAATAGATAGGTAAACAGTGGAAACAGTTTGAGACTTTATTTTTTGGGGCTCCAAAATCACTGCAGATTGTGACTGCAGCCATGAAATTAAAAGACGCTTACTCCTTGGAAGGAAAGTTATGACCGACCTTGATATTATATTCAAAAGCAGAGACATTACTTTGCCAACAAAGGTCCTTCTCATCAAGGCTATGGTTTTTCCAGTGGTCACGTATGGATGTGAGAGTTGGACTGTGAAGAAAGCTGAGTGCCAAAGAATGGATGCTTTTGAACTGTGGTGTTGGAGAAGACTCTTGAGAGTCCCTTGGACTGCAAGGAGATCCAACCAGTCCATTCTGAAGGAGATCAGCCCTGGGATTTCTTTGGAAGGAATGATGCTAAAGCTGAAACTCCAGTACTTTGGCTACCTCATGTGAAGAGTTGACTCATTGGAAAAGACTCTGATGCTGGGAGGGATTGGGGGCAGGAGGGGAAGGGGACAACGGAGGATGAGATGGCTGGATGGCATCACTGACTCGATGGACATGAGTCTGAGTGAACTCCGGGAGTTGGTGATGGACAGGGAGCCTGGCGTGCTGGGATTCATGGGGTCGCAAAAGTCAGACACGACTGAGCGACTGAACTGAACTGAAACAATATGCTACTAAATAACCACTGCATCAAAGAAATCAAATAACCAAATAAATAACTACTGCAGAAAGAAATCAAAGAAAAAAAAAATTTTAAATACCTAGAGACAAATGAAAATGAAAGCACAATGGTCCAAAACTTATGGGATGCAACAAAAGCAGTTCTAAAAAGGAAGTTTGTAGCAATACAATACTCCAAAAAGACAGACAAATCTAAACATGTACACACCTAACTATTGAACATCAAAATACATGAAGTGAATCTGATAGAACTGAAAGAAAAAATAGAAAGTTCCACCCTGATATTTGGAAATTTCAAAACCCCTGGCAGTAGTTGATAAATCAAGAAGGCAAAAAATCAGTAAGGATGTAGATGACCTGAATAAAACCATATATCAATTTTATTTAACTGACATTTGTATCCAGCAACAGCAGAATATACATTCTCCTCAATTCACATGGAATAATCACCAAGATAGACCATATTCTGGATGATAAAACATGTCTTAACAAAAATTTAAAAAACAGACATCATATGAAGTAGATTTTTAGAGCAAATAGGATTTAAGCTAGAAATAAAAACCCCAAAGATAGCTGAAAAATATTCAGAAATTAACACAATTCTAGATAATGTATAAGTCAAAGGAATCTGAAGAGAAATTTAAAATATTTTTAACTAAATTAAAATACAACTTATCTGAATTTGTGAGGTGCAGTGAAAGCAGTGCTTAGAGGGAAAATCATAGCATTAAATGCATATATTAGAAAAGAAGAAAAATCTGAAATAAGTAACCAAAATTTCCATATTAGGAAACTAGAGAAAGAATAGGAATTTGAACTTAAAGGAAGCAAAAGAAAATAGATGATAAAAATTAGAGGAGAAATGAAATACTAGTGTGAAACAATAAAGGAAACAAAAAGAACTGAAAGCTGGTTCTTTGGAAAGAAATTTACAAACTCATAGCCAAGCTAACCAAGAAATAAGATAGGGGACATAAATTATCAATATTAAAAATGTCATCACCATTATTAAAAAATATTTAAAAAGTCATCACCACTGATCTCATAGACATTCAAAAGGTAGTAAATTACAAACAAATCTACGTCAAAAAATACTGATAACAGGTGAAATGGACTAATTTCATGAAAGACACAGCAAAATCTCACAAAATGGGAAAAAAGAAAACTTGGCTAACTCTATTCTTATTACACAAATTAAATTGATAATAACTATCCAAAGCAGAAAATACAAGTACCAGGTCCAAATGGTTAAAGAAATGTTAGTCACTCAGTCATGTCCAATTCTTTGTAACCGTTTTCATGATTTAAAGACTCACTCTTGTTAAGATGTTCAGTTCAGTCGCTCAGTCGTGTCCGACTCTTTGCGACCCCATGAATCGCAGCACGCCAGGCCTCCCTGTCCATCACCAACTCCCGGAGTTCACTCAGACTCATATCCATCGAGTCAGTGATGCCATCCAGCCATCTCATTCTCTGGCGTCCCCTTCCCCTCCTGCCCCCAATCCCTCCCAGCATCAGAGTCTTTTCCAATGAGTCAACTCTTTGCATGAGGTGGCCAAAGTACTAGAGTTTCAGCTTTAGCATCATTCCTTCCAAAGAAATCCCAGGGCTGATCTCCTTCAGAATGGACTGGTTGGAACTCCTTGCACTCCAAGGGACTCTCAAGAGTCTTCTCCAACACCACAGTTCAAAAGCATCAATTCTTCGGTGCTCAGCCTTCTTCACAGTCCAACTCTCACATCCATACATGACTGCCGGGAGCTGGCATGAGGAACTCTGCCCGTGGCAAAGGTCATGAGGAAGGAGGCTCGGCATACACAAAGGTGGGATCTAGCATCAGGAGTCCCCCTGGAAATTCTCGAGCATCTACCCCCAAAACCAGAGTCTGCCTACTTTCTACTTTGTACTCTCACCTACACCTCTGACTTTTTGGGGGGCTGTCCCCCACTACCTCTTTCTGAAAAAAGAGTTAACTTACAGCTCCAGTTAATAATTCCTGGGTGTGACAGTGTTTCAACCTACAAACTCCTTTGGAAGTCCTCTAGCCTGCCTGAATAGGTTTTTCTGGCCACATGTGATTGTTCAGAGCCTCCCAACTGTGAGAGGCATGAGATGTTCTAAACTAAATACAGATTCCTTTGAACAGTTAAAACATTGATTAGAAATTGTATTGGTGAAGGGTTTTTCACTTGTTGGGCCAATGTTTGCTGCTAAGTCTCCATATCCCTTACCTACTGTGTCCCTGGCAGTGTATCGATTGATACAATTGGTGTATAAAAATGTAAGTAGTAGCTTTAATGCTTGTAACCTGGGACCCTTGAGTTAATTCTTTTTCTTGTTATAGCCCACCACATCTTTGCCCTGTAGGAATGCAACTTTATCTAATGCTTTTGAAGGGTGGGGCCTGACTAATCACCTTTAGAGAAAAATAAGTTTTCTGAAGAGAGGGTCTTAAAATGTTAACAGGCCTCCTGGCCACAAGATGATGCAAATCACCTAAACTTTTGCATATGATAAGTTTGCAGAAAGAAAGCCTGGCTTACTGCATGACTCTACCCCTTCCCCCATTATCCTCTATGCATAATTTAAGGTATAAAAACTACTTTGGAAAATAAAGTGCGGGCCTTGTTCACCGAAGCTTGGTCTCCCCATGTCGTTCTTTCTCTCACCTTCTGGCTGAATTATTCAGCCACTTTTCTCCACTGAATTTCCTCACTGAGCTATCCTTATTTAACCACTTTTTATATCTTTAATTAACATTTAAATAAGTTGTTATTTCCTGATCCCCTAAGCCATCTCCCCTTCGAATTCTCTGGATCCACCGGGGCTGGATCCCGGCACATAAACACAAGAAAAACCATAGCCTTGACTAGACGGACCTTTGTTGGCAAAGTAATGTCTCTGCTTTTGAATATGCCATCTAGGTTGGTCATAACTTTCCTTCCAAGGAGTAAGCGTCTTTTAATTTCATGGCTGCAGTCACCATCTGCAGGGATTTTGGAGCCCCAAAAATAAAGTCTGACACTGTTTCCACTGTTTCCCCATCTATTTCCCATGAAGTGATGGGACCAGAAGCCATGATCTTCGTTTTCTGAATGTTGAGCTTTAAGCCAACTTTTTCACTCTCCACTTTCACTTTCATCAAGAGGCTTTTGAGTTCCTCTTCACTTTCTGCCATAAGGGTGGTGTCATCTGCATATCTGAGGTTATTGATATTTCTCCCGGCAATCTTGATTCCAGCTTGTGCTTCTTCCAGCCCAGCCTTTCTCATGATGTACTCTGCATAGAAGTTAAATGAGCAGGGTGACAATATACAGCCTTGACAAACTCCTTTTCCTATTTGGAACCGGTCTGTTCCATGTCCAGTTCTAACTGTTGCTTCCTGACCTGCATACAGATTTCTCAAGAGGCAGGTCAGGTGGTCTGGGATTCCCATCTCTCTCAGAATTTTCCACAGTTTATTGTGATCCACACAGTCAAAGGCTTTGGCATAGTCAATAAAGGAGAAACAATTTTTTTCTGGAACTCTCTTGCTTTTTCCATGATCCAGTGGATGTTGGCAATTTAATCTCTGGTTCCTATGCCTTTTCTAAAACCACCTTGAACATCAGGAAGTTCACGGTTCATATATTGCTGAAGCCTGGCTTGGAGAATTTTGAGCATTACTTTACTAGGGTGTGAGATGAGTGCAATTGTGCAATAGTTTGAGCATTCTTTGGCATTGCCTTTCTCTGGGATTGGAATAAAAACTGACCTTTTCCAGTCCTATAGCCACTGCTGAGTTTTCCAAATTTGCTGGCATATTGAGTGCAGCACTTTCACAGCATCATCTTTCAGGATTTGAAATAGCTCCACTGGAATTCCATCACCTCCACTAGATTTGTTCATAGTAATGCTTTCTTTTATATATATACATATTTTATTTTATTTTTTACCTTTACAATATTGTATTGGTTTTGCCATATATCAACATGAATCTGCCACAGGTATACACGTGTTCCACATGCTGAACCCTCCTCCCTCCTCCCTCCCTGTACCATCTCTCATAGTGATGCTTTCTAAGGCCCACTTGACTTCACATTCCAGGATGTCTGGCTCCAGGTGAGTGATCACACCATCGTGATTATCTGGGTCATGAAGATCTTTTTTGTACAGATCTTCAGTGTATTCTTTCCACCTCTTCTTAATATCTTCTGCTTCTGTTAGGTCCATACCATTTCTGTCCTTTATCGAGCCCATCTTTGCAGGAAATGTTCCCTTGGTATCTCTAATTTTCTTGAAGAGATCTCTAGTCTTTCTGTTGTTTTCCTCTATTTCTTTACACTGATCTGAGGAAGGCTTTCGTATCTCTTTTTGCTATTCTTTGGAACTCTGCATTCAGATGCTTATATCTTTCCTTTTCTCCTTTGCTTTTCACTTCTCTTCTTTTCACAGCTATTTGTAAGGCCTCCCCAGACAGCCATTTTGCTTTTTTGCATTTCTTTTCCATGAGGATGGTCTTGATCCCTGTCTTCTGTACAATGTCACGAACCCCATTCCATAGTTCACCAGGCACTCTATCAGATCTAGGCCCTAAATCCATTTCTCACTTCCACTGTATAATCATAAGGGAAACACTTCTTAAATCAATTTACAGACGCAGTACAATCCCCATCAGATTGAAGAAGTGTCTTTCTATTTGTAATGTACTGAGTTTTTATCATACAAGTATTTCGGATTTAATTTTTTTAGCTTGTTGATATGTTATATTACATTGGTTTTTGAACAATGAAGCACTCTTAAATGTTTAGTCATTCAGTCATGTCTGACTCTTTGTGACTCCATGGACTGCAGCCCACCAGGCTCCTCTGTCCATGGGGTTTTCCAGGTAAAAATACTGTAGTGGGTTGCCATTTCCTTCTCCAGGGCATCTTCCCAACCCAGGGATTGAACCTGCATCTCTTGCACTAGCAGGTGGGTTCTTAACTGCTGAGCCCCCAGGGAAGCCCCAGTATCTTGAATATCTAAAAAATAAAGCTCTTGAATATCTCAAAAATTATTTATGATGGAATACTCTTCTTATACATTATTATATTCAATTCCCTGATATACAATCCTTCATAGTCTCTTTCAGAAAATAGATGCTGAGGTAATACTCCAAACTTATTCTATGAGGTCACCATTACCTTAATACTCAAACAATATGGACATTAGAAATAAGGAAAACTCAAGGTGAATATCTCTCATGAACTAAAATGTAAAAATAACTAACAGAATATCAGCAAACTGAGTACAATAATGTATAAAAAGAATAATCCACTGTAAACAACTTTCTCAAGATATTTAAAAGTGCTTCAGTGTTCAAAAATCAATGTATTTTAACATACCAACAAGGTAAAAACAAATATTGCATGATATTATCAATTGATATAATAAATGAATGTGACAAAATCCCAAACCCTTCTATGATAAAAACTCTCAGTACATTAGAAATGGAAAGACACTTCCTCAGTCTGATAGGGATTGTACTACATCTATAGATTGCCTTAGGTAGTGTTAGCATCTTAACAATAGTGAGTCTTTCAATCATGAAAACGGCATGTCTTCCCATTATTTGTACCTTGATCTACAAATTCATTGCAATTCCAATAAAAATTCAGCAAGCTTTCTTCTAGACAGCTACAAACTGATTGTAAAGTTTATACAGAATCTTCTCAAGAAGAAGTTGGAGGACTGCCACAGTCTCACTCCAATACTTATTGTAAAGTTACAGTAGCAAGACAGTGGTGAAATGCGGAAAGAATAGGCACACAGATTAATGGAACAAAATGGAGAATTCAAAACACTCTTACAAATATAGGAATCTAATTTATTTTCAACTTGTTTTAAATAATGGTAAAATACATAACAAAATTTACCATTTTTGCTTTTTTAAGTGTAGTATTAATTATATTTATATCATTGTGCAACCGTCACTACTATGCATTGCCAGAACTTTGTCATTATCCCAAACTGAAACTGTAGCCATTCAGTTCAGTTCAGTTCAGTTCAGTCGCTCAGTCGTGTCCGACTCTTTGTGACCCCGTGAATCGCAGCACGCCAGGCCTCCCTGTCCATCACCGACTCCCGGAGTTCACTCAGATTCATGTCCATCGAGTCAGTGATGCCATCCAGCCATCTCATCCTCTGGCGTCCCCTTCCCCTCCTGCCCCCAATCCCTCCCAGCATCAGAGTCTTTTCCAATGAGTCAACTCTTCGCATGAGGTGGCCAAAGTACTAGAGTTTCAGCTTTAGCATCATTCCTTCCAAAGAAATCCCAGGGTTGATCTCCTTCAGAATGGACTGGTTGGATCTCCTTGCAGTCCAAGGGACTCTCAAGAGTCTTCTCCAACACCACACAATAACTATCCATTATTTCTTTTTCCAAAGTCCTAATAACTACTATTCTACTTTCTGTCTCTATGAATTTGACTATTTTGAGTACCTCGTACATGTGGAAGTATACAATATTTGTCCTTTTTCACTGGGTTATTCCACTTAACAGAATGACTTCAAGATTCATCTGTGTTGTAGCATGTTTCAGAATAGCTTTACTTTTTAAGGTTCAATGATATTTCACTATTTCTATGCCATATGTTCTTTATGTGTTGTTTTCCACCTTCCAGCTATTATGAATAATGCTGCTATAAAACTGGTATACAAACACCTGTTAGAGTCTCTGCTTTCACTGATTTGAGTATACACAAAAAAGTGGAGTTACTGGATAATATGGTAATTCTATGCTTAATTTTTTGAGGAACTGGCATGCTATTTTCCACAGTGAAGATACCATTTTACAGTACCACCAGCAATGAATGAAAGTTCCAACTTCTCCACATCCTCAGAAACACTTATTATTTGCTCTTGTTTCATAATAGCCGTACTAATGTATAAAATGATATCTCATTGTAGTTTTGATTGCAATTTCCTAATGAGTAGAGAAATTGCATCTTTTCATGTTTTTATTAACTGTTTTTATATATTCTTCAAACAAAATTATCTTTAACTCCTTGCTTGCTTTTAGAAATCTGACTGCTTGTGTTTTGCCTTTATTGATTTATAGAATGAGAGGATACTGAAAGGGGAACTCCCTGGGTCAGTAGGTGCCCAGTATGCTACTGGAGATCAGGGGAGAAATAACTCCAGAAAGAATGAAGGGATGGAGCCAAAGCAAAAGCAATACCCAGTTGTGGATGTGACTGGTGATAGAAGCAAGGTCCAATGCTGTAAAGAACAATTTTGCATAGGAACCTGGAATGTCAGGTCCATGAATCAAGGCAAATTGAAAGTGGTCAAACAGGAGATGGCAAGAGTGAATGTCAACATTCTAGGAATCAGTGAAGGAAAATGGACTGGAATAGGTGAATTTAACTCAGATGACCATTATATCTAATACTGCGGGTAGGAATCCCTTAGAAGAAATGGAGTAGCCATCATAGTAAACAAAAGAGTCCAAAATGCAGTACTTGGATGCAATCTCAAAAATGAAAGAATGATCTCTGTTAATTTTCAAGGCAAACTACTCAATATCATAGTAACCCAAGCCTATGCCCCAACCAGTAATGCTGAAGAAGCTGAAGTTGAACGGTTCAATGAAGACCTACAAGACTTTATAGAACACCCAAAAAACATGTCCATTCCATGGGACTGGAATGAAAAAGTAGGAAGTCAAGAAACACCTGGTTCCTGCTGCTGCTAATTCGCTTCAGTCGTGTCCGACTCTGTGCAATCCCATAGACGGCAGCCCATGAGGCTAACCCATCCCTGGGATTCTCCAGGCAAGAACACTGGAGTGGGTTGCCATTTCCTTCTCCAATGCCTGAAAGTGAAAAGTGAAAGTCAAGTTGCTCAGTCGTGTCCAACTCTTCACAACCCCATGGACTGCAGCCTACCAGGCTCCTCCGCCCATGGGATTTTCCAGGCAAGAGTACTAGAGTGGGGTGCCATTGCCTTCTCCAAAGAAACACGTGGAGTAACAGGCAAATTTGGCCTTTGAGTATGGAATGAAGCAGGGCAAAGTCTAATAGAGTTTTGCCAAGAAAAGGTACTGGTCACAACAAACATTCTCTTCCAAAAACACAAGAGAAGACTATACACATGGACAGCACCAGAAGGTCCACACCGAAATCAGATTGATTATATTCTTTGCAGCCAAAGATGGAGAAGCTCTATACAGTCAGCAAAAACAAAACTGGGAGCTGACTTTGATTCAGATCACGAACACCTTATTGCAAAATTTAGACTTAAATTGAAAAAGTAGGGAAAACCATTAGACAATCCTTATGATTATACAGTGGAAGTGAGAAATAGATTTAAGGGCCTAGATCTGATAGACAGTGCCTGATGAACTATGGATGGAGGTTCATGACATTGTATAGGAGACAGGGATCAAGATCATCCCCATGGAAAAGAAATGCAAAAAAGCAAAATAGCTCTCGGAGGAGGCCTTACAAATAGCTATGAAAAGAAGAGAAGTGAAAAGCAAAGGAGAAAAGGAAAGATATAAGCATCTGAATGCAGAGTTACAAAGAATAGCAAAAAGAGATAAGAAAGCCTTCCTCAGTGATCAATGCAAAGAAATAGAGGAAAACAACAGAATGGGAAAGACTAGAGATCGCTTCAGGAAAATTAGAGATACCAAGGGAACATTTCATGCAAAGATGGGCTCAATAAAGGACAGAAATGCTATGGACCTAACAGAAGCATAAGATATTAAGAAGAGGTGGCAAGAATTCACAGAGGAACTGTACAAAAAAGATCTTCATGACCCAGATAATCACGATGGTGTGATTACTTACCTAGAGCCAGACATCCTGGAATGTGAAGTCAAGTGGGCCTTAGAAAGCATCACGATGAACAAAGCTAGTGGAGGTGATGGAATTCCAGTTGATCTATTTCAAATCCTGAAAGATGATGCTGTGAAAGTGTTGTACTCAATGTGCCAGCAAATTTGGAAAACTCAGCAGTGGCCACAGGACTGGAAAAGGTCAGTTTTAATTCCAATCCCAAAGAAAGACAATGCCAAAGAATGCTCAAACTACCGCACAATTGCAGTCATCTCACACGCTAGTTAAATAATGTTCAAAATTCTCCAAGCACTCATCTCACACACTAGTTAAATAATGTTCAAAATTCTCCAAGCCAGCCAAGCCAGTACATGAACCGTGAATTTCCAGATGTTCAAGCTGGTTTTAAAAAAGGCAGAGGAACCAGAGATCAAATTCCCAACATCTATTGGATCATGGAAAAAGCAAGGGAGTTCCAGAAAAACATCTATTTCTGCTTTATTGACAATGCCAAAGCCTTTGACTGTGTGTATCACAATAAACTGTGGAAAACTCTGAAAAAGATGGGAATACCAGACCACCTGATCTGCCTCTTGAGAAACCTATATGCAAGTCAGGAAGCAACAGATAGAACTGGACATGGAACAACAGACTGGTTCCAAATAGGAAAAGGTGTATGTCGAGGCTGCATATTGTCACCTTGCTTATTTAACTTATATGCAGAGTACATCATGAGAAAGGCTGAGCTGGAAGAAGCACAAGCTGGAATCAAGATTGCTGGGACAAATATCAATAACCTCAGATATGCAGATGACACCACGCTTACGGCAGAAAGTGAAAAGGAACTAAAAGACCTCTTGATGAAACTGAAGGAGGTGAGTGAAAAAGTTGGCTTAAAGCTCAACATCCTGAAATCTAAGATCATGGCATCTGGTCCCATCACTTCATGGGAAATAGATGGGCAAACAGTGAAAAAAGTGTTGTGTCAGACTTTATTTTTGGGGGCTCCAAAATCACTGCAGATTGTGACTGCAGCCATGAAATTAAAAGATGCTTACTCCTTGGAAGGAAAGTTATGGCCAAGCTAGATAGCATATTAAAAAGCAGAGACATTACTTTGTCAACAAAGGTCCATCTAGTCAAGGCTATGGTTTTTCCAGTGGTCATGTATGGATGTGAGAGTTGGACTGTGAAGAAAGCTGAGTGCTGAAGAATTGATGCTTTTGAACTGTGGTGTTGGAGAAGACTCTTGAGAGTCCCTTGGACTGCAAGGAGATCCAACTAGTCCATCCTAAAGATCAGTCCTGGGTGTTCATTGGAAGGACTGATGCTGAGGCTGAATCTCCGGTACTTTGGCCACCTCATGAAAGAAGTTGACTCATTGGAAAAGACCCTGATGTTCGAGGGATGGGGGCGGGAGGAGAAGGGGAGGACAGAGGATGAGATGGCTGGATGGCATCACTGACTCGATGGATGTGAGTCTGAGTGAACTCCGGGAGTTGGTGATGGACAGGGAGGCCTGGCGTGCTGGGATTCATGGGGTCGCAAAGAGTCGGACATGACAGAGCGACTGATCTGATCTAGTCTGATGTTCTATATGAATTTTAGGATGAATTTTCCTATTTCCACAAAAAAAGTTGGGATTTTGACAGTGATTTCATTGAATCTATAGATTGCTTAGGCTCGTCTTTACATCTTAACACATCATAAGCATGGTATGTCTTTCCATTCATTTGTGTCAGTTTCTTTCAGCAGTGATTTGGAGTCTTTAGCGTGACTTTCACTTTGTTGTAAAGTTTATTCTAAGTATTTTATTCTTTTTGATGCTATTGTAAATGAGATTGCTCTCATTTATTTTTATTTTTCTGTTTTATTGTATAGAAATGTGATTGATTTTTGTATATTAACTTTGATCCTGCAATTTGCTGAATTTATCTATTAGCTTTAAATCAACTGATTTCTGACAAAAGTACAAAGGTAACTTAATACATAAAGGATAGTCTCTTCAACAATATTGCTGGAAAAACTGGATGCCCAGTATCTCCAGGGATTTGAGGGATGGAAAGTTAAATACGTGAAGCATAGAGGATATTCTAGGGCTGTGAAACTATTTGTTTGATAGTTTAATGGCGGACATGGGACTCTGTGCATTTGTCACAACTCACAGAATTTTACACATGAAAGGTAAACTTTGATTGTGCAATAATTTGGGGGAAGTTAGGAATGGAATGCTGAATGTGATGCTTTAAGTGTTTTATAAATGATGAAACAACCTCATGGACTGGAATGGGTGAAAAATGTGTTGATCTAACTAATTTTGAAAATAAGTGGAGTCTGTTATAATCAAGACAAAAGGAACTGCATAGAAGCTCTATACTCTAGTGAGGATTAAGGATTTTGCATGGGAAATGGTCATAACCAAGAGGAATCCAGTGACTACTAAACGTAATATGGTATCCTGGATGAGACAGTATACCAAAAAAGGATATGAGATAAAAACCAAAGATATTTAAATAAAGTATGATCTTTAATTAATAACAATGTTATTAAGATCAGGTTATTAAATGTAACAAACGTATCATACTGTATAAGAAATAATAGATGAAATTGGATATTGGGCATATGGAAACTTTCTGGACTATCTTAGCAACTTTTTCTGTAAATATAAAACTATTTGAAAATAAAAAGTTAGACAGAGAGAGAGACAGATTGCTGTGGTATCTGAGTTCAAGGATAAGTGTGATCAATCTCCCCACGTGTCTTTCTTTTATCCCTCCCGGTCCTGTTTCCATTCATTGCTATCCTGTTCTGGGCCAATAGCAAGGAATCAAGGTGGAAGGCAGGAGACTGAAAATGAGACTGCAGGATTTAATTGTTTGCCTATTTCCCTGCAGGGCTGTATTCAGTAGACAAAACTTCCATATAACTCTTTCTCTAACAGAGTTCTCTCATGCCCTTCATGTCTTTCTCTATTGATTCTTCACTTTTAGGTGGTAATAACTCCCTCTTGTCGCTGACCCCAGGGTACTGCACCAACCCTTGTTGGTTTCCCTAAGCCTTGACCACCTCTTTGTAAAGAATCCCTTTAATATATTTCGTTCAGTGACCTAACTTGTGTGTGCCATCTAATACCTGCTGAAGCCTGGTGAATAAACCCTAGATTTCCTGACTCAAGCAACAGTGTCATGAAAAGATAGTCCATGAACAACACGTTTAACTTCTATAAGTCTCCCTTTTATCCTCTAAAAACCTGGAGTAATTCCTATCTCAAAAACTCTGATGTATTTCCAATGAAATAATATAAAAGACCATAAGATAAATTGCCATACATTTTCATATCACTTTTTATCATGGCTTTCCTATACAGCAGGGGGTTACTAGTATTGTGCAATCTTTTTAGAAAAGCACACTATATTAGCGACCCTCACAGAGCATTTCAAGGGGATGTGGGTGGACTATGGGAAGACTGAAGCTAAGGCAGTGGAGGAATGGAAGCTATGTCTAACATTGCTCCATACAATGGGGTAAGAGCACCAACATCTGTCAGAGAATTTCACTTCCATTTAAGAAGAAATTGGTTACTAAGTTCAAGCAGAGAATAGGCCAAGGTCAGAATTTGGCCGACAGTTTGGTTTTTGAAGTCAGAAGACCACATTTGAAAAGAAGATTGGTTTACATCTGTATAACATATTGTAATTTATAAAATACCTTATCTTTTTCTTACTTGTTTTACTCAAAAACAATGTGAAGTTCATATTTTGAAACCAAGCAGGACACTATGGGACTCCAGGGCACAAAAGCCATTCTGTGTTTCCCATTTCTTGATTATAGGAGATAGGCTTTGTCCAACCTCCATGATCTCTGAGTTCCAAGGAACAGGTTTAAACAGTTGTTAATTAGGGAAGGGAGGGGATTCAGGGACCAGGGAGGAATAGTCAAGAAAAAAGAGCGCAGCCTTGAAACAGGGTCCTGGTTCTCCCTCAAGGGATATATTATGTAACAATGACATCGAGCTATTTTGCAGATCCTGAAAGCCCCATTAGGTGGAAGAAGTTCATCGCATGCTGCCCATAGCATGCACGTAGACCCTACACCATTGGAATTAGAAGGTGGATGATGCTGACTCCTGCTTACATTACCAATCAGAAGAATATCCACAAGCTGATCACATTCTCCTCTTTGAACCATAACTACAAAACTCCTCACTACCCCCTCCATGTTGGGACACACCATTTTGAGGACATTTGGCTTCTGTAGTCTCCTTTGTCTTGCAAAGCAATAAAGCTATTATTTTCTATTCATCTGAAACTCTGTCTGTGACATTTAATTCTATTTGGGGATACAAAGACCAGATTTGGCTTCATTTTCTTTTTTTACCTTATTTTACTATTATTATTATTGCTTCATTTTCAAACTTATTTATAAATGAGAAAGAGTTTAGAGAGATCCTGTGACCTGGCTAAGGGCACCCTCTATGAGTGAGCAAGCCAGAACTTTACACTGAAGCTGTCACAACTGTGCTGAAAAAAAGCCACGTGAGGTGTGCAAGGGAAATGGGAGGCCAGGAACAAGTTCTGGATAGCCCAGAATGGTAGTGCAAGAGAGTGGATGGGATCAGGTATCTAGCCCAGAATGGTACTGCCAGAGAGTGGATGGAGTAAAGAAGGTACAATGAAATTTTGATTCTGTTATGCTGGTCTCTCTACTTTGTAAAGAGCTTAGGACTAAAGCAGATCTAGGACTCTTAGGGGTTCTGACAAATGAAGAAATTAGGATTTTGATCTTCATACTTCAGTTTGGAAATACTATTTCCAATGGAAGACTTAATGCAACCTGGGACCATAACTACCCAATAGGAGCATTTCAGCAGCCTCTCCTGTCCGGAGTGTCAAGTGTTCTTTAACATCCAGGCGCCCTCATTTGCCTTCTCAGCAAATAAAGTTTCTCACTATTGGACTTCTGAAATACCAAGCTCTTCGGTATATCATTTTTCCATTTGCAGTAACTTGAGACAGACAACTTTTTGTCACACCCAGAGGGTTTCTTTTTACTTCAATTATATAATAGGTTTCCTGGTGTTTTTGTCCCCAAATGTAGGTTAAAAAGTGCTTGCTAAAATTAACTTCTGCTATTCTGTACTCAGGGGGCTTTCTGGGGAAGAGCTGTCCACTTAAAATAGCTTCTAAGGGAACTATTCAGGACACTTGTAACTTTAGGTTTTATTAAATGACACAAGCTGCTGATGCTGGTGTTCCTTGACATGTAACTGAATCTCATTTGATCAGGGAAAAAAAAAAAAAAGTTCCCTGTATTTCTGGTGAAATAATGGGATTGCGGCCATCCTATATTGCCATTTTAGCAGTCTAGATTGGGGCGGGTACAGTACAGTGTGGGGAGACTGAAAATGAATGAGTGTGACAGCTTACTGGAGGTAGTTCAACTCAGGCTAAAGGGCACTCAGGGGCTTTGACCTCTGTCCTGGTGGTCAGCTGAGTATCTTGGAAAAGGCTGAAAGAAAGCACAAATCATAGAACTGCCTTGCCCTATGATAAGAATCAGACATGTACATCCTGCAAGTTTACAATGATACAGTGTTATACACACAGAGATGAAAGGTTACTTTCACATGGTCACAGAACTACTCTCTACAGTCTACATACAAATTGTTTTCTCATGGGATATTCACATATACATGAATATACATACTATGTGAATATGCATGTTTTATATAGATAATTCATGCATGTATACTATATATATCTATATACGTAATACACAGCCACCACTTATCTCCTTGGAGGTAGCTAGGGTTGGGTGGCAACCTACTCGCAATGGTAATTGCCTTCGAGGTACCATGCTGTTTTATTATCCTGACTCCTTAGTCCTGAGTGTCTGACACTCCTCCTTGGTGGAACTTGTGATGGTTACTCTCTGTTAGTAATTTAATGCTGTTTCTGCTGCCCACCAGATGTGCCCAGCACCACCAGCAGGGCCCATTTGTGAGTTTCTCTGGTCATTAACTCTATTTTCCCCTCATTATCTGCTTCTCTGGCCCCCTCATTTCCCAGACCCACAGTGATAGTATTGGGTCATACTTTTTGAGCCATGATGAGCAAGGCCATCAGAATATTCTGAGGTGGAGGATGGCTGTGCTGACAGCAGTGGTTCTCAGCACAACATGGAGCCTTTCCAGTCTTAGGTTATGGAGCAAAGGAATGGAGTGAAGATGAGGGCTCAAAGTTCCATTAGCTCTTGGCAAGAGCTACCTTTCCTTCCCATCCCCACTTCAGACTAGCACCTTAGTCTCACCACAACTGTTTCTCTTGGGGGTTGTCAGGCTTAACAGTTTATTACTGTTTCCCTTATGTCACTTATCAATTCCCACCCCCAATACTCTTATCCCAATACTCACACTCTGGGTATCCTTTACAGGACTCCATAGTCAAGGTATTGCATGATACCTTTCTTTTGTGTCCTCTGGAACTTTTGACCCCCTAATCACTAGATTTTTCTTCTGGAGTTCCCAATCTGTTTTTAAAATACCCTGCTCTTCTTCATCAAACTAAAACTAACCTAAGTCTCCCCTGAAGGCATCACTTCCCTTGTAATCCCCTCCTATTGTGGAGGTTTCTCTTCCTTCCCACTCCTTCCCCTATTACCACCAGGTGGGATAGATGCTCTTCTCACTTCTCTTGCTGCTTCCACTTCTGGAATATTGTAACATCCTTCCTCCCTTACACTATCCAGAGAGGACATTTATGCCATTACCATGTACCATCAACAATGCCTCCTCATTACAGTCATCTTCAGACACCTTGTTTTAGATAGACACCTTGGTTTTTATATTAGTTAGATAATAACATCTAACTACCACCTTTTATTTTTCCATTTCACTTCTCATTGCATCAAATTCTAACAATCAGTTATTTCACTGGGACATAAAATCCCAAGGTCATATCACATTTTACTCATTCTTTCCTCTCCTTCATGATCTTACATCTTCCCTATCAATACCTAGCTTAAATTCTATCACCTTTTATTTTTTTAAATCATACCATTGCATTTACCCTCATCCCCATTGTCCCTCTATCGCATAATTACACTTACTTTGCAAAAATCCCAAACCTAACTGTATTCAGCTCTCTACCTACCCTGCACCTACACTTACCCAGGAAAATACCAACAACCATCCTCTTTGTTGTCACTTTAAAATTCATGGGGACTTCTCTGGTGGTCCAATGGTTAAGAATCTGCTTTCCAATGCAGGGGACACATGCTTGATCCCTGGTTGGGGAATTAAGATTCTGCATGCTGTAGCCAACTAAGCCCATGCAGTAACTAATAAGCCCAGCTCTAGAGGCTGAGGATTCTACCCAGAGAGCCCACACACCACAACGAAGAGCCCTCAAGCTGCAACTAAAACCCATCAAAGAAAAATTTAAAAATAAATAAATAAAATTCACAACTACTGACTTCAAGTAGACTGTGAACATCACTCAGCAATCCTACTCTATTTCCCCAGTCTATTTCCTTTTCCTCTCTCCTCATGAGTATTTCCTGCCTTCTTCTTTGTCCTCAAGCCTCCAGCTCCTTCTGCATTCTCCTTCTTAGCTGATAACCTTATTTCCTATCTAACTATACATAAACAAAAAAAAGTAAAAGCAATTAGAAGAGAGTGCCCATACTCTTCCAGTATCACATGTACAAAACTGTCCTTATCCATGCCCGCATACTGTTTTCTTTCCGGTGCTATGAATGAACTTCCCATGGTTGCATCTAAACCCCCCTCATGGCTTGGGCAACAGATCTCTTCCTTGCTTGCCTGTGCATGCCTGCTCAGTCGCTTCAGTAATGTCCAGTTTTTTGTGACCCCATGGACCGTAGACCTCCAGGATCCTCTGTCCGTGGGATTTTCCCAACAAGAATACTAGAGTGGGTTGCCATGCCCACCTCCAAGAGATCTTCTTGACACAGAGATCAAACCCACATGTTCTGCATCTCTTGCATTGCAGGTGGATTCTTTACCTCTGAGTCACTGGGAAAGCCCCCTTTCTTGCCTACTCAAGGACAATACTCTCTGGCAATGCCCTTTATCTACCTCGCATTATAAATGTTTCCTTTGTTCTGGGTCATTCTTAACAGCATACAAATATACTATGATATCCCTCAACATTAAAAAATACCTTTTTTTCTGGATCCCACATCCCTCTCTAGGCATTACTCCATTTATTTGCTCTTTTTCAAAAGGCAACGTTTCTCTAAAGAGATTTATATTCTTGCTATCTCCAGTTCTTCTAGTCTCACTTTAATGCATGCCAATCAGTCTTTTAACCCAGGACTTCACTGAAATAGCTCCTGACAAGGTCACCAATGATGTTGCAAACCAATACACATTTCTCAGTTTTCATCTTACTCATCCCATCACCAGCATTTGACACAATTGATCATTTCCTCCCACTTGAAACACTTTATTTCTTTTCTTAGCCTTTTTCCTCTCTGTCTGGCTGTTCATTCTCAGTCTTCTCTGCTTCTTTCCTCCTATTTCTCCAACCTATAGAGGCTCAGTTTTGAGAGCTCCCATCTTCTCTATCACCTTAGATGACATAATCAAGGTTCATGGTGTCCCATACAAATAATAAGCCAATAATGTTCAAATATATATTTTCCTCCTGGAAGGTCCTCTGAAATCCAGACCTTTGTATCCAGACCTTTTTTATTGCCTAGTTGAGAGCTCCATTTAATATGTCTACAAAGAAATCCTTGATTTCCCCCACTCTCATCATCAGTAAATAGCAATTGCAGTCTTCTAGTTTGTGTCCTAAAGTTTAGAATCATTTAATCTGTCAGTAAATCGTGTTGTATTTATGATACCATAAAACTCCTCGAAGAGAACATAGACAAACAGTTTTCTGACAATGTTTTCTTAGGTCAGTCTCCCAAAGCAATAGAAATAAAAGCAGCAGCACTATTTGCAATAGCCAACACATAAAAGCAGACCAAAGGTCCGGGGACAGATGAATGCATAAAGAAGATGTGGTACATATATACAATGGAATACTACTTAGCCATAAAAAGAACAAGATAATGCTTTTTGCAGCAACATGGATGGATCTAGAGCTTATCATACTAAAGTTAAATAAGTCAGATATAGAAAGCCAAATACCATATTATGTCACTTACATGTGAAATCTAAAATATAAATGAAAACATTTTAATAAAACAAACAACAGACTCACAGACATAGAAAACAAACATGATTTTCAAAGGGGAAAAGGATAGAAGAGGGATAAATTAGGAGCCTGAGATTAGCAGATACAAACTACTATATATAAAATAGGTAAACAACAAATGAATCATACGAACCACTTTGCTATACAACAGAAATTAACACAGCATCATAAATCATTCATACTTCAGTTAAAAAATAGATCCGTCAGCTAATGCTATTGGTTCTATTTCTAGAGGACATCTAGAATCTGACCTCTTGTCATCCACCTGTAGTATAGGCACTCAGCTCCAAGCCACTATCAATTCTTTCCTCTATTATCTGTTACTGCTTCCTCTTCAGAATCCCTACAGTGACCCACTCCATAGAGGTTAGAGGAGTGATTTCAAAACTTGTGCATATCTCTCTATGGCTAATATCCTCTAGTGGCTTTCCATATCATCCAGAATAAAGTCAAATCCCTTACATACCCAATAAACCTGTAAATAATCTGCCCTCCTAACACGTCTTTGATTTTATCTCCTACCTCTTTTTTTTAATTTTATTTTATTTTTAAACTTTACATAATTGTATTAGTTTTGCCAAATATCAAAATGAATCCACCACAGGTATACATGTGTTCCCCATCCTGAACCCTCCTCCCTCCTCCCTCCCCATACCATCCCTCTGGGTCGTCCCAGTGCACTAGCCCCAAGCATCCAGTATCGTGCATCGAACCTGGACTGGCATATTCTCTAAATATATATTTATTGGGTGTCTACTACATACTGAGCACTATTCTAGACACTGGAAATAAAACAGTAAATAAAACCAGCAAAGTCTCCACATTCACAGCTCTCTTTACTGGGCCTCACCTCATCTCCTTTGGATATCAGTTTCAACACCATTATTCGTAAGATCGCTTTAAAATACCATTCCCCATCCCTGGCTTTCCCTTTCTCATTTCTCTGTTGTATTTTTTCCTATTGAATCCATCATCATCTGCCTTAATTCTTCTGCTTTTGTATTTATTTTCTGTTCTATCAACTAGGATATAAATTTCATGAATATGGAGACTTTGCTGGTTTTATTTACTGTTTTATTTCCAGTGTCTAGAATAGTGCTCAGTATGTAGTAGACACCCAATAAATATATATTTAGAGAATGAATGGTGAAATTATGACACCAAAATTAAATATTCCAATAAAAAGAGAAACTGAACAAGGAGGGCATTTCGAAAGTTTCAAACATATGTAATCCTGCAGCTTCGAGTCTAATTTGTAGTTCAAACTACTCTTGTAGCATGAGAGAACCCAGTGCAATGGTGGGCCCAAGAGATAGGGCACTGACAGTGAGCTGGAACCACTTTATTTTGACCTTCCAGGTAAAACAGAGAAGGAGATACGAGAGAAGAGGCCCAAAGGAAGAAAGATCATGGGCAGACACAGAAAGAATACAGAAACTAAAAGCAGTCATTTGAATACTGAGGGATGATAGGGAAGAGTCATAGGCATAGAAACGAATGAAGGAAAGAAACATAAAAAAGGAGGGGGCTTGTAAGGCAGAAACTCATCTCTGATAACCCACCTTACATTAATTTAATACTCTATTAATCTTCATAGCGGAATCTTTAATTGCAAAGTCCTTCATCAGCCTTGTTATTTGCTGCACCTGTCATTGGAGACACTCAGTAGTTTTTGTTGTGTTGTTGTCATTTCTCACGCTAATTAGAGAGCTGTTTCTGTTGGGTTTTCCTTCGATGTGGCTGGGTTTAAACGGTAGTGCTATCAATTATGCTCCTGCTCCTCGAGCAGATTTCGCATAGCATTTTGGGCAGATTTCAAAGGATAGATTGCTTAAAACATTAATTAAACACCCTCACAATATTAACAACTTTCTTAGTGTCCTTTAACAATCCCACAATCCATCCTGCATCTGCTGCATAGTCGTTAAACCTCAAATATATGTGTTTCACATTCAATTGGGTGCTTAATGATCTTACCTTAACTGGGCCTATTAAATTTAAAGACATGTGCATAATTGGGTTATTGCACATTAATTATAAATACCTATTGGCTATTAAAATCACATTCCAAGGGTTAACACCTATCACTAGATTTGGCTAAACCTTGCCCAATCTCTGTTCTTCTCAGCAAAAGACACTTGTCATAAAGAAATGAGGAAGCCTATCTCTTATCAGAGTGACCAAGTCAAATCAAAACTGCAAATCCCAATTCTAACCAGATAGAGGGGATGCCTCTTAAAGAGTTACACAGAGAAAGTCAGTAATAATTCCTCACAATTTTAAAGCACTTAATATATTTTAAAAGACTTTCACCAAACATCATCGCTTCTAAATTTCCAGATACACTGGCAACATATATAAGATATATAATTCTCTTTATGACAGATGGGAACACATCAGACTTGAAGAGTTCAAATGTTCCATTCAGAACTGACTTAGTCAGTAGAAGGGCGAATAGAGGCTATGTAAATATTTTGCTTTGCAATGTAAAAGGTAAGAGCAATAAGGAAGTAGCAGGTGCCCTTCTGCCTTCCAATGCAGGATATGTAGGTTCTATCCCTGGGTCAAGAAGATCCCCTGGAGAAGGAAATGGCAACCCATTCCAGTATTCTTGCCTGAAAAATCCCATAGACAGAGGAACCTCACTGGCTACAGTCCATGGGGTTGCAGAGAGTTGGACATGACTGAGCACATATGCACACAGCTGCCCTTAACCAACTGATATTGTCATTCTTTCTTCTATAATCCTCCACTCTCTTTGGCTGCTACTTCTCCCAGCGCTACTCCACAGCTTTAAAGATGCTACTGGCTCTGTATCTTCCTGTCTAATTGAACAAACACCTTAAGTTTCAGGTTGGCCAAAATTTCATTTGTTTTTTCTGTAACATCTTATGGAAAAACATGAATGAACTTTTTGGCCAACTTAATATATTTCTCTACATGTTCATAATACCCATCTGTACCACTTGTCATAATTTTGTTTGCCATGGATAGAAGTATGCATGACTTTACACTTACTGAGGCCACCAAGAGGTCTGATTATTTTGAGGTCTCTCTAACTCATGCATTAACAGTCAATGGTGAGTGCTTAAAAAATATAAGCAGATTAATTCCCTTTATTGATACTCATTCCACCTTTCAGATGATGCCCATTTAAAGTACTTTGGAAATCTTCTTTTGTACTGAATCTTTAATTTATCCTTGAAGACAGTGCCTATGAGTTTGGATGTTATGGGACTAAAATAGAATTGTGTATGAGTCCCTTCCTGTGTTTTTGCCTGTGCCTGAGCTCTGAAGTTCCTCTGGGCGTTTCTCCTCTCAATAATAAAACATGACTGATAACAAGAAACGGCAGCCTTCCAAGTGGCTCCCTTTGTAGAAAATCCCCAAACGCATTCAATTCAAATTTAAACAGCCACATTTGAAACAAAGAGAGAGATGTAACAAATGGCCCCCCACTCTGTTTTCTAATTGTCTCCAGAGACAGATCATGTCTATTTGAATCTTTTTCAGCTCTGTCACATCAGTGCACTGACGGATCCTGTCCTTTTCCATCAGGCTTGCAGCTTTCTTTCTTGGGCCCAGTATAAGGTAGAGCAGCATAATTTGGGAATTCAGATATGACTTTTGTGGTTTGTGGGCCTCTCCATGGTACAGCTTTGAAACTTGGACAAAGTTTTTATATACAACAAAAACAAAACTTGTCAAAATGTGAATTTTACGATGCTACTAACATCTTTCAGCCCACCCTCTACTATTGTTGCTTCTCATTGGTTCTCCTCTGCTCTTTTAAGGAATCGAGGGGTTTTAGTTTCAAGGCTGTCACTAAGAGAAAGTCAATAAATCTCTCTATACATTTCCTCCCATGATCAAATGAGAACAAGACTGCTCAAATTACCTTGTCAAATTTTTCTGAAATCCAGTGGAGAAATGTATGTAAAAGTTTTGAAAGAGGCAAAACATTAAATGCAGTTGGAAGGACTGTATTATTTGTCTCAAATAAACAACTGAATGAAGGCCATATGTGTTCTACGCAGGCCTAGAACTATGGTATTTAAACAGGTATCACAGGAAAAGCAGTAAATTTAAAGGAAGACACAGATGTTCAAGAGGGTCTCCAAGAAGGTTCTTCCGTGCAGCATGTGGGATCTTGGTTCCCTGACAAGGGATCAAGCCTGCATCTCCTCCTTTGGAAGCATAGAGTCATAATCACTGAACCACCAGGGACATCCCAAGAAGGAAAAGGGACTTCAATGAAGAAAGGAGGAATCACATCTTGGATGTTTACAGAGCTTTCCTTTACAAAAACATCATACAGTGGAAATGAGGTATTGGCAAACTAGACTTTAGTCCCACTTCTGTCACTAGCTGTGTGACTTCAGGCAAATTACTGAACTTCTCTGGAGCCTTCATTTCCTCAGCTACAAAATGAGAAGTTGGTCTGAATGGGCTGTGAGGTCCCTGCTGGTTTTAAAATTCTACGTAGTTCTGTATCTACATTCTGCTACTCCACCATGCAGGACACTGACTCTGACATGGTTGGGTTGAGCATGTGATGGGAAGGAGGCTCTATGATTATGAGCTTTATTACCCAAAGTTCAGACAAGAGACTGGGCTCATGTCACCCGTGCCTGGAATTCTTCTCACTATGTGAGCTTCATCAACTGCTCATGATGCAGATGAGCAGATAGCTCAGAGGCAGATTCCAGAGCCCTAATAGGATAAGTTCAGGTAGACAGGGCTGGGGAGGTGATGTTGAGAGGCTGAAAAACACACTTCACAATATTGATTGTTTGTCGTGTCTTACTCTTTGTGACCCTATGGACTGTAGCCAGCCAAGCTCCTCTGTCCATGCGGTTCTCCAGGCAAGAATACTAGATTGGGTTGCCATGCCCTTCTCCAGGAGATCTTCTCAACCCAAGAACTGAGCCTAGGTCTCCTGCACTGCAGGCAGATTCTTTACTTCTGAACCACCAGGGAAGCCCCATTGACTGAGTAACACAATGATAATTATCTGCTGCCAGCTCTGCTTTGTGCATTGACATGACAATGGATATGATAAATCCCCACTCCATTTGGGCCAGTATCCTCATTGTTATCTACATTGTTAGGAAATATATTCCCACTGAGTCTTAGCTCATGATACTCATCACTCTTGGAACCTCCCCATCCTCTCCAGTGAACTCTCATTTAGTCTCACAGCCCACATTCCATCCCATCTCTCTGAAAGTTTGATTTTATATTGCATGCTGTTCACCCTGAATTTGGAAATTTAATATAAAATAAAATAGGACATACCATTTCAGAACTGGGAATAAAGACCTTGCCAAAGATTTACAGTGAATTAGTCTTAACCATCAGTAGCAGTTGTTTAAAGGAAATGCCTTCTTTATTAACTATTGTCAAGATACTATTTTAAGAGGAACCATTTAAAAGTCTAGAAAATAGAAGAGTTTCACATAAAGAAAGTTAAATTGGTGAGATTCTTCCTTTCCCAAAGATGATTTCCATGCTGTAATCTCTTACTGACATGTCACGATGTTTTCAATATGAACTGCATATTTCATTTTCCACCCAACTCTCTGCAGATAGAGATATGTCAAAGAGAGATCAGATGACAGCTTCTAGCAGGGCCTCACGGGTGAAAACTTGATGGGAGATTTTCATAGGTCCAGAGCCCACCTTCAAGTTTGAAGTCTTGAAAACTCAATTTTCCCAGACCTCCTAAAGGTCATCAAGCTTTTGGACTCAATTAAGTTAAGAAATCTGCATCTACCAAACTCACACATCAGAATATGAATTCACTGGGAGTGGGAGACATGTATGGAAATATAATCTAAATTGCAAACTCAACCATATTACTCCCCTGCTTAACATTTTTAATATCTCCTTTCTGTCTATAACTTGCTAGTAAGGCAACTCTCAATATAACCACTTTCTGTCTCATCTCCTTCTAGACCGCCCCCCCTTACATGCAACCTATTAAATAATATTCCAATTTTCATAAACCCACAATGCCCTCCAATATTCTTTAAGTTCCCCACATTTTTTTTCTTTTTAGTTTATTTATTTTAATTGGAGGCTAATTACTTTACAATATTCTAGTGGTTTTGCCGTACATTGACATGAATTAGCCATGGGTGTACATGTGTTCCCCATCCCTTTTAAACATAGTGCCAACCCTGACTTACCATCCTAATCATTCATTTTCACTTCTAATCTTCACATGTAAGAGTAAATTCAGGGACTTCCCTGGTAGTCCAGTGGCTAAGACTCCAAGTTCCCAATGCAGGGACCTGGGTTTGATCCCTGGTCAGGGAACTAGATCCTGAATACTACAACTAAAGATAAAAGATCCCACATGCTGGAACTAAGACTGGGCACAGCCAAATAAATAAACAAGTAAGTTCAGATCTCCCCCCATCTGATGTGGCCCACCACAGACTGAGTAATGTACTTCTTCTCCATACTTTTAATCCATACTATGGTTTTCTCTTTTATAGATCCTCTCTCTTCACATTATGATTTTAGGTTGAATTCCCTATTTGTCCTAGTGGACTATGAATAGCCTGAAAATGTTAATGATCCATTTTATCCCTGTAACCTTAGTGGTGGTGTACTTAAGACATGGGAGTACTTAACAGTGTTTAGTCAGTGAATGAAAAAAATATTCTCAGGACTCTCACTTCTGGTTGGTCAGAACACTCAGACTCCAAGTTACAGACCAGAACCTTATTTGGTAAGATGCCTTTAGGACAAGAGTTGCTAGATGCTTGTAATGTCTATCTTTATCTAGTCAAGGTCACCAGGTAAAGGACCCTTCTCTTCTCTATTGATACTTTTGTTAGCATCCCAGTGCCCTTTCCCCAGATGTTGTTTTTGTCAGTGATGTCTGATTCTCTGTGACCCCATGGACTGCTGCACTCCAGGCTTTCCTGTCCTTCTCTATCTTCCAGAGTGTGCTCAAACTCATATCCATTGAGTTGACGGTGCCATTCAACCATCTCATCCTCTGTTGTCCCCTTCTCCCCCTGCCCTCAGTCTTTCCAATGAGTTAGCTCTTAGCATCAGGTATCCAAATTATTCAACTTCAGCATCAGTCCTTCCAATGAATAGTCTAGGTTGATTTCCTTTGGGATTGACAGATTCAATCTCCTTACTGTCCACAGGCTACTCAGATAATATGACTTAAATTTCTATCCCTTCTTGCTCAGCAACTCACTTTATTCTAATTTTTACACATAATTATCTCAGTCATTGCTTATTATTTTATAAGCTTTTGTTTCTCAACACCAGTTGCATTTTAGTACTGAGGCAGCACATTGGTTGTCTTGATCAGCATGAGAAATACTGTGGTCTTCTGTCTGGCTAGTTTTCTCAATTCCCCCAAATAGAAACTGGAGAGCATCTTAGTTTTATCATTACATCATTATCATCTCTTCAGAATCAGTTACTTCTGCCAATAGGTAATTTTACCTATTATCCATGGATGCTTGTTAGCTTACATTTCAGAGGCTGATTTCTGCCACTCTGTCCTCTATTTCTGAAACGAAACTACAGTTCCTGTGCCTGTCATTATTAGGCATGCCTTCTAGAAATAGCTGCCAACTCAGTCTAAATATGCATAGTGTCTGGGCCCTGGCAGTAGAAGGAGGATAGCTCTACAAAGCCACCTTCCTAGGTTTCTACATGCCAGAGGAAAGATGGTCCCTGGGGAATGGCCCTATAATAGATTCTTGAGAAGGATACAGCTTCAGCTGCTGGCACCATGAGGAATATCCTAGTTTGCTTTGCAAAGTCTGCCCAATCTTGGCTCACCACGCTATTCAGATAGCCTTCCTAGGAAAGCTGGCTGTGCTTCTTATGTTCGTTTATTCTAAACACAGTGTCTTCTCCTCATCCCTCGACGCTTATTGTGTGGTTTAATTACTACCCTTTGCCTAGTGGTTGCCAGCGTGATATGCTGTGAGACTAACGCATACAATGCGATGTGTGCTTGGAGGGACTGACAAGCCCAGCTTCTAAACCAGAGTCTCAAAGGGAAAGACCAACAAAACCCGTCGTCGAGAAAGTGATCATTTCTGTGCCATGCAATTATATCCTTTAAAAAGTATACCTCTGGTGCACTACCCTGCCAACAGTTTACTGACGACCAGGAAACAAAACCAGCAGTTGATGTGAGAATGGCTATGGAAACCCTGTAATCATCTTAAAAATAGATTTATACAGGGAACCTGATTGTTAGGAATGTAGTTTTACACTGTGTCTCAAAAGAAAAAAAAATTTCTTCACACTTTGGCCATTTTAATTTCTACAATAACACTGTGGATATTTGGGGTTGGAGGAGAGGTGGGAGGAGATAAGGGAGAGAGGAGGGACCAAATCTCAAAAATGCTGAGTTTTTTTTTTTTTTATGTCATATGCTTACCCTCAACTTACCACCCGCAGACACCCCCATACACACCACACCCCTATCATTATGGGAACATCTCCCTACTGATCACACCCACCAAGAAGCCATAAAAATAAACGTTGTTATCACAAATAACCACTTCTCTAAGTTCTACTTTACCTCATCCACATCCTCCACATGCAACACTCTTCAGTACTTCCTTTCCCACCATGAAGGCATAAAATGCACATGTAGATCACAGTCTTGCTCTTCAGGATCCACTCACGGTGGAATTGCTGGAGAAGTACCAATGGAGATTCCCACCCCTCTTTCCCTGAAACTTGCAAGTTAAAGTGATGAGTCTAATAAAGTCAGGGAAGGTGTACCAGATCGAAGAAGTTACAAAATATCAGTTGACCCTAGCCTTGGGAGAATGGGAAGCTTGGCCTGAGAATTTAAATGCCATTTGCTAATGTTGTCAATTAAATGAGTTGTCTCTAACTGATTTTATGAGAGGAGTATACATATTCTTGAGGGAGTAAACTCTGCAAATAGATGACTTGAGTTTGAATCCAGATTCCTTCATTTATTTACTCATAATCTTGGATAAATTAAAATCTCTCTATGCCTCTCATCTATAAAGTAGAAATTTAAATAGTACATATCTCATAAAAGTTGTCAGGAAGATTCAATTAGTTAATATATGCAAAACACTCAGAAGAAAGTGCTATTTACTCATATTTGTTATTGTTGTCATTGCTGTTGTTTGTATATCAAAATTCAGAGGATTAAACCAACTGGTAGAGAAATTTTTATCCTATTTAGATAACTCCATAAGTACTCAGTTTGGAGAACTTGATGGAATTTTTTGGAAAATACAAATGACAAATGACAAAAATACAAATAAATGACTCAGCAACTGTCCTGTTTAGCCAGGAAAATGGCATTGTATGGTTGATTCATAATGACAGAACCGATTTCTTCCATATAGAAGTGACCTGAATTATAGGATAGGTGATGGAGTAGGAAACAAGAGGGGGTTAAATTTAAAGTCAAAGGAGAGGAAGAAAAAACATGAAATGGATAGCAGAGAAATACAAAGCTTAAAACATGATAAAAAAAATAATGCAGGAAAACACAAATACTTCTAACTAGTACTTAGGTCCATATAACCTGTAAGACTATTTTGTCAAAGTTGAGTTATTTTTTTAAAAAAAGACTTAATTTACCATGTTTTCATTAAAAGTGACCTGCACTTTGAATATCGTGTAGGTGTTAGAGAAGTTAGACTATTTTATGTTCTGAAGAATTTGAAATTCACCATAGCACTTCAACTTCAAATTCAAAACAGTTGTATCACTAGATGGTAAACTCCTTGCTAGCAGAAATCCTGCCTATCTGGTTCACAGTTGTCTTATTTCACATACTGCCCAGGATGTAGTAGGTACTCGATAAATATTGAGGAAATGAAAGAATGAGTCATAGATTAAATGAGTGAAGTCTCTCAGCATGCTTGTGATGGAATGGAGTGTTAATAATCTGGGATTCAACAGTCATTCCATGGAAACCCATCAGATGTAGAAGGAGAAGTGGGATCTTGTCCCAACTCTGGAAAATATTGGCTCTATTTCATTTGCAAATTACCTGAGATGATTTACAGCAGTAAAAATAATTGGTCTCTCATAGGTATCATGTGAGGGAGAAAAGTTGGCAAAAATGCTTTGTTAACCATAAATCCATGCACAGAGCCAATTACCTTTTTAAATGGGTAAACTATGGTCTCAAAAAGAAACTCCCTCATGATTGTTTGTTGTTGTTTAGTCACTAAGTCATGTCCAATTCTTGCGATCCCATGGACTGTAGCCCCCCAGGCTCCTCTGTCCATGGGATTTTCTAGGCAAGAGTACTGGAGTAGCTTGCCATTTCCTTCTCCAGGGGATCTCCCTGACCCAGGGATCAAAATCACATCTCCTGCACTGGCGGGCAGATTCTTTACCACTGAGCCACCAGGGAAGCCCACCACTGCTTAGAGAACTTTAATTCAGATGGTACATTCATTTTGAATTCGTCTTTACATAAATCATGGGAAGGAAGAGAAATTTGAGAAGTGGAGAGAAAGAGGAGAAGGTAAGAAGGAAATGAAGAAGAATTAGAAGAGGGAGAGAAAGTACTTTCACCTTTGACAGGAGTTATGCAGCAATGGTGAGAATAAACATTCTGGAAATCATTCTTGAAAAATGAACAGCCTGACCTTGATTCTTTTCCCAGATCTCCTCGAAGGGTTGAGGCTGGTATTTGGAGTGACTTTTCAATTAGCCAGTCCTCCAGAAGTCTGCATTCAGGCTGGGAGATGCTTGCCAGGGTAGTGGCTTTTATCTTATTCAGTCATAAGGAACATGGAAATCAATTTTTCCCAATCTCAGTTATAGCTGGAAATCCATCCTTTTTAAGTCAGCAGGAAGATTAATCTATTGAATGATTTTCGGGATTTTGCTGACATATAAACATTTTAAGAATACATTACACTTTTTTTTTTCTCCTTCCCTAGCACTATTTTTAAAATGAAGCCAACATGCTGTGCCAGCCAGGGGGAGAAAGATGGACACACATTTCCTCCCCACAAGAGTGCAACCCATTTTTTTCAAAGCCTGAAGCACGAACTTCAATTCACATTGGTCAGTGCCTTCCTCTCAAAAGACTGTCCCAAATCACAGGAAAGCCTACATTTTATGCAGATATTTATGATTCCAAATAATTCAGTTTAGGGGGTCCCATGCACCAGGTAGTGGGCTTCCCACATTAATGACTGCGATGATTTGTTGGTTTGTTGCGCCTAAAACTGAGGGTGTCTGGACAATCCAAACCAGTGGTATTTTTAGGTAGTATAGGGCTTAACAGGGCAGTGTCTGAAATGTGTGTTGTAGAATTCCTGAAGCCTAAAAAGTCATTTCAAAGGGTTCAGAGATATACCTAAGCATCATCTGTAAAATAAATAAAACTCAAGTTCTCCACACATACATTTCTACATTTCAAATGCCTTTAGATACTATTATAATATAGCATTAAATAATACATTAATATAACATTATATAGTAAAATAACATTAAATACTAAATCTATAAATAAGTATATTAAATGTTATATACTAAAATGATACTATTATAAATAGAACATTGAAATTGAACATACCAATAAAAATACATACTATTAATTACACTAAATATACAAAACTTGAAGAGTACTGAACGCAAAGTAACATTTATGTATTGAGCCAGGCAATAACTAAAATCATGCTTATTAGTATAAGTGAGAGTAAGAACATCTGTTAGGTCTCCAGGTGGTTCCTCATCCTCAAAAAGTTTTAGGAGCACTGATGGAGAGAGGAAAAATAGGCTTGAGTAATGTGGAGCTACTAAAACGAGAAAAGCCTCAAATAACAGTGATGCCACATGCTAGTGCAGAAAAATAATGCAGAGTGGGGTGGGGGGGAGTGGACATGCGCGTCATCCTGATAGTCATAGGTCCACTCCAGTCTGTGAATGGCAGGGAGCCGGATGGACAGATTCTTGCCATCTATGAAGTTGTGCAGAATATGAATACAAAGGCAGACATACCAAGATACTGAAACTTAAGCTTCAGGGCCCTTCCCTTACATTGCCCCTCCTAAGACTCTGGGAAAGACTCTAGGAAAATGGGGATTCACCTGAGGCTAAGATTCTATAAAATTTGCAAAAGCAAAACATTTTAACATCAATCGGTTAAGTCCATTCTTCCTTCCAATATAATTTCCCCTTTGTCAGGTGTCATTAGAGAGAGTATGGTCATTTGGAGGATTTGGGAAATTAGTTGGGGATGTATTTAAATGAGAGTTAGTGTGGGTGGATTTATGTAGTTTGCCATTACTTCCACTTAGATAGTTAAGGTATTGCTAACCAGCACAGTGTTGGAATGGCATCCAAAACTGTTCATACTGCCCTCTGAGCTGACCTACGCATTAATGAAATGAAGCTGTGGGCTGGAAGTTATAGGATGAAATAAATACATAACTCTATGCCAGAGTGAAGTGGGAAACAAAAGAAAAACAAGATTTGAAAGGTGTAGCATCTGAAGTTAGTATATGTAAAAATTTCCGAGTAATCAGACATCTAAAATTGTAAACAGAAGATTCAGTCCTTATCAACACTCGGTCGAGATAGAAATCCACTCTTGGAAGAAATATATTTGATTTTTGTGCAGAGTATACCATTATAAAACCCCATAGGATTGACGTTTTTGTGGGACCCAAGCCTGTGGCAGTGTGACAAACAGCGTGTAGATGTGTCCATGGTGATGTTATGTTAATGAAAATCAAATTATGATCAATCATGCTGAAAGGAATAGTGGATTGTCTTTGTATTCTCTAGTTAGAAAATATTACAAAAATTGCCTTCATATGAAAAGATGGTCAAAGAGTTATTACAAATATCTTTAAGGAAAAATTAGTATAAAGATATATAAAGATTAACTCAATAAAATATTTTTTATGCATTTTATTATATTTGTGGAATTTTAATTTATAATGATGTATTTTCTTATCTAAATAAATGGGCAATTTTATTTTTTTTTCTAATTTTATTTTATTTTTAAACTTTACATAATTGTATTAGTTTTGCCAAATATCAAAATGAATCCACCACAGGTATACATGTGTTCCCCATCCTGAACCCTCCTCCCTCCTCCCTCCCCATACCATCCCTCTGGGTCGTCCCAGTGCACTAGTAAGTGGGCAATTTTATATCTAAGGTTGCTTTCATAATTTTGCATCATTTTTCTTCAGTAGTGTTCCCAGAACTCCAATACTTTGGCCAACTAATGCAAAGAACTGACTCCTTTGAAAAGACCCTGATACTGGGAAAGATTGAAGGCAGAAGGAGAAGGGGACGACAGAGGATGACATGGTTGTATGGTATCACCAACTCAATGAACATGAGTTTGAGTAAACTCCGGAAGTTGGTGACGGACATGCCTGATGCATGGGTCTCAAAGAATCAGACATGACTGAGCAACAGAACTGAACTGAACTGAAATTTTATATGCCACAAAACTTGTATCCATACCTGGGGAAAGGAAAATTTCCTCACTTGTATCTTTTGATATAAATTGCTTATTACTCTCAACAAGTTATCATACAGTCTTCAGTTCAGTTCAGTTCAGTCACTCAGTCATGTCCGACTCTTTGTGACTCCATGAATCGCACCACGCCAGGCCTCCCTGTCCATCACCAACTCCCGGAGTTCACTCAGTCTCACGTCCATCAAGTCAGTGATGCCATCCAGCCATCTCATTCTCTGTTGCCCCCTTTTGCTCCTTCCCCCAATCCCTCCCAGCATCAGAGTCTTTTCCAATGAGTCAACTCTTTGCATGAGGTGGCCAAAGTACTGGAGTTTCAGCTTTAGCATCATTCTTTCCGAAGAACACCCAGGGCTGATCTCCTTTAGGATGGACTGGTTGGATCTCCTTGCAAGGATATCATACATTCTTAGGGTCAGTAAAATCATTAATTGGCTAAGAACTTATGCTCTGAAGTTGAATAGACTTGAGGTCAAATCCAGATGCTACAGCTTACCATCTCTGTGCCCCAAAGGATTTGCCCAAATACTCACAGCCTTGTTCCATCATCTGTAAAACTAGGCCATTTATGTTGAGGATTAAATTACAGTATATGTAAAGCATTTGCTACTCTGCCTAGTATATGGGATGTACACAATAAATATGATAAGAGAGAAAGAAACACATATATGCTTTTTGTGTAAATATACATAAAACATACAATACACAGACACATTTTTTCTTAGTGAGATTAGCACTAACAAATACACAGAAAGTATTTACCATATGAAGCTATGCAACAAAAATGTCTAAAACATAGCCTTGCCCACAGGAAGCATTCTACCTAGTTGAGAGTAATAAAGTTAGTAACCTACTTCCTGGACCCAAACAATTCTTTGCCTTTTTTTATGCTAAACAAGTAGTAATTCATTGCAGGTCTAGTTTATTTTCCTCCATGTGTACTTACAAGGGTCAGTGTAGGTTGTGCAAGTTGATAAATTGTGTTTATTTATTGGCAGGGCTGCACCAAATAACATGCAAATGATATGCAAAATGACATACACATTCACATCAACGACTCTGCCACTTATGGTAATAGCACTCTAACCCTGCTCTGCCTCTGATTGTAGCACTGCGTTGTTTCATAAGTATCGATTGCTCTTGACTTCTGCTGATGCAGTCAGACAGTTTGTCAGGAGATAGGCCAAAGAGACCCATCCCTTCAGCTTCATCTGTCCTTCGTTCACCTCCTACATTTATGCGAGGACTTGCACCTTTGGGTTTTGGGTCCATCTACATCATTATTGAACTATATGTGATACAGATAATTGTTGCTCTCTAATGTAGATTGCATGCTTCTTAGGTTGCCTTTGTTAAAGTTTAATGACATCTCTGTTTGGGCTCCTAAAACCTAACAATATAGACTATAGGTTATAGCCAGATCATTCCTTATTAGCCTCAGGAGACCCGATAGTGAAATCGTATTCTTGCTGGCATTTGGTAGTCAACACCAAGTTTTCCCTCTGAGCACTTGTCATGTGAGGTGGCAGTATTCTCCTGGCAAGTAGATGGGCCACGATCAGCCTCTTTCTCCATGATAAACATGTCTGGATGTGACAATCATTTCTTTCCCTGGGAATGCAATGATGATGTGATTTCCAGGGCCCTGCTCTGGATGTATGAGTAACAAACCCATGATCCATCATCCACAATAAACTGTCTTCGTGTATGTATTTAATTTAGTCTTATGTAATATATAGAAGCGATTTGTTGGCAAGCAAGCAGAAAGCATGTGTTCAAGCAGGCCAAAGATATTTGGGCCTCTCCTGCACATCTCTCTAACTTGATCGTATATACCATGCATATTGATGCTGTTTCATATTGGAGGCTATTTTCTGAAATGCTTTTTCATGGTCTTCATTACCACACAATGCAGTTGTAGGAAGAAATGGAGGATGGCTAGGTCTAAACACACTAGGGTTTTCAGGCATCTTCATTCACTAAGCAATAATGTGAATAAAGAATAATGCAAATGGAGAGGTTTATTTTTTCTCTTTAATGGTTTTGGAACAGATGCTAATTTTCATGGCTATTTATTAATCTGAATTTGGGCTCTTAAAGACATGTTCAAACTTTACAAAAACCAAAGAATTTAATTTGTGCTTTAAGGAAGAAAGTTCGAAACATAGCATCAGGCTTGTTTTTTAATTCATATTATCTTCTATTCAGCTCAAGCCAACAAAATATAATAGAGTCATGAATATCATTTTATTGATTTTTTAAAATTTTATTTTATTTTTTAACTTTACAATATTGTATTGGTTTTGCCATACATCAAAATGAATCCGCCACAGGTATACATGTGATCCCCATCCTGAACCCTCCTCCCTCCTCCCTCCCCATACCATCGCCCTGGGTCATCCCAATGCACCAGCCCCAAGCATCCAGTATCGTACATCGAACCTGGACTGGTGACTCGTTTCATATATGATATTATACATGTTTCAATGCCATTCTCCCAAATCATCCCACCCTCTCCTTCTCCCAGAGTCCAAAAGACTGTTCTACACATCAGTGTCTCTTTTGCTGTCTCGTATACAGGGTTATTGTTACCATCTTTCTAAATTCCATATATATGCGTTAGTATACTGTATTGGTGTTTTTCTTTCTGGCTTACTTCACTCTGTATAATAGGCTCCAGTTTCATCCACCTCATTAGAACTGATTCAAATGTATTCTTTTTAATGGCTGAGTAATACTCCATTGTGTATATGTACCACAGCTTTCTTTATCCATTCATCTGCTGATGGACATCTAGGTTGCTTCCATGTCCTGGCTATTATAAACAGTGCTGTGATGAACATTGGGGTATACGTGTCTCTTTCAATTATGGTTTCCTCAGTGTGTATGCCCAGCAGTGGGATTGCTGGATCATAAGGCAGTTCTATTTCCAGTTTTTTAAGGAATCTCCACACTGTTCTCCACAGTGGCTGTACTAGTTTGCATTCCCACCAACAGTGTAAGAGGGTTCCCTTTTCTCCACACCCTCTCCAGAATTTATTGTTTGTAGATTTTTGGATTGCAGCCATTCTGACTGGCATGAAATGGTACCTCATAGTGGTTTTGATTTGCATTTCTCTGATAATGAGTGATGTTGAGCATCTTTTCATGTGTTTGTTAGCCATCTGTATGTCTTCTTTGGAGAAATGTCTATTTAGTTCTTTGGCCCATTTTTTGAGTAAGTTCATTAAAAAGATTTTAAAAGATAAATTTAATAATATTTTATTGAACTAAATACACTAAAAATCTTTTTTCAAAATATTGTTGTTTTTGTTTAGTCGCTAAGTCATGTCTGACTCTTTTGCGACCACAAGAACTATAGCCTACCAGGCTTCACTGTCCTTGGAATTTACCAGGCAAAAATTCTGGAGTGGGTTGCCATTTTCTTTTCCAGGGGACCTTCCTAACCCAGGAATCAAATCCACATCACCTGCATTAGCAAGCAGATTCTGTATCACTGAGTCAAGAGGGTAGCATTTCACTAGGTAGCCTATATTAAAATGTATTACTGTATTTTGCATTCAGTTCAGTTTAGTTCAGTCACTCAGTCTTGTCTGATTCTTTGCAACCCCATGAATCACAGCACGCCAGGCCTCCCTATCCTTCACCAACTCCTGGAGTTCACTCAAACTCATGTCCATCAAGTCGGTGATGCCATCCAGCCATCTCATCCTCTGTCGCCCCCTTCTCCTCCTGCCCCCAATCCCTCCCAGCATCAGAGTCTTTTCCAATGAGTCAACTCTTCGCATGAGGTGGCCAACGTACTGGAGTTTCAGCTTTAGCACTATTCCCTCCAAAGAACACCCAGGGCTGATCTCCTTTAGAATGGACTGGTTGGATCTCCTTGCAATCCAAGGGACTCTCAAGAGTCTTCTCCAACACCACCGTTCAAAAGCATCAATTCTTCGGTGCTCAGCTTTCTTCACAGTTCAACTCTCACATCCATACATGACCACTGGAAAAACCATATTTTACATTAGGATGGAAATATCTTTCCTTTTCTCCTTTGCTATTCATTTCTCTTCTTTTCTCAGCTATTTTTAAGGCCTCCTCAGACAACCATTTTGTCTTTTTGCATTTCTATTTTCTTGGGAATGGTTTTGATAACTGCCTCCTATACAATGTCACAAATCTCCACCTGTAGTTTTTCAGGCACTCTCTCTATCAGACCTAATCCTTTGAATCTATTTGTCACTTCCACTGTATAATAATAAGGGATTTGATTTAAGTCATACCTGAATGGGCTAATGGTTTTCCCTATGTTCTTCAAATAACGTTTGAATTTTGCAAAAAAGAGTTCATGATCTGAGTCACAGTCTCCTCCAGGTCTTGTTTTTGCCGATTGCATAGAGTTTCTCTATCTTTAGCTACAAAGAATGTAATTAATTAGATTTCAGTGTTGACCATCTGGTGATGTCCATGTGTAGAGTCATCCTTTGTGTTGCTGGAAGGGTTTTGCCATGACCAGTGCATTATTTTGGCAAAATTCTGTTAGCCTCTGTCCTGCTTCATTTTGTGCTCCAAGGCCAAACTTGCCTATTACTGCATGTATCTCTTGACTTCCTACTTTTGCATTCTAGTGCCCTGTGATGAAAAGGACATCTTTTTTGGTATTAGTTCTAGAATGTCTTGTAGATCTTCATAGAACTGTTCAACTTCAGCTTCTTCAGCATTAGTGGTTAGGGCAGAGACTTGAATTACTGTGATGTTGAATGGTTTGCCTTGGAAATGAACAGAGATCATTCTGTCATTTTTGAGATTGCACCCAAGTACTGCATTTCAGACTCTTTTGTTGACTATGAGGGCTACTTAATTTCTTCTGAGGGATTCTTGCACACAGCAGTAGACAGAATTAAATTCACCTATTCTTGTCCATTTTAGTTCACTGATTCCTAAAATGTCAATGTTCACTCTTGCCATATTCCTATGCAATATTGTTCTTTACAGCATTGGACTTCACTTTCATCACCAGACACATCCACAACTGGGCGTTGTTTCCACTTTGGTTCAGCTTCTTCATTCCTTCTGGAGCTATTTCTCTGCTTTTCTACAGTAGCATATTGGATATCTACTGACCTGCAGGGGGTGGGAGGCGGGTGGCGTTCATCTTTCAGTGTCATATATTTTGCCTTTTCATATTGTTCATGGGGTTCTCAAGGCAAGAATGCTGAACTGGTTTGCCATCCCCTTCTCCAGTGCACCATGTTTGTCAGAACTCACCACCAATGTCTGACCCTGAATTGAATTAGGCAAGGTTGCATTGCATGTGATAGGTTGGTTAGTTTTCTGTGATTGTGGTTTCTGTTCTGTCTGTCCTCTAATGGATGAGGATGAGGATAAGAGGCATGTGCAAGCTTCCTGATGGGAGGAACAGGCCATGGGGAAAACTGGGTCTTGTTCTTGTAGGCAAGGCCATGCTCAGTTCAGTTCAGTCGTTCAGTCGTGTCCAATTATTTGTGGCACCATGGACTGCAGCATGCCAGGCTTCCCTCTTCATCACCAATTCCCACAGCTTGCTCAAACTCATCTCCACCAAGTGAATGATGCCATCCAACCATCTCACCCTCTGTTGTCCCATCTCCTCCTCCCTTCATTATTTCCCAGCAGCAGGTTCTTTTCCAATGAGTTTGCTCTTTGCATCAGGTGGCCAAAGTATTGGAGCTTCACCTTTAGCATCAGTCCTTCCAATGAATATTCAAGATTGATTTCCTAACTGACTGGTTTGATCTCCTTGCAGTTCAAGAGACTCTCCAGAGTCTTCTCCAACACCACAGTTCAAAAGCATCAGTTCTTCAGTGCTCAGCTTTCGTTATGGTTCAACTCTAACATTCATACTTGACTACTGGAAAAACCATAGCATTGACTATACGGACCTTTTTTGACAAAGTAATGTCTTTGTTTTTTAATATGCTGTCTAGGTGGTCATAGTTTTTCTTCCAAAAACCAAGTGCCTTTTCAGGGCTGCAATCACCATCTGCAGTGACTTTGGAGCCCAAGAAAATAAATTCTGTCACTGTTTCCATTTTTTTCTCCATCTATTTGCCATGAAGTGATGGGACCGGATGCCGTGATCTTCATTTTATGAATGTTGAGTTTTAAGCTGGCTTTCTCACTCTCCTCTTTCACTTTCATCAAGAAGTTCTTCAGTTTCTCTTCGTTTTCTGCCATAAGTGTGGTGTCATCTGCATATCTCAGTTTATTGATATTTCTCCTCGCAATCTTGATAGCTTGTGCTTCATCCAGCCTGGTATTTTGCAGGATGTACTCTACATGTAAGTTGAATAAGCAAGGTGACAATACACAACTTTGACATACTCCTTTCCCAAATTGGAACCTGTCTGTTGTTTCATGCACGGTTCTAACTGTTGCTTCTTGACCTGTATACAGATTTCTCAGGAGGCAAGTAGGGTGGTCTGGTATTCCCAGCTCTTGAAGAGCTTTCCACAATTTATTGTGATCCACACAGTCAAAGGCTTTAGCATAGTCAATGAAGTAGAAGTAGATATTTTTTCTGGAATTCTCTAGCTTCTTGTATGATCCCATAGATGTTGGCAACTTGATCTCTGGTTCCTCTGCCTTTTCTAAATCCAGCTTATACATCTGGAAGTTCTTGGTTCACATACTGTTGAAGATTAGCTTGAAGGATTTTGAGCATTACTTTGCGAGCATGTGAAATGAGTATAATTGTGCAGTAGTTTGAACATTCTTTGGCATTGCCTTTATTTGGGGTTGAATGAAAATTGACTTTTTCCAGTCCTGTGGCCACTGCTGAGCTTTCCAAGTTTGCTAGCATATTCACAGCACTTTCACATGAGCACTTTCATACCATCATTTTGTAGGATTGAAATAGTCATCTGGAATTCCATCACCTCCACTAGTTTTGTTCATAGTGATGCTTCCTAAGTCCCACTTGACCTCACACTCCAGGATATCTGGCTATAGGTGAATGATCACACCATCGTGGTATTCTGGATCATTAAGATCTTTTTTTTTACAATTCTTCTGTGTATTATCACCACCTCTTCTTAATTTCTTCTGTTTCTGTAAGGTCCATACTATTTTTGTCCTTTATTTTGCCCATCTTTGCATGAAATGATTCCTTGGTATCTCTAACTTTCTTGAAGTGATCTCTAGTCTTTCCCAGGCTCAACAAGTCTTTAATTCAATTTTCTGCTGATGGGTGGGGCTGTGTTCCTTCTCTGTAGTTTGGCCTGAGGCAAACTCCTTCAAAAAAAGTTAGGCTAGCAAGCTGGGCCTTCCAGGACTGTTGTAGTCAGTGCCTCTGACCCCATAGCAGGGCACTGTCAACCCACACCTCTGCCAGAGACTCAAAGAAGGTCTTAATGACCCAGATAACCACAATGGAGTGATCACTTACCTAGAGCCAGACATCCTGGAGTGTGAAATAAAGTGGGCCTTAGGAAGCATCACTATGAACAAAGCTAGTGGGGGTGAAGGAATTCCAGCTGAGCTAATTCAAATCTTAAAAGATGATGCTGTTTACTATTGCACTCAATCTGCCAGCAAACCTGGAAAACGCAGCAGTCACCACAGGACTAGAAAGGTCAGTTTTCATTCTAATCCCAAAGAAAGGCAATGATAAAGAATGTTCAACTACTGCACAATTATACTCATTTCACATGCTAGCAAAGTAATGCTCAAAATCCTTCAAGCTAGTCTTCAACAGTATGAGAACCAAGAACTTCCAGATGTATAAGCTGGATTTAGAAAAGGCAGAGGAACCAGAGATCAAGTTGCCAACATCCACTGGATTATATAAAAAGCTAGAGAATTCCAGAAAGCATCTACTTCTGCTTCATTGACTATGCTAAAGCCTTTGATTGTGTGGATCATAACAAATTGTGAATAAACATGGCTTATGTAAAAGGAGAGAAGGTTGAACATATCAAGAAAGCCAGGTTTAAAGCAAGAGAAGGAGAATTTCTCTGGTGGTAAAGTGGTTTAAACCATACTTGCCAATGTAGGAGATATAGTTCAGTCCTGATCTGGGAAGATTCCATATGGCACAGAGCAACTAAGCCCACGGCCACAACTAATGAATCTGCACACCGCGACTACTGAAGCTCATGCACCCTAGAATCTGTGCTCTGCAAGAAGAGAAGCCACCACAATGAGAAGCTTGTGTGCCACATTGAAGAGTGGCCACTGCTCACCACAACTAGAAAAAGCCCAGGCACAGCAACAAGGACCCATTACCATCAAAAATATAAATAAATAAGTTTTAAGAAAAAGCAGGAGAAGGAAAGAGTGCTCACTGACAGAGTTGGAAAGACTTTCTCATGGGTGTTTCAGAACCCAGAGGTAAGGAGTTAAGAGTATCCATCTTTCCTTGCTTCCCCTCTGATTCTTCACAGGTGACTATTGGAAGATATTTTGAATGAACCTTGTATATGCTAGTATTTTTCAACTTGCAGGTTGAGACCCATTAATAGGTCATGAAATTATATCAGTGTCTCACAATGAATATTTTTAAAAGCAAAATAGAATACAATATCAACTTACAGAATTTATCTCATGTAATAATGGTAAATATTGTTTTATGACATTCTGTCTTCAGTGATGTGTGCATAAGAGTGTGTGTGTTGCCACAGAAATTGTATTTTTTTTACTCTGAGTGACAGTAAAAATAGAAAGCAACTTGGAAAACACAGCTGTATGCCACCAGAACAATCACAGCCATACATTATTCTGCACCAGCACTGTACCAGCTCGGCAGTGGCTGTTGCTTCCAGTAAACCTTCTGACTATACTGGATCAATCAAGCTGACTGCCTCAGCCAATTTCACAAAGCATAGAATTGTCTCAGTTGGTCCAAGAAGATGTCAGTCAGGATGATATACACTCAATTACATAAGTCCACACCTTAAGTTCACATTTCAGTATATGGCCTCTTCCACTCCTTCAGATTACTTCATCATTGTTATTTTTTACCTCTGAAACTTAAAAAAAATTAAACTCTTTCAGCAACAGTTTTGTGTATTGGCTATAGTAGTGAATGAATAGTGGGAAGGATTTTATATGGTGAAAGATGATCATGCATTTATGCACCTGGTACTTACTGAGTAGCTTTTATGGGTAAAAGTTAATTCACTATGCTCTGTTGGGATAAGAAGTAATCAATTGTGATAGTGTAGGTAGAGCTCTCACAAACACACAGAACTCAACTAAGAGGGAGATGACTTAGTTTCTCTGAAAAAGAGATCTTTAAGTAAAGAGCAGAGGTAGCCTTACCAAGAGCCACATTACTCAAGAGATGTGAAGAAGCTCTGCTGGACTGGGTTTATGAAGGGGGGCAAGAGGAGAAAAGATTGGCCCAGAGGGTGTCAGCAACTCTGGAGAAGCTTGGATTTGAAGAGAAGGAAAGAAAATAGGAAATAGTTAGACATAGAGGTTTAGTTAAAAGATATATATATATTTTTTTTTTTTCAGTTAAGGAGATATTGCATTTTTAGATGAAAAAGACAATCTTTTTTAAAGGCCACTAGGAAATTTCTAGGAGAAAGGATGCATGAGTGTGTGCTAAGTTGTCTCAATTGTGTCCAGCTCTTTGAGACTCTATGGACTGTTGCCCACCAGACTCCCTTGTCCATGGGGATTCTCCAGGCAAGAATACTGGATGGGTTGTCATTTCTTCCTCCAGGGATCTTCCCAACCCAGGGATCAAACCCAGGTCTTTAATGTCTCCTGTTTTGGCACTTTACCTCTAGTGACACCTGGGAAGCTCAGGAGAGGGGATATGACTCCTAATTTTCACTTCTCTACATTTTACTTATTCTTTCCATGTCTAAGATGCATATCATTTCCTGTATGAAATCACTGGCCTCCTCAGCCCTCTCCCACCCATCCCCTTTCCCAACTGATAATTAATTTGACACTCCCCTCTACCCCGAGAGTTCCCTTATTTGTAGTATTAGAATATTTATTCACTATAGTGGTGATGACTTTCTTGTATGTGTTTTCCTCAGCTTATTTTCTGTCTTCTTATTTGGGCTTTGAGTTTCTTAAGAGAAACAGCTGCATCTTGGTCAGCTGTGCCACTCACTGTGAGCGCAGTATGCACTCAGTAAATGGTTGACTGACTCTGCAGGAGGGCTTCTGAAAGCTAAGGAAACTGCAGAGCTAGAAGCAGAGAAGGTGTAAGTGTCCTTCTCCCCCTTACAGTCACAGACATCACTGTCTCCATTCCTTCAATAACCTAAACTCACTGTCCCAATTATTTTAAGAATTTTAATGATTAAAATCAACAACAACAACAACAAAAACCCAGAAGCTGTCTGGTGGCCTAGGGACAATAACCCCTCAAAATCATTCCATTTGGCCTGTATAATGATTTTTAAGATTGTGAAGATTGTCAACCTTTAAATACAGAGGATTTCACCTAAGACTTAGGTATCTAACTTCTTTTGAAAAAAAAAACAGAACACTCAGCAGTACCGGGACCATTTTCCTAGCTGGCAACAACTTGCATAAGTTGATAGGTGCTGTTCATTTTAGAAAGGCCCTAATGTCTAAACTGGCTACAGCCCTCATCATGCTTACTTTATTCCTGTTAAATGTTGGCCTGGCCCCTGAGGATTTTTCAGCTTGTAACACTTGAATTCCAACCAACCAATCTACTACATCTCATGTTTATCATGGGAGGAGTAAGTATCCTATAGATACTTTTTATAGACACTTTTTAATAAAATAATTTTGTAATATATATTACTGTCCATTCACTGCAGGATCTTCCACTCTCATTTGAAAGACCAAACTCTATCTCTCTGGATGATTTCCCAAGATATGATTGAATCCTAACTGGGAAAGAACAAGGAATTCTCATTTGAAGTCTGCTACATCAGATCCCGGCCAGTTCTCTCTCCCAAACCTCAACATACCTGCTACTGAGTCCCTAATATGCCCAACAGCTAAATCCAGTCCCAAACCAATGGCAGTCCTGTCATTTTAGCCTTCAGCACCCCATACAAAAGGAGCATATCAGTGCTGGCCAGAGGCAGGGACTACACTGAAAAGAGTAGAGGGAAATGCAAGAGAAAGCAAAAAGAGCTACTGAACCTCACAACTCTTGTGTAAGCTAAGTAGGATGCAAAGTTTTGTGGAGACACTAAAAGGTGAAATCACAGGGGTAGAAGGAGCTCCTATTCAGATGCGAGTTTTCTCTCTGCAGTGATTGTATCCCACCAAGTGATGATAACCACACCAAGTTATTGTTCAGGCTATGAGAGCTCAACTTCAGTGACAGAGAGGTCTTAACCGGTAGCTGATGCTGTCTGTAGACAGTTCTAAAGACTGTTTCTTCACATAGAGCTGAAAAGTCCTTTACTAACTGGAATCATACTCTTACATTCAAAAGAAGTATACATAATAATAATAATTATTATTACCACATAATAATATGAGAATATTGATATTCCAACTATGCTTCACTGAATGCTTATTAAACATCTGAAAACAGCTAACACTTTACAGGCATGATCACAAAAGATTGAGTAGTCCTTTTTCTATAGCTGTGATAAGCAGAATAATGACCTCCAAACATGCACACATTACAATGCCTAGAATGTGTGAATATTCTATTATATGGCAAGAAGGGATTAAAGTGAATGGACAGCTACTTTAAAATAAACAGATTATCCTGGATTATCTGGTGGGTTCAATGTACTCACTGTTGTTGTTGTTGCTCAGTTGCTAAAGTCATTTCAACTCTTTGTGACCCCATGAACTGAAGTACACCAGGCTCCTCTGTTCTCCACTATCTCCTTGAGTTTGCTCAAATTCATGACCATTGAGTCCATGATGCTATCTAACCATATCATCCTCTGCTGCCTCATTCTCCTTTTGCTTTCAATCTTTCCCAGCATCAGGGTCTTTTCCAATGTGTTGAATCTTTGCATCAAGGGGCCAGACTATTGAAGATTCAGCTTCAATGCAATCCTTCAGGGTTGATTTCCCTTAGGATTAACTGATTTGATCTCTTTGCAGTCCAGGGGATTCTCAAGAGTCTTCTCTAGCACCAAAATTTGAAAGTATCAATGCTTAACATTCTTTATGGTCCAATTCTCACATCCATACATGACAACTGGAAAAACCATAACTTTGACTATACAGATCTTTGTTAGCAAAATGAGATCTCTACTTTTTAACATGCTGTCTACATCTGTCAAAGCTTTTCTTCCAAGTAGCAAACATCTTTTTTTGGTGCTAGTTTTAGAAGATATTATAAGTCTTCATAGAACTGGTCAGCTTCAGCTTCTTCTGTCTTAGTGGTTGGGGTATAGACTTGGATTACTGTGATGACGAATGGTTTGCCTTTGGAATGAACCAAGATTATTCTGTCATTTTAGAGACTACTCTCAAGTACTGCATTTCAGACTCTTGTTGACTGTAAGGCTATTTCATTTCTTCTAAGAGATTCTTGCCCAAAGTAGTAGATACAATTTTCATCTGAATTAAATTCGCCCATTCCCATCCATTTTAGTTCACTAATTCCTAAAATGATGATGTTCACTCTTGCCATCTGTTTGACCACTGTCAGTTTACCTGGATTTGTGGACCTAACATTCCATGTTCCTATGCAATAACTCTTTACAGCATCAGACTTTACTTTCACCACCAGCCACGTCCACAACTTAGTGTCATTTCCACTTTGGCCCAGCCAGTTTATTCTTACTGAAGCTATAAGTAATTGCCTCCCATTCTTCCCCAGTAGTACATTGGACACCCTCCAACCTGGGGCATTCGTCTTCCAGGGTCATATAATTTTGTCTTTTTATACTGTCCATGGGGGGCTTCCCCTGTGGCTCAACAGGTGGTAAAGAATCCACCTGCAGTGTGAGAGACCTGGGTTCAATTCCTGGGTTGGGAAGATCCCCTGGAGAAGGGAAAGGTTACCCACTCCAGTATTCTGGTCTGGAGAATTCCATGGACTATAAAGTCCATGGGATCACAAAGAGTCAGACACGACTGAGTGACCTTCACTTCAATGGGAAGTGGAGGTCACTTTCAACTTTCATGGGAGGGTCCAGGAAAGAACACTGGCGTAAGTTGTCATTTCCTTCTCCAGTGGACCAACCACATTTTGTACAGAAATTTTCACTGTTATCTGTTTGTCTTGGATGGCCCTGTGCGGTATGGCTCATAGCTTCGTTGACTTAAACAAGCCCCTTTGCTGCAACATGACTTTGATTCATAAAGGGAAATGTAATCACTGCAGTCCTTAAAATTGAGAAGAAGGAGAACAATGTTAGAGTGATACACTGTAAGATTCACCTGGCCATTGCTGGCTTTGTCTTTGAAGCTGGAAGGAGGCCATAAAGGAAGGAATGCAGGCAGTCTCTAGAGGTTGGAAAAGGTAAAGAATCATATTCTCCCCTACATTTTAAAAAGGACTACAGCCCAGTCAACACCTTAATTTCAGTACAACATCAGACTTCTAACCTACAGAGCAATAATATATTGTGTTGTTTTTAATTAGGGCTTTCCTTGTGTCTCAGCTGTTAAAGAATCCGCCTGCGATGGGAGAGACCTGGGTTCAATCCCTGGGTTGGGAAGATCCTAATATAACATCAAAATTCCTTGCAAAGGTGAATTAGACCTATTTTTTTTTTTTTTTTACTTTGTGCCCAAGCTAAGCATCCCCAGCTTTTACCAGCTAAGCCTGGCTTACACATAAAGTAATGATGTCATTTGGCTTGATTTAATTTGATTGGTATTAAGCAACACATTCAAAATAACCAGGTTAACTGTTTTGCAAAACAGCCACTTTAGGAATTATGATATATTCCTCCTCAATGCTGTCATTGTGTTCAATATTTTGAAACTTGCCTTTAAAATGCACTGCAAAAGTACTGCAAAAAATGCTATTATTTTACAATCAGGAATTTTTGCAGCTTTATGAAATCTCATTTTGAGACAGAGAAATATTAACTAACCTTAACCACTTACTTTTTTACCTTAGTATGTAAATAATTGTAGTTATTTGTAAAAATTAAGTACAACCCTCAACAGACTGACCACTAAGACTACACCCAACAATGTGTTCTAAATGTTCTATGAGCAATGTTCCCAAAAGTGATCTCAAAACTTTTTTGAGCAAAGGGCAGTATCTTTAAATAAGGATGGCACAGGATCTGCTAGCCAAGGCAGAACTTGATGTACATAGTTTTTGTATGTTTCTTAAAAACAAAACACATCAATTTGAAACCAAACACATATTCTTCTATACTAGTCTTGGGAACATTTGTTTCTTTTTCAATACTTAAAAGGGAAGGAAGACAGGAGCCACTTGCCCTCTCATATCTCTTCTTCATTCTCTCATGAAGCTAAAGATAAAATCTCTTCCTCATTCCCCAGTCTCCACCCATGCAAGAAAAAAAAATGGGTCAGTATATTACTTAAACAATCCTGCTGTAATTATATACAGTCTAGGGGTGAATTACTTGGGGCACTCAGAGTCTGGGGAGACTGCTAGATGACTCTCATTGCCTATATTGCAGTTTTGTTTGTGTGGTTTTTAAAACATTGATCCCCAAACAGTAACCAGCCTAATAACTCTTGACACTCCATCACTAATAAACTTGGTAATGGATTTCTTTTCTCTCAGCATTTCATAGGTTTTGCCCAGGCTGCCAATGAAAGTGAAATGTGCTCTGCATTTCTCTCTCTCTTTCTTTCTTTCTTTTTTTTTTTTTTTACCTTGTTCCCTTTTAAGTTATTGTCACTGGAGAGACTTGATAAGTTTCGCTCTTATCGCACTAAGACATCTGAGACTGATCCATAGTAACTGAATAATCAATTAATTCTCCTGCAGAGTTCCATTTACATAATGAAAATGCAACGTGCTGATATTTTATACAAGTCATTTTTGGTCGTCTAGACTGATAATATATTGTGTATTGATTGAGAAGGAAAGCCTAATGGATCTTCTGTTGTTGAAGTTGCAAAATTACAATTAAAATAAAATGACAGAAGCAAGCATCTATTGGGTTTATATCTATATATCTCCCTTTAATATAGGATTCTAAATGTCTAGGCCTGATTAAGACTTTGCTCTCATTTGAGCAAAAAGGGCGCATAATGTGTGGCTATTCATGTTCTCATTGCAAGGGCCAAAATCAATATTGTACTGTTTACAAACATCACCAATGTACAAAGCTGAGTCCTGTGTCCTCTGTGTGACCAGAGCACCTGTGACTTAAATCACCCCTTCACTGATGATTAGGTGGTCTCTTATCCTGGAAAAGGAAGGAATCTGAGTATGAGTGAGTGAGTGAAGTCGCTCAGTCATGTCCGACTCTTTGCAACCCCATGGACTGTAGCCTACCAGGCTCCTCTGTCCATGGGATTTTCCAGGCAATAGTCCTGGAGTGGATTGCCATTTCCTTCTCCAGGGGATTTTCCCAACCAGGGATTGAACCTGAGTCTCCCGCATTGTAGACAAATGCTTTACCGTCTGAGCCACCAGGGAAGTCAATCTGAGTATAGCTCAGACCAAAAGTATGCAAATTAAATCTCCTGTGGTCTGTACAGTCATGTAAGGAAATTAAGTTGTTAGCCTCAGTTCTTTTGCCTTAATGTGTTTACATATTCAGATCATCATTAATGATTTTTATGGCATCTTTAGCAGAGAAGCTAGTAAAGTGTAATGGTTAAGCTCATGAGCTCTGAAGCCAGCTTCTCTGAGTCACAATCCTACCTCCATCACCTAATAAATGTGAGATGCAGTATTAGTTACTTGATTTCTTTGAGCCTCAGTTTTCTCTCCTAGAAATAGACATAATATTAAAACTCACCCTCAGTGATGTTATCAAAGGAGCTGATACTTCTTAGATGCCCAGAATAAGATCTGTCACAGCAAATTCTCAATAAAGTTAGCTATAATTACTAACAAATCTAAGAAGGAAAGTGTCATGGTCTTCAATCTCTAGGTCAGAGCTTTTTACTGAATTGGGGCATCAGAAGAATCAATATAGTGAAAATGAGTATACTACCCAAAGCAATCTATAGATTCAATGCAATTCCTATCAAGCTACCAATGGTATTTTTCACAGAGCTAGAACGAATAATTTCACAATTTGTATGGAAATACAAAAAACCTCGAATAGCCAAAGCTATCTTGAGAAAGAAGAATGGAACTGAAGGAACCAACCTGCCTGACTTCAGGCTCTACTACAAACCCACAGTCATCAAGACAGTATGGTACTGGCACACAGAAGTATAGATCAATGGAACAAAATAGAAAGCCCAAAGATAAACCCATGCACCTATGGACACCTTATCTTTGACAAAGGAGGCAAGAATATACAATGGATTAAAGACAATCTCTTTAACAAGTGGTGCTGGGAAAACTGGTCAACCACTTGTAAAAGAATGAAACTAGAACGCTTTCTAACACCATACACAAAAACAAACTCAAAATGGATTAAAGATCTAAACATAAGACCAGAAACTATAAAACTCTTAGAGGGGAACATAGGCAAAACACTCTCCGACGTAAATCACAGGAGGATCCTCTATGACCCAGCTCCCAGAATATTGGAAATAAAAGCAAAAATAAACAAATGGGCTCTAATTAAAATTAAAAGCTTCTGCACAACAAAAGAAACTATAAGCAAGGTGAAAAGACAGCCTTCAGAATGGGAGAAAATAATAGCAAATGAAGCAACTGACAAACAACTAATCTCAAAAATATACAAGCAACTCCTACAGATCAATTCCAGAAAAATAAATGACCCAATCAAAAAATGGGCCAAAGAACTAGACAGTTCTCCAAAGAAGAAATACAGATGGCTAACAAACACATGAAAAGATGCTCAATATCACTCATTATCAGAGAAATGCAAATCAAAATCACAATGAGGTACCATTTCACGCCAGTCAGAATGGCTGCGATCCAAAAGTCTACAAGCAATAAATGCTGGAGAGGATGTGGAGAAAAGGGAACTCTCTTACACTGTTGGTGGGAATGCAAAGTAGTACAGCCATTATGGAGAACAGTGTGGAGATTCCTTAAAAAACTGGAAATAGAACTGCCTTATGATCCAGCAACACCACTGCTGGGCATACACACCAAGGAAACCAGAAGGGAAAGAGACACGTGTACCCCAATGTTCATCGCAGCACTGTTTGTAATAGCCAGGACATGGAAGCAACCTAGATGTCCATCGGCAGATGAACGGATAAGAAAGCTGTGGTACATATACACAATGGAGTATTACTCAGCCATTAAAAAGAATTCACTTGAATCAGTTCTAATGAGGTGGATGAAACTGGAGCTGATTATACAGAAAGAAGTAAGCCAGAAAGAAAAACACCAATATAGTATACTAATGCATATATATGGAATTTAGAAAGATGGTAACAATAACCCTGTATGCGAGACAGCAGTAGAGACACAGATGTATAGAACAGTCTTTTGGACTCTGTGGACTCTGAGGGAGGGGGGAGATGATTTGGGAGAATGGCATTAAAACATGTATAATATCATATAAGAAATGATTCGTCAGTCCAGGTTTGATGCATGATACAGGATGCTTGGGGCTGGTGCACTGGGATGACCCAGAGGGATGGTATGAGGAGGGAGGTGGGAGGGGGGTTCAGGATTGGGAACACGTGTACACCCGTGGCGGATTCATGTTGATGTATGGCAAAACCAATACAATATTATAAAGTAATTAGCTTCTAATTAAAATAAATAAATTTAAATTTAAAAAAAAGAAAAGAAAACCTAAAAAAGGAATTCAAAAGAATAAATTGAAGCATGGGGAATTAGTATTTATTTAAACATCAGTCATAGGATTATATTTACTATTTTTCTTCTTTTAATTCTTTCTATATGTTATAATATTGTCAAAATGGGCATGTTACTTTTAATCACTTAAAAAATAAAATCATTTCTACTTTGAAAGGGAGAGGGAAACCATGAGTCCAGAAAGAGGCAGTAATATCTGAAGCTCATTTTGAATGGACTGGTTCAGAATTGGAAAATGAGTTGGGAAAGATTGAAGGCAGGAGGAGAAGGTGATGACAGAGGATGAGATGGTTAAATGGCATCACTGACTCAATGGATATGAGTTTGGGTAAACTCCAGGAGTTGAAGATGGACAGGGGGGGCCTGGTGTGCTGCGATTCATGGGGCTGCAAAGAGTTGGACACGACTGAGCGACTGAAGTGGAGTGGACTGGACATCCAGGCTGTATATTGTCACCGTGCTTATTTAACTTATATGCAGACTACATCAAGTGAAATGCCAGGCTGTATGACTCACAAGCTGGAATCAAGACTGCTGAGAGAAATATCAATAACCTCAAATGTGCAGATGATACCACCCTCATGGCAGAAAGCAAAGAAAAACTAAAAAGCCTCTGATCAGAAGGTGAAAGAGGAGAGTGAAAAAGCTGTCTTAAAACTCAGCATTCAGAAAACTAAGATCAAGGCATCTGGTCCCAACACTTCATGGCAAATAGATGGGGAAACAATGGAAACAGTGAGAGACTTTATTTTCTTTGGCTCCAAAATCACTGCAGTTGATGACTGCAGCCATGAAATTAAAAGATACTTACTTCTTAGAAGAAAAGCTATAACAAACCTATACAGCGTGTTAAAAAGCAGAGACATCACTTTGCTGATAAAGGTCCATATAATCAGCACTATGGTTTTCCAGTAGTCATGTATACATATGAGGGTTGGACTATAAAGAAGGCTGAATGTCAAAGAATTGATGTTTTTGAACTTTGGTGTTGGGAAAGACTCTTGAGAAACCCTTGCACAGCAAGGAGACCAAACCAGTCAATTCTAAAGGTAATCAGTCCTGAATATTCATTGGAGGCACTGAGGCTAAAGCTCCAATACTTCGGCCACCTGATATGAAGAGCCTGGAAATCAATCATTGGAAAAGACCCTGATTCTGGGAAAGATTGAAGGCAGGAGGAGAAGGGGCAACAGAGGATGAGATGGTTGGATGGCATCACTGACTCAACAGACTTGAGTTTGACCAAACTCAGGGAGATAGTGATTGACAGGAAAGCCTGGTGTACTGCAGTTCATGGGGTTGCAAGAAGTTAGACATGACTGAGTGACTGAACAACAACACAATCTGAAGCTCATATGCTGTCATTCTGTATTTTGTTTCCACTGCTTCTTAAAATAATTCTTTCTGAAATCCATGTTTACTCTCTGATCTCTGTGAAGAGCAACTCCAAACATATTTTGAGATACCTTCAGAGTAGGTACCCTGTGACAAATCAGGGTTAAGTCCAGATATTGCACCTTTATTTGTATTCATATATTTTCCATTTGCTCATATATCCTGTCCCCTCTCATCACAAACAAAACCTCACAGGCAGAAAACAAGTGACAGTTGTTTTAATTTACTTTTTCTCAAGCAACAGAGCCATCCCTAAAATAGAAGGACACTCTGAAGCCCCCAGGTGCTAATAAAGATGCTTAAGAATTAATCAACCCGTCTTTGTCCGGTAATGGGAAAAAGCACCCTTGGAGCTTATTCCAGGGAGCCCTGGAAACAGGGAATCTGTTTGAAGAGCAGATGTGGAGCAGCACTGACAAGGAAAAGAAAACTGGGGTCAATTTATAAAGCCCAGGAAGTTCAGCACAGCAACCAACAGGAAAGACGGAAACACCCTCCTTCTATAAATCCAGTTTAGCGACCTGTACTCGGCTCTGGGCTCTGCCTTCAAGAGAAAATAGTTTGACATGTGAAAAGGAAGAGGAAGCTATACAACACTAGTCTCTTGATGGTTCATTAATTACCCTTTCCAACAATGGAGTATGAAGTCAAGTTATTCAGAATTGGTTAAAATTAGCACTGGTGGCAGGCATAATCGTACTCTCATCCCAAGGAGAGGACTTCTCCCATGAAGCCTAAACTAAACCATACAACTCGGTAAAAATGTATGCAGATTTTTAGAATATCCAGGGTAAAAGTATATGTGCTATTTATTTTTTAGCTTTGTGCCAAAATTAATCACATCTGACTCTTTGCAACCTCATGGACTGTAGCCCACCAGCTCCTCTGTCCATGGGATTGTCTAAGCAAGAATACTGGAGTGGGTTGCCATTTCCTCTTCCAGGGGAAATTCCCAACCCAAGCATCAAACCCATGTCTCCTGTGTCTTCAGCACTGGCAGACAGAGTCTTTATCACTGAGCCACCTGGGATAATAGTTCCTATGCATACCTGATCTTCCTTCTACAGGTGGTCTTAATTCTCAAATGTTTTAAATGTTATAAACTATCCAGCCTATAATCCTGGAGAAGGCAATGGCACCCCACTCCAGTACTCTTGCCTGGAAAATCCCGTGGACACAGGAGCCTGGTAGGCTGCAGTCCATGGGGTCACTAAGAGTCGGACACGACTGAGCGACTTCACTTTCACTTTTCTCTTTCACTCATTGAGAAGGAAATGGCAACCCACTCCAGTGTTCTTGCCTGGAGAATCCCAGGGACAGGGGAGCCTGGTGGGCTGCTGCCTATGGAGTCTCACAAAGTCAGACACGATGGAAGCAACTTAGCAGCAGCAGCATCAGCAGCCTATAATCCTGATTTGAGAAAACAAATAAACAAAATAGACCAATAACTTTTCTTTATCTTAGGTCTGACAATGCATTCCAATAAAATCCGTGTGAAGGAAGGATATAACTGTACAATGGGAAACAGAGATACAAAGAAAACCTATGGTAAATTTAGAATTCCAAACCACCTGAGTAATCTTTAGAGGTCAGGATCTGACTCAGAGGCCCTGAGGATGAAAGGGCCATGCTGGAGGGTCCAGGCTATCTAAAATACATCTTGCATCTTCCCCAGGGTAATGTCCCAGGTATATGGTTCCAAGAGTAGAAATGATGCTTGAATGGATTTAGGGATGGTTCTTCCCAACACTCAATGAAAACACATTTTTTCAGAGACCTAGAAAAAAAAGAAAAAAAAACTTCCCTAAGTTTATGTAGATTAAACATAAAAGAACATTAAATGAGATACTTCCTTTTTTTCTGGAATTAGAGAATAGGCTTCAAGCTAGGTAATAAAGAAATCCTAAATAACTTGTTTCTAAAGAAACCTGCCAATGACTAGGATAAACACCACTCTCAGAGCTTAAGAATCAGCAATCAGCTCAGCATCTAAAGTTGTCAGCCTGGTGAGAAGATGTATATGGCTCTTTCCCTGCCTTTTCCTTGAGAAGGGTGAAGGGGTACTGTCCCCTACCAAAAACCTAGTGAAGCAAGATTCAAATCTTAGACATATCTACAGAGGACGTCTGGATGGTTGTGTGCTCAGGCACTGGGTCTGTTAGCTGTGACCTGCACATACTTGAGCAGGCGGAAAGGGAATTGAGAGAAAGCACCAGGGAGTAGTGCTCCCTAGTTTCCCCACGACCAACCCAAGCCCAGGGAAAGAACTTGCTTTCTTTTGCCAGGTGGCTCAGTTGTATATGTTGCTTATCAGCCTACTCAGCAGGCTGATCACCCCAGGGGGCAGCCCAGATCTGTGATGTGTGCCCCTGTGCGCAGTTGTTGAGGGGTTGGAAGAAGTCGGACCAGATACAGCCATGCCAAGGAAAAGGAAGGAAGGTTCCAGGAACCAGACAACACTCCAAACTGAGAGAGAAGATGAAGAAGTTACAGATCAGATTGCATCCTCATAATTCCTGCAACCTAAGAGAGCCAACAAGTCCATTCTAAAGGAGATCAGCCCTGGGTGTTCTTTGGAAGGAATGATGCTAAAGCTGAAACTCCGGTACTTTAGCCACCTCGTGTGAAGAGTTGACTCATTGGGAAAAGACTCTGATGCTGGGAGGGATTGGGGGCAGGAGGAAAAGGGGACGACAGAGGATGAGATGGCTGGATGGCATCACCGACTCAATGGACATGAGTTTGAGTGAACTCCGGGAGTTGGTGATGGACAGGGAGGTCTGACGTGCTGCGATTCATGGCGTCGCAAAGAGTCGGACACGACTGAGCGACTGAACTGAACTGATACGTTTTTAAATTGACTACATAGAACTTCAGAAAGTCCTAAAAGAAAAGAAGAAGAAGAAAATCCCAGGCCTTCCCTGGTGGTACAGTGGATAAAAATCCACCTGCCAATGTAGGGGACACAGGTTTGATCCCTCGTCCAGGAGCATTCCACATGCCATGGGGCAACCAAGCCCATGGGCCACAACTATTAGAGCCTGTGCACTGCAGCTACTGAGCCTGTATTCTGCAACTGCTGAAGCCAACGGGCCTGATGCTCTGCAACAAGAGATGCCACCAGAATGAGAAACCTGCACGTCACAGAAGAGAGTAGCCCCTTCTCACTGCAACTAGAGAAAGTTTTCATGCAGCAGTGAAGACACAGTGCACCCAAGATAAATAAATAAAAAAGAACATCCCAGTAGGATCTCCCTGAGATAATAACAGCTTAACACTATAAAAACTATAAAAATGTTTCAATAGTTGTACCAGCCATGGATTAAACTGTGCAACAAATTGGTTACATAGGTGATTAGTACTTAACGCCTTATACTAGAACTGGGACTTAGAGACAATTTGATTTCAAACTCTAATAAACTGCTTCCTCCCCTCAATACCAAATAATTCACCCCATTTTTTGCAAAGAAATAAATGAAAAGAGTGGGGAAAACTAGTAAACTTTAAAATAATTCTATTTTCAAAATCCTTTTAAAATCATCACCTCTTCCAACTGGTTTCTTAAATAATTAGATTTTAAACCATGTACTTAGAGAGACTCAATAAGATTACAAACAAATGGAGGTGGGGGTGGAGGCCCTATACCATTGTGCCCATCAACTTAATAAATGCAGTTATCCTCATCAGTCAGATCCAGAGGCCAGAGAGTCCCTGCAGTTTGCTGAGTCAGACCCAGCACATTTAATAAAAGGGATTGAAAAATAATGCTTGATGCTGCTCTAGTTCATATGAGTAAATTGTGAGGACACTCCATACATTAAGTGGAACTATTCATTTCCATAATGTGATAGGATCATCTTCATTGATCCCACTGAGCTCTAAGGACAGAAACTTGCCTTGGGTCCTCGTGAAAGGCTTATCAGGGGCTCAAAGGAATTGACAGGGGGCAATATGCTAAACTCTGTACCCAAACCCCAATAAGATTTTCAATTTATGTCTCAGAATTTTCTGATTTTTTGTTTACACCCATTAGTTCAATAGATAATGCAGAGTCTACTCTCTTTTGTGCAGCATATACTTAGAATATGTGGTTTCCATTTCTCAGTTAGGTCACTTAGTCAGGTCTGCCTCTTTGCAACCCCATGGACTACAGCACACCAGGTTTCCCTGTCCATCACCAACTCCCGGAGCTTGCTCAAACTCATGTCCATGAAGTCGGTGATGCCATCCAACTTGGTCCTGACAAGTGTCACATTTAGAAATGGAAGGGTTCCATTATAGTTCATGGAACGATAGGTTCCTTACAGTTCATGGCTCTTCAGTAGTGAGTTCATACCTAACAGTGAGGTCTAATCCCAGCATAACTGTTTGATAGATACAACTGAGTAAATTGAAAATGTGTCATCTTTCCTAATACTCTTCAAAGTCTTTTAATTTTCCCAAGCATATTCTCAGTCATGTAGACTAGAAATTATATCCTATTACCCAATTCTTATTGTTAGTTGCATATGTTGCTTATTTTTTGCCCCATAAACACTGAACTATTTCACGTTTTACACCTTTGCTTCCTTGACCTAGACTCTGAACACACTAACATGACCCAATCTGGGTCCTCAAGTAACTTTCAATCTAATATAATAGAGTCAAGGTGAAAAATCCTTGGAGGGTCAATTCAAACAAGGAGATCATTAGTTAAGTGGCCCCCAATAGTGATTCTAGAGAGAAAAGTCAGGTTGATTGTCAAGGGGAGCTAAGATCCTATGCCCAAGTCAAAGAACAGTGCAAAACACAACTGAAATTAAGAACAATGAGTGAGATCAATAACTTCAAAAGTTGAGAGTACTAGTGGTAAAGTGTTTAGATCAGGTGAAAGTGGACTACTCAGAGCTGACTCTGTGATCAGTAAGAATCTACAGCCAAACCATGTGACACTCGCCAGGACCAGAACAGGGACAGGAAGAGTAACAGTAAAAACTGCTTCCAGGGACTTCCCCAGTGGACCAGTGGCTAAGACTACACACTTCCAATGCAGGGCTCCCAGCTTCAGTTCCTGGGCTGGGAACTAGATCCCACATGCCACAACTAAGACCCAGCACAGCCAAATAAATATATACATTAAAATAAATTAAAAAAATAAGAAGTGTTTACAGGCTAGACTGCTTTAGCAGGCTATAATCATTAATTTTTTGTGTGGACAAAGTTTTCAAAAAGCGTTAAAATTATTAGTAGCCAGCATTATCTTTAAAAAAGAATCATTACAAGGGAATGTTAAATAAGCACAACACCTTCTTTTTAATTGGGATATCACTTTACCAAGGATTTGGTTATACTTGGTAGATTAAGCACTGAAAAATATAATTCAATGAAAGCAATTTTCTTCATGATTAAGTAAAAGCCTATTATGTAGGTATTCTTGTCATTCTCCTAACATATGTCCTGTTATAAAATCTTGTTGGACAAAGTGTCTTTATATGACTCCCTAATTCAAATATTTAGAGGATTGATACAATATGGCTTTTAATGAGTGCTTCACAATTTATAAAAACCAGGGCTTTCAGGAGCCAAACTCATAGGCAGAGCCTCCACACACAATGCCATATCTCGGATGAAACAGCTCACACACTAGACATCACAGATTTGCATATTTATCATGGCAGCTCTCTGGGGATGCTGGCAATGCTTCCAACATAATCAGCATCCTAGAACAGGATATGCAGTGTCTGTTTCTAATGTCCCTAAAGACCATATGGGCTAGTAGGCCCTGCTCATGGGTCACATTGAATCACAGTGAGACCAAGGTCCCCAGGTCCTTTCAGCTGAGAACAATGGAGCTTAACCATCATGGGTGGTGGTGTTCATAATTCTTATTGGTAAAACTGTACTTTGTTCATGAGAAAGCTCATTAGCCCACTGATCAGGTAGCATCTAAATTATGTGTTTAATAATGGCAGTTAACATTTATTAAACACTTAATATGTGACAGACATCATTCAAAACACCTTATAATTATTATCTCATTTTATACTCACAGTAACTCCATGATATCAAGTTACATTATCATCTTCATTTTTGAGTAATGAACTTCTTGAAGGTTAAAACTCAAGAGTGACCTATCAAGGATGCATGACTGGAGAACATATACAAATATCACATGGGTTGTGATCACCAATAATGTCAATGGGACTGCCACATAGTTGATTCAATCTCATGTTTATTGAGATTTGAACTAAAAGACCAACAGTTACCAGGTTATGATATGGGCTTTCCTGGCAGCTCAGCTGGTAAAGAATCCACCTGCAATGCGGGACACCTGGGTTTGATCCCTGGCTTGGGAAGATCCCCAAGGGAAAGGCTATCCACTCCATTATTCTGGCCTGGACTATACAGTCCATGGGATCACAAAGAGTCAGACACGACTGAGTGACGTTAATGTCTATATGCTATAGCAGAATTAATGGGAAGCTTGAGTTTTTAAGTCTAACTGCCTAGGATTGAATCCTGTGTGGTCCATGTACTCTCATAATCAGGACCATATTGATTAAACTACTCTTATCTTTTAATCGTCTGATTAGTTACTTTGTTAACTATGTTAATAAAAATGATAATCAGTGTCAAAAACAATGTCTTTGAATAGACTGATAATACTGTTTTGAGAACTTCCTTGAATATATTTTTATTCTGTAAACTTATTTCCTACAGTGAGAAAGATTGGCAGCATCATAAAATATTCACAATATAAAAACACATCATGTAACTTTTGTAACTATAATCCTATGGAGCAGTGCAGTATGGTAAAAAAAAAAAATTTAAATAGCATTTACTATCTGGAACTTCATTGAAAAGACAGGGTAGGTCTAAAACTAAAATTTTTGTCTTAGTACTTAAGAGTTTGCCGTACTTATGGATTCCATCATAATCTCAGGTCTAACGCTTTCTTGAATCCTGCAGAAGTTTTTAGATGCCTGTTGAGCAGATAGAATAAAGTTCACTGTTCCAATTTTAAGCCAATAAGAAAAGATTATAGATAGACATTTGCATAAATACATACAAAATACATACAAATTCATTTTACCTTCTATTCAAATGTGTTTTTCAAAATAATATTTATGGGCTATTTTTTTCTACATTAGAATCATTCATTTTATACCATTTACAGCTTGGCAGGCTATAGTCCATGGGGTTGCGAAGAGTGAGACACAACCGAGTGAGAATATGCACACACACAAGCTACATGCAAGGCAAGAATAAGATGTCATGTCTGCCCCCAAGATATTAATCCAGTGGATATTTCAGAGCTAGTGCATCAGCAAAGAATGCTTATCAGTAGTACCTTTGTGGGACAAAGTTCTGATCCATGCTTTGTCATTCTCTTATTATTTGACAAGAAGTAACCTAGTCCACCCACACTTCTCAGATTTTTAGTTTTCTTATTTAAATTGAAGGTGTTGATCAAAATCAGTTTTTGTTTTTATTTTCAACAATGTATCTTGGGGGGAAAATCATACAATGTATAAAAGCATAGCCAAGGAAATAAAAATATACCTGAAATCCCATCACTGTTGATAATTTTGGTGACTCACTATTAATACATCACTCTCTGCATGTAACGGAGAAGGCGATGGCACCCCACTCCAGTACTCTTGCCTGGAAAATCCCATGGACGGAGGAGCCTGGTAGGCTGCAGTCCATGGGGTCGCTGAGGGTCGGACACAACTGAACGACTTCACTTTCCCTTTTCACTTTCATGCATTGGAGAAGGAAATGGCAACCCACTCCAGTGTTCTTGCCTGGAGAATCCCAGGGACGGGGGAGCCTGGTGGGCTGCCATCTATGGGGTCGCACAGAGTCAGACACGACTGAAGCGACTTAGCAGCAGTAGCAGCTCTGCATGTAAACATGACTGACATGCAGTTTTACATAAATTATGGTATGTGTTTATAATTCAGACTGTTTTTTAAATAACACTTTTCTTTTATCTTCTTCTCCTTGTTCAACTGGACATAATAATCAACATTAGCAACATTAACAATTCTCTGACTTTTATCATTGTAATAAAGCAATGTATATATATATAATAAAATATATTGCTTTATGAGCATGACTGCAATAAAATACCCCTGTATGGAAGACTTGCATGACATTATAAAAGTTGGTGTTAAAATCTACCTCTTCTAACATAAAACACATCCTGATGATCTCTCTAAGCTAACGTATTGGGCTGCCTTCATCATTTTAATGATTGCTTAACTTGTCATCATATGAGCAGGCTACAATTTTATTTCCCTATCAATGAGCATTTATTTGTTTTCAATTTTTAGCAACAGAAAACACTGTGCAATAAACATCTTTGTAATGTTCTAGTGTTTTTATTTCTGTGGGATAAATCTCTAGGAATGAGATTGTTGTGTCAAAGAATATTTTAAAATTTATATTGTTAGAACTTTCCAGAAATACTGTAATAATTTATTTCCACCAACAATATTCAAGAACACTCTAGTAGTTGCCTGGTAGTCTAGCCAACTCATTTACATGTTTGCCAATGTAGAGCTTATAAAGCTGTTTTAATTAGTATTCCATAGTGAATGCTAATAGACTTGAGCATTTCTCCCACTGTTTATTGGTTATTTCAATGTGCTCTTAATAATTATTTTTCCAGTGGAAACACACAGTCCCTCAAGTTCCTGGTGGCCACCATAGGAAGAAAGAGAGTGCCCACAGCACAATATCAGGGCTTCACATCCCTCTGTTCTTTTCAACTCTAACAGTTTATTTATTGGATTCCTTATGGAATTTGTTATATAAAAATTATTTGAGAAGTATTAGGCACAACATTTTTTTATATTCTTTCCCTAAGATTTTAAAATAATCTTATTTGTTAATTTTATTTTTGTTATCATCATTATCTTATTTAGATTTTAAGTTAACTATACCCAGAATCTCCTTCTCACACTCCTTTTGTATCATTGAATCTTACTAAGACTGTAGCTCTTACACTTTATTATGAATAAGAATCACCTGGGGAACTTGCTAAACATGTGTATACTCAGATGCCAGTGCCAGAGACCGATTTAGAAGGTGCTGGGGTAGCATTTAAGAATTTGTATTTTAACGAACACTTCAGGAGATTGTTACACAGATGGCCCAACAAGCATACTTGAAGTGTTGGCCAGGATGTAAAGAAAAGGTAACACTTGTGCCCTGTTGGTGGGATTGCAAACTGGTTCAGCCACTGTGGAGAAGAGTATGGAGGTTCCTCAAAAGATCAAAAATATAATTACCATATGATCTAGCAATCCAATTTCTGGGTTTATTTCCAAAGGAGATAAAAACAGGATATTGAAAAGATATCTTCACTCCCTTGTTTACTGCATTATTATTTACAATAGCCAAAATATAGAGACACCCTAAATGTCTATCAATGGATTAGTGGCTAAAGATGGTGCTTTAAATATACATGCATATATATTTAGCATCCATTGTGTGTGTATATATATAGACACCCATGAGGTAAAAGGAAATTCTGCCATTTGCAACAACATAGCTGGACGTTGAGGATGTTATGTTAAGTGAGGTAAGTCAGAGAAAGACAAATGCTGTACATTATATCTTACACATGGAATCCAAAAAAAAAAAAAAAAGAGCTCATAAAAGTAGAGAGTTAAGTGGTAGTTACCAGGTGCTGGAGGAAAGGTGAGGAAATGGGAGAGATGTTTAAGGGTACCATCTTGCAACTAGTAGATAAATAAGATCCTGGAGATAAATAAATAATAAATAGACAAATTAGATCCTGGAGATCTAATACACCATTCAATGATTACAGACAAAACTGTATCCTAAACATGAAACTTGCTAAGAGACTAGATCTTAATTGTTCCCAGTACTAGAAGAAATGATGATTATATGATGAGATAGAGGTGTTAGCTAACACTACTATAGCAATGAATTGCAATATATAAGTGCATCAAATCAATATGTTGTACACCTTTAACTTACACAATGTTGCATGTCAATTAAAAAGAAGATACTCTGTCATTTGGTACTTAGTGAGTGTTCAACATATGTTTGGTGATTAATGGATACCCTTTAGCTGTCTCCTTAGGTCTGTGTGCTTTGGTGAAGACACATAAGTATGGCACTAAAAAGTTCATGTAAAATTTTAGACTCCAGTACAATACAGTGCTGGAATCCAGCTAACGTCTTCAGAAATAGGAGAACATCTTCACTTTTTATGGGCAACTGGGAGGTTAAGGAGAATAAATGTAGGTTCTGCTGGTCTATCAGGAGTTATCCCAGGGTGCCTATAATGTGATCCTAAAGAATTCCTCTTTCTGACCCTCTTCTATACCTCGTTATTACTAAACAGAGGGTGGGCTTATACAAAAATATTTCAAGTTCGAGGTCTAGAAAGCTAAAATTCATTTCAATTAAGTCATCTCACAGAAAAAATGCCAAGAAAAGGAGTCATATACGGCACTGTTTCTATAGGGAAGTGTATTAAAGAAATGCACATTCTCTCTGATAAGGAGGGCCCTGTTCCATCTTGCCTCTAATCCTATCTGCATCCCAATCACCCTGATTTACTCTGTCACTGGGTGATGGTACAAAGGGAAAGATTGCAGATCTAATTAGCATAATATGGATAAGCAAATGAGGCCTAATCAATTATGGTTCACACTTGCTTTCATCACTCGTGCCAACAGTCGGCAAATTCACTGACAGTTCAAATGCGACATTTTTAGAAGCCATCAGTAAATCAATACCAAGTGACAGTAATGTAGATGCACACTTCGTTCTGCCTCCATTTCAGTCCAGGAGAGGCAGCATCACAGCCCAGAGACACCTGAGCTCAGCAGTCACCGCCTTTCACCACTTAAATCACACGTTGGGGCCAGGTCTGCATCTCGACTCTTGACACCTGTCTTGCTGATCCTTTTCATGACACCGACTGTCTTGCTACAGCTCACTGTGTGCACTATTCCCTGAACCCAGGGTAGGCAAGACATGAGCTAAGAGGCTGGAAGGAGGCTCGAGGAGCCGTAGGAACTGAGGATGCTTTTGTTGGCTCCTGGCTGACGCAGCGGCCCTAGCATAACCTACTACAACACAACCTCTCTCCTGGCTGATACAGCAGCCATAACAGTATTCTCTCCTGGCTGATGCTGCAACTGTAACAGTAGACATGCTCCATTCTCTCCTCTCATGGCTTACCCAAATAAACAGCCATGATACAGCAGCAATACCCCCGCTTTTTAGGTGGAACTCATATAACAAAAGTAGCCCATGTCCAAGAGAGCACCTTGTGATGTGCATGCTGAGTGCTATTAATGACCTCAGCCATTATGGAGTCATTATTTACAAAACGCGGGGCAAGAGAGCCTGAACACTCCATCTTGGCTAATTTGGTCTCTCTCCACACTTCATCCCTTCAGGGCCTCTTGCCTCACATTCTATGTGCAGTCCATTTTCTGCGATATTCCCTTGGCAGGTAACACTGACCCTTGGATTTAGCAACAACAGTAGCTACAACAACAGTTACATCCCCAATACATAGCAAAACCCTGTGCAAGGTATCACCTGGAACTCATGTTGCAGCCCTTGCCTTCACAGGGCTAGAAGAGCCACCCACCACATGTGGAGGACATTTATCTGCCTTGGCCAAGTCCAGTCTACTGTCTGTCCTTGTGAAACTGCAGAAAAGCCTCCACAGGGGCAACTCCACTCCTGCGGAATTTTTATTAAGGACCCGCAAAACTCCCCTCAGGTCCCAGGCCCACCACTTCAAAGAGGGGATTTTTGTGGCATTCACAGCCCACCCAGAAGATTACACTTTTCTAAATCTGAGGACACAGAATTTACAGTACACTGTTCTAAATCTACATCATGAGACACAGCCTTTACAGTATCCATCGGCACAAATCAGCCCACTTTTGAATCTTACCCGGATGGAACCCCTGTGGGGTCTTCACACTTTCAAAATGGCATTTCGCATGCCATCCCTCTACTTCTCTCAGTAAGCACCCACAATCCCCCCCTCCCAGTGGTTGCGGGCCCACCCCTGTGTCCCAGAATAGCAAAAGCCAAGCTGCCAAGTTTCCCCTTGCTTTTGCTGAAACTGCTTACTCAAGTCGACCAACTCCACCTGAGTATGTAGTCGATATGTCCTGAACTCAGTCGCATCGGGGGCCCCTTGAGGATATGCCCCCCTGGGAAGTAGGCAGCTCATGCTTTATTTTCTGCCATACAATGAGCCTTGCTGCCAAGCAGGGAGCCGCAGTCTCATAGCGTTCACCATCACTGTTGCTTACCACCTTGCTGTCAGAGAGACTGTGTTCTTCAGGGCCACGAGGTTCTTGCTCTAAAGCCAATATTTGTTGCTCTAGTTCTTCCAAGCATCTCTGCACATTGCACACTGGCATGACATCATGTAGGGCATGATTCATATTTGCCTTCAGGGCAGCCAGGAAAATTCACTGCATGGTGCCAGCTGCAGTCCATGCCGCCTTGCTTGGGAAATGGGAACTCACCGTCTCTAATGTCTTTTCAGTGTTATCCTGTTACCTGTCCATGGCTTCCCAGTCTTTCACCAGAGCCCACACTAAGAGGATCGCTGCCACATGGTACCGCATGCTAAATGGTGGCCACTGACTTCTGGGTATCCTGCTGGCTACACCAATTGTCTTGCTGTATCTCACTGTGCACACTGTTCCCTGAACCAGGGAAGGCAAAGCATGAGCTTAGAGTCTGGAAGAAGACTCAAGGAGCCATAGGAATGGCAGACACATTTATTTTCTCCTGGCTGTTGCAGCAACATGAGCATAACCAACACAGCACAACCTCTCTCCTGGCTGGTACAGCAGCCATAATGGTATTCTTTCCTGGCTGATGAAGCAATTGTAATAGTAGACACACTATACTCTCTCCTCTGCTTGCTAAGCCAATGGACACTGACACTGCTTTTTAGGTGGAGCTCATATAACAATGGCACCCCACTCCAGTACTCTTGCCTGGAAAATCCCATGGATGGAGGAGCCTGGAAGGCTGCAGTCCATGGGGTCGCTAGGAGTCGGACATGACTGTGACTTCACTTTCACTTTTCACTTTCATGCATTGGAGAAGGAAATGGCAACCCACTCCAGTGTTCTTGCCTGGAGAATCCCAGGGATGGGAGAGCCTGGTGGGCTGCCGTCTATGAGGTCACACAGAGTTGGACACGACTGAAGTGACTTAGCAGCAGCAGCAGCATATAACAAAAGTAGCCCATGTCCAAATGAGTGATACACCTGGTGATACACACACGCAGTGCTCTAAATGATCTCAGCTTTTCATTGTTGTTTAGCTGCTAAGTCGTGTCCAACTCTTGTGACCCCATGGACTGTGGCCTGCCAGGATCCTCTGTCCATGGGATTTTCCAGGCAAGAATACTGAAGTGGATTGCCATTTCCTTCTCCAGGGGTTCTTCTTGACCCAGGAATTGAACCCAGCTCTCCTACATTGCAGGCAGATTCTTTACTGAATGAGTTATGAGGGAAGCCCAGCTGTTCTGCTAAGTCAGTTCAGTTGTGTCCAACTCTGTGCGACCCCATAGACAGAAGCCCACCAGGCTCCCCAGTCCCTGGGATTCTCCAGGCAAGAACACTGGAGTGGGTTGCCATTTCCTTCTCCAATGCATGAAAGTGAAAAGTGAAAGTGAAGTCGCTCAGTCGAGTCCAACCCTCAGCAACCCCATAGACTGCAGCCTACCAGGCTCCTCCATCCATGGGATTTTCCAGGCAAAAGTACTGGAGTGGGGTGCCATTGCCTTAGTCATTATTTGTAAAACATGGGGTGAAAAAGCCTGAATAGACCCATCTTGGCTAAGCTGCTCTCTCCCCACAGCAGCAAAGCTATCCATGACCATTAGCATGAAGCTGATGGCAAGTGAGGTGATTGGAAGTTCTTCTTCAGTTTGTATTACATTTTTGGAAGAAGCTTAGTATATGTATTTATGAGAGGCAATATGGTCTGATACTACATGCCACAGAGCAGCTGAACTGTATTCTTATCCTCACTCTGCTACTCACTGCTTATATAATCTTGGGGAAAATAACTTAATCTGTCTGTATTGCAACTGAAGGGGCTTGTGTAACTCAATGAAGCTGTGAGCCATGCCATGCGGGGCCACCCAAGATGGATGGGTCATAGCAGAGAGTTCTGACAAAACGTGATCCACTGGAGGAGGGAATGGCAAAGCGCCCTAGTACACTTGTCATGAGAACCTCATGAACTGTATATAAGGCCAAAAAGATATGACACCAAAAAATGAGTCCCCCAGTGTGAAGGTGTTCAGTATGCTACTGGGGAAGAGCGCAGTGACAGATTTCCTCTTCTTGGGCTCCAAAATTACTGCGGGTGGTGACTGCAGCTATGAAATCAGAAAATGATTGCTTCTTGACAGGAAAGCAATGACAAACCTAGACAGTGTGTTGAAAAGCAGAGACATTACTCTGCCGACAAAGGCCCATATCGTCAGTGGTCACGTACAGTTGTGAGAGCTGGACCGTAAGGAAGGCAGAACACCAAATAACTCATGCCTTCGAACTGTGGTGCTGGAAGAGATGCCTGAAAGTCCCTTGGACAGCAAGGAGATCAAACCAGTCAATCTTAAGGGAGATCAACCCTGAATAGTCACTGAAAGGACTGATGCTGAAGCTGAAGCTCCAGCAGTTTGCTGCCACAAACTGTCATCTAATGCAAACAGATGACTCATTGGGCAAGTCCCTGATGCTGGGAAAGATCAAGGGCAGAAGGAGAAGAGGGTGTCAGAGGATGAGATGGCTGGACACCATCACCAGTGCAATGAACATGAACTTTGGCAAACTTCGGGAGATGGTGAAGGACAGGGAGGCCTGGAGTACTACAGTCCATGCAGTAGCAAAGAGTTGGACACGACTGGGCAACTGAACAGCAACAATTCCAGCTGCACCCTCTGCTGAATCAGGGGGAGGGCGGGGGAGGGAGTGCCACTATGTACCAGCCTCACAAAATGTCAGTGGTAAACATACTTTTTATAAATATAAGGTCATTGGTAGGACTTCGAGAGAACAGTTTTATCTTTCAGGGTAAAGAGAAATGGTCTGTTCTCTTGTCTGACTTATGGTCATTTTATTTTATCCCTATGATATTCATGTCAAAAATTCCCACCTGAATATGACTCATAAAAAGGCAGCATGAGAATTTTAAAGTTTAAATTCAGTGCAGTGAAATGAAATCTGAGAAAGCCGGCGTTGGAAAGAACCTTAGTTGTCACCATCATCAGCTCTGTCATCATCACCAATACCCTCTTCTATTTCTTCAGTGCTTTACAGTTAACACAGAGCCCTCACGTACAGGGGTGATCTCTGCGTTTCATGTTCCAGGAAGGACACTGAACAATTGAAAATCAGCCAGAAATGAGTGATGATGGAGGCTCTGGCACCCTCCTCAAAAGTCTCTTTCCATACCGCCATCCACCTTCCCACTGCTTGGGGATATATTCCTTTACCTGTTCTAAATACAATAAGCAAGTGTCATCCCACTCCCATCTCTGCACATTGCCCACAGATCCTCCTGACTGAAATTAACATCGGAGAAGGCAATGGCACCCCATTCCAGTACTCTTGCCTGGAAAATCCCATGGACGGAGGGGCTTGGTGGGCTGCAGTCCGTGGGGTCGCTAGGAGTCGGACACGACTGAGCGATTTCACTGTTTTTTCACTTTCATGCATTGGAGAAGGAAATGGCAACCCACTCCAGTGTTCTTGCCTGGAGAGTCCCAGGGACAGGGGAGCCTGGTGGGCTTCCGTCTATGGGGTCGCACAGAGTCTGACATGACTGAAGCGACTTAGCAGTAGCAGACCTACAACATCCCCTTAACTCAGTGTCATTGTTATATGCACGAATAAATCTGTCATGTCTTCTGTAGGTCTCTCTTCCCCATTTTAAATGTGTAAGAGGGAGTTTCCTGGTGCTCCAGTGATTGGGACTTGCCTTCCAGTGCGAGGTGTGTGGGTTTGATCCCTGGTTGGGGAACTGGGATCTCACATGTCTCACTGCCAACAGGTCAAAACATGAAACAGAAGCAATATTGTAATGAATTCAATAAATACTTTTAAAAAGTGCATACAAATTCATCCTAAAACATTCAATACTAGAATGGAGAAGGCAATGGCAACCCACTCCAGGACTCTTGCCTGGCAAATCCCATGGACAAGTCCATGGGGTCACTAGGAGTCAGACACGACTGAGCAACTTCACTTTCACTTTTCATTTTCATGCATTGGAGAAGGAAATGGCAACCTACTCCAGTGTTCTTGCCTGGAGAATCCCAGGGACGGGGGAGCCTAGAGGGCTGCCGTCTCTGGGGTTGCACAGAGTCGAACAGGACTGAAGCAACTTAGCAGCAGCAGCAGCAGCAGAGTCTAGAAAATAATTCAATTTATTTAAAGATGTTAATTAATATTATATCCATTGGCTGTTGTTACAAAATTGCTGTGCAATGAATAACTACAAAAACTCAGTGAAAAATAAACACCTATTTTTCATGTCTTTGCAGCTCGGCTGATCTTGGCTATGTTTTCTTATATCTCTTTATATAGCCTAGGGCCTCTGCAGCTTTAACTGGAGCATCTTGCCTGGAGCAACTCTGCACTACACAGCTTTCTTTCACTCTCATCCTTATCCTAAGACTGGCCTTCTCATAGTGATGTCCAAAGAGCAGGAACAAGGAGGCCAGTCACACAAGCACTTTCCAAGTCTGCTCCATCACATCTAATGACATGCAACCCACCGGCCACATCAGAGCATGTGCCTAAACTAAGGTGTAGAGAATGTGTACTCTGCCCACAGCAAAAGTGTACCATCGAGTTATATGCAAAGGATACGGATGTTTGTTGGGAAGAAAATTGAGGTCATTAATGTTACTACCTTATATGGAAAAGTCTTGAGTGACTTTCTATAGGAAATACAAGTATAAGAGGAAAGATATTTTGCCATGTAGAACCTTATAATGTTCTAATGAACCTGATTGCATTTCATGTAAAGAGAAATTCTATCTGGCTGTAGAATGAGGAAAGGTTATTATGGTATCATTTGAGATGGATTTCAATGAGCAAGGAGGTTAACAACCAAATAAGAGAATAAGAGAATGTTCTATGTGGTAGTAACTTCCCAGGAGATGGCACACAGGAGGAAAACCATGGTTATGTCCAGAAAACAATCACAGGTACTAGATGGCTGTAGATCAGGCATGCAAATCGTAGTAACTGACTAATTGAACCAGAAAAGAGGTTAAGCTTGTGATTCTTTTTTTTTTTTAATTAATTTTATTTTATTTTTAAACTTTACATAATTGTATTAGTTTTGCCAAATATCAAAATGAATCCACCACAGGTATACATGTGTTCCCCATCCTGAACCCTCCTCCCTCCTCCCTCCCCATACCATCCCTCTGGGTCGTCCCAGTGCACCAGCCCCAAGCATCCAGTATCATGCATTGTGATTCTTAGTGTCTCAAAAATAGAGATCTCATTTCTAGCAGTCTATGGCCAAATTCCAACCAGACCAACAACATGTACACACAGAGACACCTTTATGGACAAGAGCTTTATTACTTCTAAGCATCAAGCCTAAGTGATGACCTGAACTTTCCATTAGTTAAACACCTCCCCCAACTTTTCAAAGAAACATTTCATGTGAGAACATCTGCATCTGCCTGAAACACATTTTCCCAGTGTAGTACTTGACTTTAAGCTGACTGGAGATATCAAACTTTCTTTCACAGATTCTTTGACATACTTTAACATTATTGAACAAATGTCAGTTATGTCTGTCTCTTGAATTGTGTCAATCTAAATTGAAAATGTGCTGACTCTTTTTTCAGTATCATCACTCTCTGTGTTTCTATGCCAGCAGTGCAATTGGACATGACTGGGAGGATCAGTCGCTTCTATTCCCTGGGATGGTTAAGTTCATTCTTGCATGTGTGGTTCCAGGACCTGACCCAGAAAACCTGAATCACACCTAAAAAACATAGGGATAATGACAATTCTTTTGTGATTATGCAGATATAGTTGCTGATAGTATTGTAGCTAATAATGTATTAATAGAATACAGCTTTGTAAGTGAAATGAAAACTCATGGGATTAATGAAATCAATGTATCTGATTTCTTGCAATAGTATTCAAATTCACTAATTCATCTTGGTTGAGACATGAACTCTCTTCATTACTAAAAATTAGAATTATAAGATCAGAGAAGGCAATGGCATCCCACTCCGGTACTCTTGCCTGGAAAATCCCATGGATGGAGGAGCCTGGTAGGCTGCAGTCCATGGGGTCGCTAAGGGTCAGACATGACTAAGCGACTTCACTTTCACTTTTCACTTTCACGCATTGGAGAAAGAAATGGCAACCCACTCCAGTGTTCTTGCCTGGAGAATCCCAGGGACGGGGGAGCCTGGTTGGCTACTGTCTATGGGGTCTCACAGAGTCAGACACGACTGAAGCGACTTAGTAGCAGCAGCAGCAGCAGCAGAATTATAAGATAGTTGTGAAATATATTAAGATGATGATTTTTGAGGTACTAAATATAGTAATTTCTACTAAGTTTGCAAAATGTTTCAAAGTAAAAGATAAGAAGCAGATAGTAATAAATAATAATATATGCCATTTATTAACTGTTTGCTACTGGTTGTGTGCTGCACCAGGTGTTTGTATGTTACCCAATTTAGCACTCATACTTACTTGGGAGGGTGGTATTGTGGTCATGCCCATTTTACAGATGATAAGACTGAGGCTAGATAACTAATTTGCCCAAGACCACATATCTGATAAATAATAAAAGCTAAATCTGTCTGACTCAAAATCCCAGTTAGATGTAGTCAGTAAGGAATTCCCTGCCTGTGATATGAGATACTACTCTAGACTCAGGTTCTTTCAGTGAACAACACAAATAAAAATCCCTGTCCTCAAGGAACTTATTTTTGGGTCTACATTGTATATTTACAAAAGTGGGATAAATATTCAGTATTTCACAATTAAGTGGATTAATTTTCTTCAATATATTACCATAACTAAATTATAAATTCTGTATAAACTGGAATTATATTTTAGAGCTCTTTTTAATTTCCCTGTAGTACACAGTAAAGTGATGATAGATGGTGCCATTCAATATGTACTTTTTAATTGATATATTTTTTGAGTAACACATCATTAACAAACCCTTGAGAAATCACCAGTTCGGGGCTGTTTTATTGTTTGAAGTTGCTGCTGATTCATTGTTAGGGCAGCAGGGAAGGTGATTAATCCAGGTCCCCAGGGTGTCTATATAACTTTCATTTCCAGATGTTGTTCTGACTTGAATCACTAGTGTCTAAGGCCAACATCTAGAGAAAAACGAAAAAAAGTATGTTCTCTGGACATTTAGCACCATATTGAAAAAGTTGCTGCATAATATTGGCTATATCCTTTTTTCTTCCTGTGTTTGCTTCTCCTTGTATTGCACTTCAGCAGAAGGAAGTGTTAGAAGGGAAAAATAGGATGATACCTGACCTCCTTCACAGAAATTGTCTGCTATTTATTCTTTATTATTACTTCTATTCCAGTGCCTGCCTGCTCCTACCTCTCTCTATCTCCTGAATTGCCATCTTTCCCTCACTGCTTCTTTCATTGCTCTTTCTTTGTTTTTGTTTTGTTTGTTTGTTTGTTTGTTTTATTAGCTCCTCCATCACTCCTTGTCCATCTCCCCCAGGTCCTTCCTCTATGACTCCACCTGTATTTGTTGTCACTTGTCTCTGTCTCCATAGGGCTGGCTCTGTCCCCCTCTGCCTAGGTATGTGTCTCTAAGTCTCTCCCTCTCTTTCTGAATTTTACACCTTCTCACATGACTTTCTCTCTCTCTCCTTGTGTGCATTTCTATAACTGTGTCTCTGCATATTTGAGTATTTTCCTATCCTTCAATCTGTTTCTGTACTTTTCTATCTTTATCTCCCTGTGGGTATTCCTTATTCTTTTTTTCTTCCCTGTCTAAATCTGCTTTTTCCTCTTTCTTCTCTCCTCTTTCTTTTCAGAGCTATTATCTCATCTGCACACTCCACCAGCACTCACTGTGTGTGTCCCTTGTTTCTTTCATGTGAATGTGGGCATGTGTGTGTCTCTGTGTATATATATGTATGTGAGTGTGTGCCTGGTGCCTGTGTATTCATAAAGGCTGTCTTGATGCCTCTGTCTCTATTTTCAGCGAATCAATTATTTTTTCTCTCTCTTACTTGGTTTATATCTACAATGGAATATTATTCAGCCATAAGAAAAGAGGTCCTGACTTTTTTGCACATTATGTTAAATGAACTATTTGTTAGAGAAAGACAGATACATATACTCTCACTTATAGGTAGAATCTCAAAAAGCCTAACTTCTAGAAATAAGGAGTAGTTGGATGCTTCTCAGGGGCAGAAGGGTAAGGGAAATTAGAAGATATTGCTAAAAGATATAAAATTCCAGGTACAAGATGAATAAGTTTTAGGAACCTAATGTACAGCATGATGACTATAATTAACAATATTGTATTATATATACTGTTAAGAGAATAGATCTTAAATGTTATCACCACCATAACAACAAAGTTAATTATGTGAGATAATGAAAGTGTTCACTATCCTTATTATGATAACCATTTTGCAATATATATGTGTATCAAATAATCACATTGTGCATCTTGATGTATGTTGATAATGTTTCAATAAATCTGGAGGAAAAGACATGGGTGAAGGGGAAACACAAGTAATACAGAGAGAAAAACTGATCATCCTGTTTATTTTTAACAGATTGTCAAGAGGAATTGTGCCTTTATTTAATTATTTAACTCCTGGCATCTTGGTGCGCATAGTGAGAAACACAGGACCCTCCTTCATGTGCAAATTCAGTTACAGCAATTTCCAATTAAAGGTTAGACAGTCACTGCTGATCTGGCCCTTACAGAGATGTTGAAAATGACCACTGATGACTTGAGTTCCAAAAAGAAAGACTTAAAACTTCTAAGTGTCAAACTTAAGAAATTAGAAAAAGAGTACAAACACACAAAGAAGAAAGTAGAAAAAAGATAGCTTAAATTAATGAAATAAGCAAACATGAAATAGAAAGGATACACATATGAAAAGGTTGACTTCCTGTAAAGTTTAAAAAACTGACAAACCATTTGCAAAACTGATTACAGAGAAAGAACATGGGAAAGATAAAAGCAGAAAGAGAAGTTCCCAAATACAATATTAGAAGTAAAAGATGAACAGAACCACAGATGCACTAAAGATTAAATAAATATTATGATTTTTTTAATTTTATTTATTTTTAATTGAAGCATAATTGCTTTACAGTATTGTGTTGGTTTCACCAAACATCACCATGAATCAGCCATAGGTCTACCTATGTCCCCTCCCACCTGACCATCCCTCCTACCTCCTTTGCCATCCCACTCCTCCAGGTTGTTACTGAGCTCTGGTTTGAGTTCCATGAGTCCTAGAGCAAATCCTGTTGGCTATCTATTTTACATATGGTAATGCATGTTCCCATGTTACTCTCTTCATACATCCCATCCTCTCCTTCCTTCCCAGCCCCCAGCCATGTCCATAAGTCTTTTCCCTACGTCTGTGTTTCCATTTTGCTGTGTTGCTGTGCTTAGTTTCTCAGTCGTGTCCTACTCTTTGTGACCTCATGGACTTTAGCACACCTGGCTCCTCTGTCCATGGGATTCTCCAGGCAAGAATACTGCAGTGGGTTGCCATGCCCTCCTCTAGGGTACCTTCCCAACCCATGGATCAAACCCAGGTTTCCTGCATTGCAGATGGATTCGCTATCATCTGAACCATCAGAGAAGCTCTGCAAATATGTTCATTAGTATCATCTTTCTAGATTCCATATATATGTGTTAACATACAATATTTGTTTTTATCTTTCTGACTTACTTCACTCCATATAATTATACCAATAAATTGGCCTAACTTTTAGAAATTTTATTAGGAAAATGGGAATTACCTCCAAGAAGTCAACTTAGAAAAATCTTCTTTTATTAACTCAGGACACACTGCTTTAATATAATGCAGATCATATAAGTTGTTAAATACTGAAACATCTACACACTAGCTTTTAAGAACTCCTTCCTTGATTCCGAAGTACTAATCAAACCACTTTTTGCTCCTCCTCCAGGCCTCTGTAAACCTCTCTACAATCCATCAGCTGAAGGTTAATTCTGGGTCCAGTTGATCTTCAGATCCTAATTCAAGGCTACTTGTTGAAATCTATCCTGACTAGTTCAGCGCCTGATGCAAAACACTAGTTAAATATTCTACCTGTCACTCCTGCTTATAACAATTAATTAAAATAAATAACCAATAAAAAATATATTCATCAAAAACATACCAGGTCCAGATAATTTTATAAATGAATTCTGCAAAGCATTTAAGAAATTGGTAAATTCACATAATTTTTCACACATTTCTTCAAACGCTATAAAAAGATGAAATATTGCCTAATTCATTCTATTGGAATAATCTAGATACAAATTCAAAATGAGACAAGAAAATTATGAAATGCAAAAATCACAGGCCAATTTCATTGACAAATTTAAATGAAAAATTATTGAACACAATATCAGAAAATCAAATTCATAATGTATATAAAGATGGCACATTATTAGCAAAATTAGGCTTATTCCAAGAATGCAGCATGAAAGTGAAAGTCGCTCAGTCGTATATGACTCTTTGTGACCCTGTGGACTGACTATACAGTCCATGTAATTCTCTAGGCCAGAATACTGGAGTGGGTAGCCTTTCCCTTCTCCAAGGGATCTTTCCAACCCAGAGATCAAATCCAGGTCTCCCACATTGCAGGCGGATTCTTTACCAGCTGAGCCACAAGGGAAGCCCAAGGGTAATTTCGGTATAAGAAAATGCAGTAATGTGGTTCACTGTATTAAAAGAATATCATAAAAAATGCAGTCATTTCAATAAATACAGAAACATAATTTAACAAAATTCAACTGATATTCATGATTTTTAAAAATAGAATCTTAGAAAATTTGGAATAGACATGATTTCCTTCTCCTGGCAAAAGTTATGTTCAAAAACTATAGTAACTCCATATTTCATGGAGAGTATTAAAAGAGTTCTCTTTTCAGTTATGAATAACATTTTAAAAGCCTACTCTGATCACTTCTTGTTAACATAGTATTTGAACTTAGCTCAATTTGACTACAATACTAATAATAATACAAAGAATGGAAAAAAAGAGCTGGACTGTCATTCTCAAGTGATATGTGTTGATTGGAAACCGAAAAATAGAGATTAATTATTAGAATTAATAAAACAATTTAGCAGTGTTTCCAGCAAGATGACCAAATTACAAAAATCATTTTCATGGCTAGAAATCATACAAAAGCTTTAGAAAACATTGTGTGTGTTGTCGTTTTTCAGTCACTGAGTCATGTCCAACTCTTTGCGACACTATGGACTGAAACATCCAGGTTTCCCTGTCCTTCACCATCTCCCATTGAGTCAGTGATGCCGTCCAACCATCTCATCCTGTTGTCATCTTCTCTTGCCTTCAATCTTTTCCAGCATCGGTGTATTTCCCAATGATTAAAGATTTACTGAGCATGGCCCTGCCCATCTGAGCAAGACCTAGTTTTCCCCGCAGCTAATCCCTCCCATCAGGAAGCTTGCACAAGCCTCTTGTCCTCATCTATCAGAGGACAGACAGAAGAGCAACGTGTGTGTGCATATGTGTACTATGTATGATGATAAAAAGAACAAGGAGCAAATGCATCAAAAGACAGGAAGACCAAACCTTTTTGAAGAAAATTATCAAGTATAATCGAACTACTTAAATAAATCTTAAGCAAATGGAAAGATACATCTTATCCACTCATGGATGTCAATTGTTTCTGAAATTATTTTTTACATTCAATTCAGTTCCAAATAAAATTGTATACTTTTTTTTTCAAACTGATTCTAATGTTTATATCTAATAGCAAAAAATGAAGAACAGTCAATACATGAATTCTGAAGAAGGAAAAGATAATAAATCTTGCTATAAGCAAGAATTATAGTAAAGTCTAGGAAAGACAATATAGTTTTGGGATAGTGCAAGATAAATGGACAAATACAATCAAATGGAGATCTCACAAACTTAGAAACTTAATACATGATAGAAAAATCAGTGAATAAAGTAAACTCTATAGATGTATGTGGAGATCATTAGTTATCCATATGGGAACAAATGGAATATTTCCTGCTATTTGCAAATATCATTTGCAGCTACATTTATGACATAAATGTAAAGATGAAATATTTAACTTTTAGAACAAAATATAAGGAAAGTCTTTTGTGATTTCAAGATAGAAAAACATTTCTTAACCTAGACTCAAAAGCAAAAATCATAAAGAAAGAAATTGATAGATTCAACTATATTAAAATTAGAAATTGCTTTTAACAAAAGACACTATAAAGAAACTTCTAAGAGGTGAGCCACAAGTTAGGGAAAAAAATGCTTGCAGCACATATAATAATAAAGTATTTGTGTTCAGATAAAAGAGAAAACCTCTGGATTTCAAAAAGAAGAAGACAAAATCTCAATAGGAAAATTTGCAAAAGTCATGAACATAAATTTTCCAGAAAAGAAAACTCCAATGCTGAATAAACATAAGAAAATTCACTAACTTTATTATTAATCAATGAACTGTAATATAAAATTCCAGTGAGATACAAGTATACAATCAACACATTAGCAAAAACTGAAATGCTGGACAATAAAAAAGTTGTCAAGAATGCACAATGAAAAGTTTTATATGCTGCTAATTGCAGCATAAATGAATCCAATTACTTTGGAAAATAATTTGGTAATAAACACCTTGGAAAGTTGAAGATGCATAGACCTTACTACCCATCAATTCTACTCCAGGAGTTATACAAAAATGCTCAGAAAAGCAATGCTCTCAATGGAAAAAAATACAAAAATAAAAATGGAGAAGAACACAAATGCCCAACAGTAAAAAATTGTGTTATATGAAAAGTAGGGAATACTACTGATATACATGGATACAGCGCCATGTAAAAATTTAGAAGAATTTCAAAAATATAGGATTGAGAAGAACATTCAAAAATCTCAAACCATATGTGGCATAATTTCACTTATATGAAGTAAATAATATACTGTGTAAGGAGACATATATGTGTGAAAGCAACAACAAGAACAATTAAGACCAAACCCAGTCCATGGTGAGCCCAAGCAGGGAGATGGGGATTTTGATCTGTGAAGGGCACACAGGATGTTGAAAGGTACTGGTATTGTTCTCTTCTGTATGCAGTCTGGTGTGTACACATGAGTTCATGTCAATATTTTTCTTTAAGTTCTAAATATATGTTGTATAGATTCTTCTCCGTGGATGATATATTTCATAATAAAAAATTTTAATATCATGGAAATCCCATGTTGAAAATATTTTAGAAGTCTCAAAAGAAAAGCCCTGTGGATTGCATATCAAGGCATAGTAATTCAGTGTAAGGAATAAACTCAGAGGTGATATGAAGAAAATACAACTTATACAAAAGAACCCTGTTACACAGCCTGGGCAACCAGGCACAGAAGTGAAATGCAATTTTAGACTAGCTTAAATCTTGGAATAAGAAAACAAAAAAAATATTGGTTTCAGAGAGGAAATACAAATTTACATTTGAATGAGAATTTTCAGGGCAATGAAACCACAAGATGAAAATGTTCATGAATCTGTCTGCAGATGCTGTCAACAGAACTGTGACCTCCCCCACAGACCTCTGGCAGGGCATCCAGCTCTTGCCCTAGCATTAGAACCCTGGGACTCCTGGTCTGGGAGATGGGAATAGTTGGCAACTATAAGTCCAGAAGAGTGGGTTAACCCACAGCTGGTGGAAATCAACCAAAGGACTAGGAAGACAAAGAACGTGTGGAGGAGGTGCAGACAGAAGCAAGAGAGGAGAAGAGCTGACTAAATTAAATCAGACATCCATATGAATTAAGCTTTATTAAAATGGTGCCTTGGTTCTGATTCTTTTAATACTAATTTATTGGTTTGATCAACTCTTACAGCTGAGAAGAGCTCAGGGTACAGGAAGGCAGAATGTTCCTGTGTTATGGACAGAGAATACTATGAGGCTTCCCTATTCTCTTCTTCCTCCTTCCCACAGTCCCTCATCCTTCAAGACTGTCTGGCCTGTTTGTTTCCATGGAGCCCCTGAAACCAAGCATCCTGAAAAGCTAAGATCTGTGTCAGTGGCTCTAGTTGATGAAGTACAACTTACACGATTCAGCTTTTAGGCTTGACCATTAAGAAAACATTTCTTACTGTCAAATGCAAAAGACTAAAACATATTTTGCTAAAGAGTGTATTTTATCACTAAAAGCTAAGTGGGCCACATTTCAGAAAGATCTGTAAAGTTTAAGAGGAATTAAAGGAGGAACATATCAATGTTTATGGAAGATTAATGAAAGACTGCAAAATGTAAAATGCAATGTCCTTAAATTAGTCTGGGAAAAGAGAAATGAACAAAATGTTGAGGAAACTGGGATAAAATTCAGAAAGAAACATCTTAGACTGAACATCAGAATGACAGACAAGGAGAAATTGACTATGATAAGGGGCTTTCCCAAGGAAAGGGAAGAAGTGGCCCAGAGGAGACAGATCGTTCTGGGGGTCCACTGTCAGGGCCAGGTGAATGAAATGATCTGTTTTGCACTGTATCTTCCATCTTTAATGTCTCATCTCTGTCTGACCAAAACAACTATCTATCTTACAGCAGGACATTTTCATCAAAGATGTGTCATTCCTAGGGTGGGCAAATTGACCTTAGGATAAAATGAAAATTCTAAATTTACTCAAACAGTCGAACAGGAGCTCTGTTCCCCAGAGGCCCTTCTTAATGCACCCTGATCAATTCCTGAGTATTTTCTAGAGGAGGTTGAATGGAGTAGGGAGCAGAGAAGCAGGGTAGAGGATAAATTGTTTCGCTTTAAACAAAGATAAATAACATCTTGAATTTTTATATAACTATATTTATATATATATATGATATATATATATTAATGGGCTTAGAAGTTTAAAATCTTGAATAAATGAGTAGACTATGAAGAAAACAAATTTATATAAGCTCTCAAATTCCTATCTTTATTTTTTTCCCAAATGCAAAGGAGTAAAACTTCTTAGGAGTCTTGAAGAGCAAATGACAAATGGTAAGTGAAAATGCTTTGTTAGTGTAAATAGTAGAGTTTTCATAGTAAAAACCTTCTTTGGAGTTCAGACAACATACACTTCATACTAATTTACACCCTAAACCTCTTTTCTTAAACATCAGTGAGGTAATCAGGTTCCCCAATGACCCAAATGACCCCACCACACTAGGAGTGAATGCTTTCTGTATGTTACACAATACCCTAAGCATTAATTCCTCAGATGCAAAAACCTCATGGAATAGGCACAATCTTTATCTTCATTTTCCAGAGGAAACACATAAGCTTAAAGAGATTTGCTAATTTGTTTAAGGTCAAGTAGTGAACATAAAGGTGAGGGGGGTCCAGCCCAGTCCTGCCACTTAATAACTTTGTGATTTGGGGAAAGTTCCTGGTCAAAATATAATGGTACCCTCCTCTTGGGATTATTGGAGAAGGGGATTACATGAGATAAAAGTAATAGAGAATCTGGCACTAAGTAAGTAGCTGAAAAAGTTCATTTTAATGTTCATTAGTTGTAGAAAACACTGGTCTCTAGAATTTGGCTAGCATCAGTATTATCTATGGGTGTTATAGAAAAAAAAAAAATTAAAAAGCCTTGAGCTCCACTCCAACTTTGTCCTACTGAGTCATAATCTCCAGGAGTGGGCCCATGAACTGGTTTTTGAAAAAGCTTCCTCTCAAGGGATTCTGTTGTAGTAGCTGAGTCTGGTATTTAGAAACTTATTATTGGTATCTGGGCTAAAGAAGGTCAGTGAAAGGTCGACCATGAAGCTAGCTATGGTGGTTGGAATGTGCTTCCTGGGGACATAGGTAAAATCTGCCTCTTGAAGGCACATAAAATGTAGACATGTTGAACTGAGTCAACACGTATCACCTAGGAAGTGGCCACCTGATTATGAGCCGTGGCTACTTTCACGAGATTGGAACCCCCTCTGAATGGCCTGGGCAATGCTCAGGAAATAAACATCTAATCTACACTGCTGCATCTCCCATGCATGCTGTAGTGGGTTAGGATTTCTTGGGCTCAGAAAGCTATCAAGGGGAGGAGGTGCTATTACCCAATTCAAAGTGCTCATGGTCCTAAAAGCCCATCTCATCTTAAAACTAAGGTCAGGGCAAGGTGCAAATTCTCTGCTGGCCTCAGTGCCCCAGCTAGAAAATGAGAGGGGTCAAATCGAATAATGCTGTGACTTCAACATTCCATAAGTTTAAGACTTACAACTATTACTTAGACTTTCCAAGTGAGTGTACATGTTAAGAGGGGTCAGGGGAGGCACAGAGAGTGTGGATTTCTGTCTGGAACTAATCTCCATGAAGCACCAGGAATGTAAGGATATGGATTCTATTTGTCCAAAAGAGTTCCCTTTTCCCCTTCCCTGTGGTTGCAGGTCCTCCTGCCTGTTAAAAAGAACAACAGACCCAAATGAAGTTACTTATGCTAAGCCCCAGGGCTTCCCTAGTGGCTCAGATGGTAAAGAATCTGCTTGCAATGCAGGAGATCTGGGTTCAAACCCTGGGTCAGGAAGATCCCCTGGAGAAGGGCATGGCAACCTACTCCAGTATTCTTGCCTGGAGAATCACATAGACAGAGGAGCCTGACGGGCTACTGTTGATAGGGTTGCATAGAGTTGAACACATCTGAAGTGACTTAGCACACATGCAGGCATGTTAAACCCCAGGGCAGTTTGCTTCTCTCAGAGATAGATCCTAATCCAGTCAATCAGGAGTTGTCTGATTAGCACACACACAAACTGCCTGATACACACCTGTCATGCTCTAAAGCAGAGGTCCTGAATCTTTTGGCACCAGGGACCAGTTCTGTGGAAGACAATTTTTCCACAGACCAGTGGTGGGGGGATGGTTTTGGGATGATTCAAGCACAATACATTAATTGTGAACTTTATTTCTATTATTATTATTATTACATCAGCTCCACCTCAGATCATCAGGCATTAGATCCTGGAGGTTGCTGACCTCTGCTATAAAGAAAAGTAAACTTGCAATCAGTTCAGTTCAGTTCAGTCGCTCAGTCGTGACCGACTCTTTGCGACCCCATGAATTGCAGCATGCCAGGCCTACCTGTCCATCACCAACTCCTGGAGTTCACCCAGACTCACGTCCATCAAGTCAGTGATGCCATTCAGCCATCTCATCCTCTGTCATCCCCTTCTCCTCCTGTCCCCAATCCCTCCCAGCATCAGAGTCTTTTCCAATGAGTCAACTCTTCGCATGAGGTGGCCAAAGTACTGGACTTTCGGCTTTAGCATCATTCCTTCCAAAGAAATCTCAGGGCTGGTCTCCTTCAGAATGGACTGGTTGGACCTCCTTGCAGTCCAAGGGACTCTCAAGAGTCTTCTCCAACACCACAGTTCAAAAGCATCAATTCTTCAACGCTTAGCCTTCTTCACAGTCCAACTCTCACATCCATACATGACCACAGGGAAAACCATAGACTTGACTAGACGGACCTTTGTTGGCAAAGTAATGTCTCTGCTTTTGAATATGCTATCTAGGTTGGTCGTAACTTTCCTTCCAAGGAGTAAGCGTCTTTTAATTTCATGGCTGCAGTCACCATCTGCAGTGATTTTCGAGCCCAGAAAAATAAAGTCTGACACTGTTTCCACTGTTTCCCCATCTATTTCCCAAGAAGTGATGGGACCGGATGCCATGATCTTCATTTTCTGAATGTTGAACTTTAAGCCAACTTTTTCACTCTCCACTTTCACTTTCATCAAGAGGCTTTTTAGTTCCTCTTCACTTTCTGCCATAAAGGTGGTGTCATCTGCATATCTGAGGTTATTGATATTTCTCCCGGCAGTCTTGATTCCAGTTTGTGTTTCTTCCGGTCCAGCGTTACCTACCTGCTTTGTTGCCTACGAGACTTGCCTAGGATAACTCCCTGTTTCTCTTACCTTCTGCCTATAAAAGTCTTTCAAGTATGAGGATCTAATGTATAATATGGTGAATATAGCTGACAACACTATATTTTTTTAAACTAATTAATTTATTTTAATTGGAGGCTAGTTACTTTACAATATTGTAGTGGTTTTTGCCATACATTCACATGAATCAGCCATGGGTGTACATGTGTTCCCCACCCAGAAGCCCCTTCCCACCTCCTTCCCCATCCCATCCCCCAGCGTCATCCCAGTGCACCAGCCCTGAGCACCCTGTCTCATGCATTGAACCTGGACTGGCAATCTGTTTCACATATGATAATATATACGTTTCAGCACTACCCTCTCAAATCATCCCACCCTCACTTTCTCCCACAGAGTCCAAAAGACTGTTCTTTACATCTGTGTCTCTTTTTGCTGTCTCACATATAGGGTCATCATTACCATCTTTCTAAATTCCATATATATGCGGACAACACTGTATTGTATAATTGAAAGATGCTAAGAGAGTAGAACTTGTGTTCTCACCAAAATAAAATGGTAAATATGTATATATATATACATTTATTTATATATATAAATATATATCTATGATAGTCAGAATTTTAATCCATTGGTCTGAAAGCTAAAATTCTTAATATGTCCACCCATAGACTTCACATTATATTTTTGTTCTTTAGTCACTAAGTCATGTCCAACTCTTTGTGCAAACCCATGGACTGCAGTCCACCAGGCTGTCAGTTCAGTTCAGTTCAGCTCAGTCACTCAGTCATGTCCGACTCTTTGCCACCCCATGAACTGCAGCACGCCAGGCCTCCCTGTCCATCACTAACTCCCGGAGTTCATTCAAACTCATGTGCATCGAGATAAGAAAGCCTTCCTCAGTGATCAATGCAAAGAAATAGAGGAAAACAACAGAATGGGAAAGACTAGAGATCTCTTCAAGAAAATTAGAGATACCAAGGGAACATTTCATGCAAAGATGGGCTCGATAAAGGACAGAAATGGTATGAACCTAACAGAAGCAGAAGATATTAAGAAGAGGTGGCAAGACTACACAGAAGAACTGTACAAAAAAGATCTTCATGACCAAGATAATCACAATGGTGTGATCTGTCACCTTCACATCCTGGAATGTGAAGTCAAGTGGGCCTTAGAAAGCATCACTACGAACAAAGCTAGTGGAGGTGATGGAATTCCAGTTGAGCTATTTCAAATCCTGAAAGATGATGCTGTGAAAGTGTTGCACTCAAAATGCCAGCAAATGGAAAACTCAACAGTGGCCTCAGGACTGGAAAAGGTCAGTTTTAATTCCAATCCCAAAGAAAGGCAATGCCAAAGAACGCTCAAACTACCACATCAGGCTATGAAATCTAATAAATTCTATTATGTTAAATCACCAAAAAAAGTCTTTCATTTTGTACAGCTTCTTGGAGCTCCTGTTTGTCTGCTAGACTGGATGCTGTCCAAGTGAATTCAGTCTTTGCCCAAATAAATTCTTAAAATGTTTAACATTCCTAAAATTACCTTTCAATACTTCCCATCCTGACTCTTTCTTCCTTGGTGCCCCTGAATCAATCAGCAAGGCCCCCCTGAGCATTTCATCCCCACCCTCCCACTACACATTTTGCCTGCTGTATATTTATCCTATTTAGAGTTGTATACTGTTGTGCTTGAAATCTGACTCTCTCTTTTGTTTGCTAAATCAGCAGTACTTCCGCTGCTCCATACATCCATGCTGGCATAAATTGGGACTTTGTCTTCTAGAGTCCTTTGGAGCTACTGAGTTTTGGAAATTCGTTGATTCCACATTTGCATTTGCATGTTAGTGGACATTCAAGCATCTCATCTACATAAGCAAAAGAAGAACATCTGTTTTCCTTTCCTAAATAGTATTGATCATAGATTTTTCAGGAACTTTAACGCTGGGTGCTCCTTGATATCTAATCCCAGCATGTATTATACAGCCACCTCCTGGCCAAAAGGAAGGAAGAAGGGAAGAAGGGAGGGCAGACGGAAGGGAGGATAGGTTTGGTGAAGTAAGAGAAGGGGCACCTGTGGGAAGACAAGATTGTTCCTAGCGCTTGCTGCTGCTGCTGCTAAGTTGCTTCAGTCGTGTCCGACTCTGTGAGACACTTGTGCAGCCCTAAACATGAACTGAGACTTCAAGGCAGTTGCTGACTCTTTGCTCTGAGTCTCTGGAGCTGTTTTTAATAGGAGTGCACATCATGAAAGAAAAAAAGAAAGAAAGTGAAGTCGCTCAGTCGTGTCTGACTCTGCGACCTCATGGACTGTAGCCTACCAGGCTTCTCAGTCCACGGGATTTTCCAGGAAACAGTACTGGAGTGGGTTGCCATTTCCTTCTCCAGGGGATCTTCTCGACCCAGGGATCTAACCCTGCTCTCCCACATTGCAGGCAGACGCTTTACCCTCTGAGCCACCAGGGAAGCCTATCATGAGCTCAGGTGAAAAAGGCCTGTTAGAGCATACAATTTGGTCCTTAGTGATAGAACAACTCAGGGAAGTATGAGTGACTCTCTTGCCAAAAGTCAAAGAGATTAGATTTATGTTTAGCCTCACAACCAGAAACCATCACCTGCTGCACTTGTAGAACCAAAATAAATCTTTTCATTCCTTTGTCCATTCATATTAACACATAACTAGCCTTCTTGACCATGGTTCCCAGATGGCACCAGTGGTAAAGAATTTGCCTGCCAATGGGGGAGATGCAAGAGATGAGGGTTCATTCCCTGGGTCGGGAAGATCTCCTAGAGTAGGAAATGGCAACCCACTCCAATATTCTTGCTTGAAAAATTCCATGGACAGAGGAGCTTGGTAGGCTACAGTCCCTGAGTTTACAAAGAGTCAGACATGGCTGAGCACACACGTAAGCCTGCCTGATGCAGAATTGTGAATAAGAGATGTTTCAAGAAGCGGGGACCCCTTCCAAGGCCTTAAAGGAAGCCCTTGTCTAACACTCAGAAATGAATTGTCTGAGGAGAAACACATGCTGACAAAGCAAGAGACTTTATTGGAAAGAGGCACCCAGGCAGGGAGCAGGAGGGTAAGGGAACCTAGGAGAACTGCTCTGCCACATGGCTTACAATCTCAGGTTTTGTGGTGACGGGATTTGCTTCTGGGTCATCTTTGACCGATTATTCTGACTCAGGGTCCTGATGACACACACATTGCTCAGCTAAGATGGACGCCAACAAGGATTCTGGAAGGTGGTAAGACACGTGGCATCTCCTTTTGACCTTTCTCAAATTCTTCTGGTTGGTGGTGGCGAGTTAGTTCTGTGTTCCTTACCGGGACCTCCTGTCATAAAATAACTCACATGAATAATTACTATGGTGCCTGGCCAGAGTGGGCAATTTCAGTCAGTGCATTTCCCCTAACAAAGAGACGATTACGTGCTTAGAAAACCTGGAGAGAGATATAACCATTTGTGAAAGAACATGGGTATATAGAATGCACCAGACTAGGACTCTGAATGGTGTGCTCCCCAGGCCTGGCTCTGTTGCTCCAAAGATGTGGGAGCTTGGAGCCATACTTCCTCTTCCGGACCTTAGTTTTCTCACACTGATACTGAGTTATAAAACTTCTGAGGCCCCGTCCATGTGTTTAATACTGAATCTCATAGTAGTTAGTCCTCTTTCCCCATATGTGTTCATCTCATCCAGAACGTGCATGTGCACACACACACACACACACACACGCTCCTCAACAATGCCCAGTGGTGACAAAATCTTTCCCTTCATCAACCCAGGGCCTATGCAGCCAAGATATTTCAGGCCTCAGTATCTGTATTCTTCCAGGTCAAAGTGAAGGTAAGAACTTCTCACCAAATAAACAAATTATTGTAATGGGATAAAAATTAACTTCCTAGATCATATCAGGTTAAGTCCTTCACTGTTTGAGAATGCTTTTGACAACTTAAGTTAAATATTAGTTATTTTTTCCAGCAATGGAGACTCATGCTAGAAATACTTTTAAGGTGGCAGAGGTGCTTCAAGATACCTGGGACCACCTACTTGCAAAATTGGACCTAAATGAGATCTCGTAGTTTCTATTATTTACAGGTGAAGGGACTGAGGAGCCAGCGTGACACCACCAGTGAGAGGCACATTCAGGACTAGAGGCCCTGTCTTCTAACTTCTGGGCTGGTATCCTGCCCACTGTAGTGTTTACTCCATACCTTTTCCCTTTAGGAGTCTCCTGACATAGTGGTCAGTTGGGTTCTGAGATCATTGACCTGAGTTGGAAGTATGTGTCAGTCCTTGAGTGGTGACTCACCTCACCAGGAGCAAAGCACAGGCATAGCACAAAAGGAACACAGGTAGCAGCCTAGAAAACCAAGGATTCTTAGAAGTAAACTTCGAACTTTAACAATATGAAAAATGTCCTATTAATGTTTAAATTCCTTCTCTTTCGGTCTCAGTCACGGCACCTGCCACAGAGCAGGTTCAAGGCTTATAAGCTGATGGAGTGACGATGGAATGGAAGCAAGTCCTCTGTTCCTGGGCATCCAAGAGAAGGCAGATTGCATTCCTGCCCCAGAAGGGCAGTAGGGCTAGAGCAGAATTTGCTTTGCTCAGCCATCATAAATTACTTATTCTTCCCTACTTCCCTATAACCCAATTTACCAGGCATTGATTTCAGAGTGTGACACTGTAACTACTTGCTATCTGTCAACCTTAAACTTTTTGCCTTTTTAAAAATTGAAGTATAGTTGATTTACCATGTGTACAACAAAGTGATTCAGTTATACAAATATGTATATATTCTTTTTCAGATTTTTTCAATTATAGGTTATTGCAAGATATTGAATATAGTTTTCTGTGCTATACAGTGGGTCCTTTTTAAATCTGTTTTATACAGTAGTGTGTAGTAGTGGGGACTTTCCAGGTGGCACTAGTGGTAAGAACCCGCCTGCCAATATAGGAAACACAGGAGATCCAAGTTCGATCCCTGGGTCAGGAAGATTTCCTGGAGTAGGAAATGGCAACCCACTCCAGTATTCTCGCCTGGAGAATTTCATGGGCAGGGGAACCTGGTGGGCTATGGTCCATAGGGTAGCAAACAGCAAGACATGACTGAAGCAACTTAGTATGCATGCAGTAGAGGTGGTAGATATATAGTAGTAAATATAGTAGCAGATACATAGGAATGTGCATCTCTTAATCCCAAATTCCTAATTTATCTCACTCCTCCTTTTCTCTTTGGTAACCAGAAGTTTTCTATGTCTGTGAGCCTGATTCTGTTTTTAATAAATTCATTTATCTATGCTACTTGTCTTTCTCCATCTGACTTATTTCACTTACTATCATAACCTCTAGATCCATCCATGTTGCTGCCAATGGCATTATTTCATTTCTATGGCTAAGTAGTATTCTATTGTGTGTGTATATATACACCACATTTTCTTTATCCATTATTCTGTTGATGGAATGTTTGTTTCCATATCTTGGCTATTTTAAATATTGCTGTGATTACCACTGGGGTGTATATAGCTTTTCAAATCAGAGTTTTCTCCAAATATGTGCCTATGAGTGCTTACCTGGTGGCTCAGATGGTAAAGAGTCTGCCTGCAGTGTGGGAGACCCGGGTTCAATCCCTGGGTTGGGAAGATCCCCTGGAGAAGGAAATGGCAACCTACTCCAGTCTTCTTGCCTGGAGAATCCCATGGACGGAGAAGCCTGGCAGGTTACAGCCTGTGGGGTAACAAAGAGTCAGACACAACTGAGTGACTTCACTTTCTTTCTTCATGCCCAGGAGTGGGGTTGCTGGATCATGTGGTAGCTGTATTTTTAGTTTTTTAAGGAACCACCATTCTGTTCTCCATGTTCTCTCTACCAATTTACATTCCCACCAACAGTGTAAGAGGGTTTCCTTTTTTCCAGTATTTCTTATTTCTAGATATTTTATTGATAGACTTTCTGACTGGTGCTAAGTGGTATCTCATCATGGTTTTGATCTGCATTTATCTAATAATTAATAATAGCAATGTTGAGCATCTTTTCATGTGTCTATTGGACATCTGTATGTCTTCTTTGAAGAAAAGTCTATTTAGTAAGGGTTTACTTCTGCCCATTTTTTGACTGAATTTTTTTTATATTGAGTTGTATAAACTGCTTGTGTATTTTGGAAAGTAATCTATTGTTGGTCACATTATTTGCACATATTTTCTCCCATTCCATAAGTTGCATTTTAATTTTGTTTATGGTTTTCCTTGCTGTGCAAAAGCTTTTAAGTGCAATTAGGTCTCATTTGTTTATTTTTGCTTTTGTTTCCATTACTCTAAGAGACAGATTCAAAAAAAATATCGCTGTGATTTATGTCAAAGCACATGTATACCTGTGGCGGATTCATTTTGATATTTGGCAAAACTAATACAATTATGTAAAGTTTAAAAATAAAATTAAAAAAAAAACAATAAAGAACATAATACATCTTTAAACAAACAAACAAACAAAAAGAATCTTTTGCCTATGTTTACCTCTAGGAGCTTTATAGTATCCACTCTCACATTTAGGTCTTTAATCCATTTTGAACTTATTTTTTTATGGTCTTAGAGAATGTCCTAATTTCATTCTTTTACATGTAGCTGTCCAATTTTCATTGGAGAAGGCAATGGCACCCCACTCCAGTACTCTTGCCTAGAAAATCCCATGGATGGAGGAGCCTGGTAGGCTGCAGTCCATGGGGTCACTAAGAGTCAGACACGACTGAGAGACTTCACTTTCACTTTTCACTTTGATGCATTGGAGAAAGAAATGGCAACCCACTCCAGTGTTCTTGCCTGGAGAATCCCAGGGACGGGGGAGCCTGGTGGGCTGCCATCTATGGGGTCGCACAGAGTCAGACACGACTGAAGTGACTTAGCAGCAGCAGCAGCAGTCCAGTTTTCATAGCACCATTTATTACTGTTTTTTTCTCATTGTATAGTCTTTCCTCCTTTGTCATAGATTAATTGACCACAGATGCATAGGTTTATTTCTCAGCTTTCTATTCTGTTCTATCAATCTATGTGTCTGTCTGTTTTGTGATAATACCATACTGTTTTGATGACTGTAAGTTTGTAATAAAGTCTGAAAACAGGGAGCCTAATTCCTCCAGCCTCATTCTTCTTTCTCAAGATTATTTTGGTTATTCACTATATTTTGTGTTTCTATACAAATTTTAATATTATTCATTCTAGTTCTGTGAAAAATACCACTGGCAATTTGATAGGGATTGCAGGAAACCTGCAGAATGCCTTGGGTAGAATATTCGTTTTAACAATATTAATTCTTCCAATCTAAGAATACAGTATTTCTTTCCATCTGCTTGTGTTGTCTTGATTTTCTTTCATCAGCATCTCATAGATTTTAGAGTACAGGCCTTTTGCCTGCTTAAGTAGGTTAATTCCTAGGTAGTTTTTTTGATGCAAGGGTAAATGTGATTGTTTTCCTAATTTCCCTTTCTGATCTCTTTGCCTTTTGCTGCCTCTATCACATTTGCCTGCCACAATCTCAATCTTGCCAAATCTAGTTCTCCACTTATGTTGCACCTATACCAGAGGAAAATACACACACAAACATATATACACAAGGGTACTTTCTTCTTCATTTATGATCATCATCTTGGACATAAAACACTGTTAGACAATTTCGCTAGTTCCCAAGTAAATTCGCTTGTTCTTTTCCACACTTACTCAAGTACTCCCCTCATTCCTGCAAATATCCACTTTTGCTCTTCTACCATCAGTTTCTTCCTTTCTGCTGGATTACAATCATCAGGATACAAACCTGAGCATCATACTTTAATATCATCTATCTGAGGTGATATTAAAAACAAAGAAAAGAAAAGCAAACTCTCCTTGAACTTGACTTCCTTAGCAGCTTTCATCTCATTTTCCCCCTATTTACAACAGAATACCTCAAAAGAGTTGTATATACACACTGACTCTTTTTCCTCACATTCTACCCTCTCCTCAACCACTCCCATTGGGCTTTTGTCCCTGTCTCAGAGCCCTCAACAGGACTCCTTAATGTCATAATAACTTCCATCTTAGCAGAACCTGAGTCATTTTACCATGCACATCTCATTCAAATTCTCCCCAACATTTGACTCAATTGATCACACCCTCCTTCTTGTGATGGTTTCTTCTCTAAGCTTCCAAGGAAATTGCATTCATCCAATTTTCTCTTTATCTTCTCCTGAATCCCGTAATTGGCATCTCCTTCTCTGAAACATTTTTAAATGTTATTGCACTCCAAGAATCTGAAGGATTTGTCCTTGGCCTTCAACATTTTCTCCTTAGATGATCTTTCTGAATGCTATGGATAAAATTTCTCTCTCTCTCTCTCTATATATATATAGATAGATAGATAGATAGATAGATAGATAGAATTTAGGATTCCCAAAACCATATCTCCAGCCTGGACCTCTGTGTTGAGTTTGTAAATCCAAATGCTTACAGCAAGTCCCCTACATACAAACTTTTAAGTAGTGAACTTTCAAAGATGCAAATGTGCATTGAAGACAGATAGAATTGGAGACCCAGAGAAAGGATGAAGAGAGATAAGAGAAAAAAGTAACTGAAGAACTGAAGAGATTCACGATGCAGGAAATGGCAAGAGGATTTTCTTTATTTGATGAGGCATTGCTAGTTTTTGAGGCATAGGACCCAAACTTAGAACAGTACACGAAGAATTTAGCAGCCATTCAGAATGCAATCCAGTGTTACTGCATCATTTATGATGAGAAAAAAGAGCTGCTACCAGGCATCACTGGATCATTTTTTCAAGAGGGTAGACAGAACTGAATCCAGCAAGGAACTAAAACCTGTGCCATCAATGTCAGGCATGAGTGAAACTGCAATGGGCCTTCTGTCTCTTCAGTCAGTCAGTCAGTTTAGTCGTTCAGTCGTGTCTGATTCTTTTCTACCCCATGGACTGCAGCACGCCAGGCCTCCCTGTCCATCACCAACTCCTGGAGTTTATACAAACTCATGTCCATTAAGTCGGTGATGCCATCCAACCATCTTATCCTCTGTCTTCCCCTTCTCCTCCCACTTTCAATCTTTCCCAGCATCTTTTCAAATGAGTCAGTTCTTCACATCAGGTAGCCCAAGTATTGGAGTTTCAGCTTCAGCATCAGTCCTTCCAATGAATATTCAGGACTGATCTCCTTTAGGATGGACTGGTTGAACCTCCTTGCAGTCCAAGGGACTCTCAAGAGTCTTCTCCAACACCACAGTTTGAAAGCATCAATTCTGTAGTGCTCAGCTTTCTTTATAGTCCAACTCTCATATCCATACATGACTACTGGAAAAACCATAGCCTTGACTAGATGGACCTTTGTTGACAAAGTAATGTCCCTGCTTTTTAATATGCTTTCTATGTTGGTCATAACTTTTTTTTTTTTTTTATTTTTTTTTATTTTTTTTTATTTATTTTTTTTTTATTCTTCCAATTTTATTTTATTTTTAGACTTTACATAATTGTATTAGTTTTGCCAAATATTAAAATGAATCCGCCACAGGTATACATGTGTTCCCCATCCCGAACCCTCCTCCCTCCTCCCTCCCCATACCATCCCTCTGGGCCGTCCCAGTGCACCAGCCCCAAGCATCCAGCATCATGCATCACGCAATCCCTATCAAGCTACCAACAGTATTCTTCACAGAGCTAGAACAAATAATTTCACAATTTGTATGGAAATACAAAAAACCTCGAATAGCCAAAGCGATCTTGAGAAAGAAGAATGGAACTGGAGGAATCAACTTACCTGACTTCAGGCTCTACTACAAAGCCACAGTTATCAAGACAGTATGGTACTGGCACAAAGACAGAAATATTGATCAATGGAATAAAATAGAAAGCCCAGAGATAAATCCACGCACATATGGACACCTTATCTTCGACAAAGGAGGCAAGAATATACAATGGATTAAAGACAATCTCTTTAACAAGTGGTGCTGGGAAATCTGGTCAACCACTTGTAAAAGAATGAAACTGGACCACTTTCTAACACCATACACAAAAATAAACTCAAAATGGATTAAAGATCTAAACGTAAGACCATAACTTTTTTTTCAAAAAGTAAGCATCTTTTAATTTCATGGCCACAGTCACCATCTGCAGTGATTTTGGAATCCAAAAAAATAAAGTCTGCCCCTGTTTCCACTGTTTCTCCATCTATTTGCCATCCATCAAAGATGCCATGATCTTTGCTTTCTGAATGTTGAGCTTTAAGCCAACTTTTTCACTATCCTCTTTCACTTTCATCAAGAAGATGTTTAGTTCTTCTTCTGTTTCTGCCATAAGGGTGGTGTTATCTGCATATCTGAGGTCATTGATATTTCTGACGGCGAGCTTCCTCCAGCCCAGCATCTCTTATGATGTACTCATATAAGTTAAATAAGCAGGGTGACAATATACAGCCTTGACGAACTCCTTTTCCTATTTGGAACCAGTCTGTTGTTCCATGTGCAGTTCTAACTGTTGCTTCCTGACCTGCATACAGGTTTCTCAGGAGGAAGGTCCGGTGATCTGGTATTCCCATCTCTTTCAGAATTTTTCACAGAATTTTCTATCTCCTATTGCTGACAGTTCTTCAGCTCTACTATCTCCCACCTTCTCTCCCTCCTACAGTCAGTAACTCTTCTTGCCTGTTACTCCTTGTCAGCCCCTGCATGCCAATTGCTGTACTGTACTGTTGTACCTTTCAAGGTACTGTACTGTAAAATTAATAATATTTTATTTTTTGTGTTTCTTTTTATGTATTATTTGTGTGAAAAGTAATATAAACCTATTACAGTACAGTGCTACAGGGTCAGAAACGACTGAAGAGACTTAGCAGCAGCAGCTACATAGCCGATTGTGTCAATTGGCTAATTAGGCTAACTTTGTTGGATTTATGAACAAATTGGACTTAACAAATGCACTCCCAGAAAGGAATTCATTTGTATGTAGGGAACTTACTGTACTTGGCACCTCCTCTTGGGTGACTGATATCTGAAACATAGCATGGTCAAAATACAGCTCTTGTTTTCCTCTCACTCTCATCTTACTAATCTACAGCTCTTCTAGTCTTCCTCTCTGACAGCATTATATACTCACTTAGGCCAAGAACCCAATCATTATCTTTGATTGTTCTTTTTCCTTAATTCTCTATATTAAATTCTTCGAGGTGTCATCTCAAAAATAAATATTTCCAAAATACATCCAAGACCAAGCCACTTCCTATCACTTTCCTTATAACAACTTTATTACAAAGAGAATGAATGAGTGACTAATGTGATGGAACCTACTGGGGGGGAACAGCACTAGGGGTAATATTTTTAATTGTTCTGTGATGTAACATCACATGAACACGAAGAGAGAATTTATGAGATGTGAACTCTGATATCTATATGTATTTTGAAAGAGAAGTCACACTGCTGCCATAATTCATTGGCACTTTGGCAGACTCTTTGCAACCCCATGGGCTGTAGCCTACCAGCCTCCTACGTCCATTGGATTTTCCAGGCAAGAATACTAGAGTGGGTTGCCATTTCCTTCTCCAGGGCATCTTCCTGACCCAGGGGTCGAACCCAGGTCTCCTGCATTACAGACAGATGCTTTACCCTCTGAACCACCAGGAGGACCCAAATTAAAAATGGAATTCAGGCAGGCTTACAAAGAAATTTTTTAAAACCTTAGAACCTCATTCTAACTATCTCTGTTTCTGGGTCCTACAGAAATCCAACTTCTAACAAGGATGAACTTTCTTTCTTGACTTAGTTAAGATAGCACCATGAGGCTTCTGCTTTTAGACAACTTACAGTTACAGGGACTAAATTTAGCCTTCCCCTAGAAACAGATAAAATAATGTACAAAATAAGTGAAGTAACAATTTTCATATCATTTAATATCAAGCAGGAAAGGACACAGAAACTTCAGAGACAAGAATTGATCTGAAGCAGCTCCTATGATTGTCTCAGTCTGCAGACAAGGAAACTGAGTCTTTTCCAATAATAACAACTAACATTTCTGTGACACTTACTAGGTGCCTGCCTGCCAAGTCGCTTCAGTCGTGTCCGACTCTGTGCAACCCCATGGACTGCAGCCTACCAGGCTTCTCCATCCATGGGATTCTCCAGGCAAGAACACTGGAGTGGGTTGCCATTTCCTTCTCCATACTAGGTGCCTAGCACTGCTCTAAGTATTTGATGCATATGTTAGCTCAATAAACCCATAGAACAACTATTTGAGGTAGGTGTATTACTACTGTCTTCATTTTCCAGAAAAGAATTTGAGACAAAAATGTTTTGAACTTTACTCAAGGTTACACAACTATTTTATAATGGAACTGCAGTTGAGTCAAGACAATCTGCATTCAGATTTTATGCTCATAACTACCAATCTAAACAACTAATTGGGGCTTCCCTGGTGGCTCGGTGGTAAAGAATCTGCCTGCTAATGCAGGAGATGTAAGTTCGATCCCTGGGTCAGGAAGGTCCCCTGGAGAAGGAAATGGCAACCCACCCCAGTATTCTTGTGTGGGAAATCCCATGGACAGCAGAACCTCATGAGCTACAGTCCCTGAGGTCACAAAAGAGTCAGACATGACTTAACAAGTAAACAATAAAAACAAGCAATCAATTCAGTAAGATTTCTTTGGATTCAGTAGCACTGAGAAATATTGGAGTGATTGGGGAAGAATTTTCAAGTCTGTAGAAATATGAAGCATTCAGGATATGTATTAACAATCAGCTCACAGAGAAGAAGGCCATGTGAAGACAGAGGTAGAGACTGATGGTATATTGCCACAAGCCAATGAATGTCAAGACCTACCAAAAGCTAGAAGAGACAAGGAAGACCTTCTGAGGAATTTTGGCCTTCCTAACACCTTCATTTTGGACTTCTAACCTCCAGAACTTTGAAAGAATAAACTTCTGTTTATAGTAATTACCAACTTTGTTGTTGTTGATTATAGCAGCCCTGGGAGACTAGTAAACATTTTGATTTTCAGTTCCTGGAATTAAGTCAGTTTTGACTGAAGGTTTTTCAAGCCATCCATCACTTAGTTCCTCATGCTGTCTGTCACTATGGTTTCCTAGTATTCCAGAGCTATACAGTATCATATAGAATGCATAGTCCAAGGGTTTTCAGAACTTCCTAAGAGAGCCAGAGGAGTAATCCATTCTTGCGCACAAGAACTTTACCAAAGTTGACTTTGGTGATTGGTTTAGGTAGCTCAATGGTTAATTAAGTTCTCACCAGAGACCACAGAGACTATATAACTCCTTGAATCCCCTTACTCTTCTTCAATGGGGCTGTGCCTTTCTCAAGTCTATGATCTTTGTTTACTGCTTGGCTTCAGTGTTTAAGTTTCAACTCAATCATTTTCAGCATATTCAGTATCTTCCTGACTTCTGGTCAAGATAACAGTTTGAATATTATTATTCTAGACAAGTAGGGACTGGATTTACCCTCTCCTTGAAACAGTTAAAATATCATACAAAATATACATAAAAAGCTATTTTAAGACATTAGATATGAGACAAGAAAATCTCAGAAATAAGAATCAAATGAAATAAGACCTATGATCTTCCAAGACCACAGCATAGGAAGAGAGAACCTAGACAAAACTGGCAGTCTGTCTGAGTTGAGAAAATGGAGCTGGAAGTACAATTAGACTAAGGCAATAAGAATTTTCAGGGAAGAATCTCCAAGAGGAGAGAGCTACATAGTGACAGAACAACTGAAATCTGCAGAGCCCGCAAATCCTTAGCTTAGAAAAGATCAGCAATCACTTTTAAGAAAAGTAGCAGAAGCCAGGGAAAGAACCACCTGAAGGATTATAAGGAGCAGTTCAGTTCAGTTCAGTCACTCAATCGTGTCCAACTCTTTGAGACCCCATGAATCGCAGCACACCAGGCCTCCCTGTCCATCACCAACTCCCGGGGTTCACTCAAACTCATGTCCATCGAGTCAGTGATGCCATCCAGCCATCTCATCCTCTGTTGTCCCCTTCTCCTTCTGCCCCAAATCCCTCCCAGTATCAGAGTCTTTTCCAATGAGTCAACACTTTGCATGAGGTGGTCAAAGTATTGGAGTTTCAGCTTCAGCATCAATTCCTCCAGTGAACACCCAGGACTGATCTCCTTTAGGATGGACTGGTTGGATCTCCTTGCAGTCCAAGGGACTCTCAAGAGGCTTCTCCAACACCACAGTTCAAAAGCATCAATTCTTCGGCGCTCAGCTTTCTTCACAGTCCAACTCTCACATCCATACATGACCACTGGAAACACCATAGCCTTGACTAGATGGATCTTTGTTGGCAAAGTAATGTCTCTGCTTTTCAATATGCTATCTAGATTGGTCATAACTTTTCTTCCAAGGCATAAGCGTCTTTTAATTTCATGGCTGCAATCACCATCTGCAGTGATTTTGGAGCCCCCAAAAATAAAGTCTGACACTGTTTCCACTGTTTCCCCATCTATCCGTCAATTACTTAACCTCAAACAGTCAAGAATATTGCCTGTTATCACCAACTAAATTAGAAAATCTCATAATTGATGGACCATCAGGTAGAGAATTCCTAAAAGTCTATTTTCGTAGTTGAACAAAATTAAGCTAGACTAAACATGTTTTGATCCAACCAAAGAAAGCTTAAAAGTAAAATCTAAAAGGATTAAATAATTTCCAAGTAATTTAACTGCTTTGCAAATCAAAGTTCAATAAAGCTTTTAGGAACCAAAAAATATCTATCACACAATAAGTAACATTTACAGTGTCTGGCTTCTGGTCAGAAGTTACCTGACATGCAAAGGAGGGAAATAAAACCCATAAGGAGGATAAATAAATCCATTTGAAACTGACCAAGAAATGATAGAGATGATATAATGAATAGATATCACAAAACAAATTTTACATATTCTATTTTTATATGCTCAAGAAGCTAGAGAGAGATTGAAAATTTAAGTTAAGATATGGAATATGCTTTTAAAAAATAAAAATTGAACTTATAGAAACAAAAACTGTAATATCTGAAATGAAAACTAACTGGATGAGACTAATAACAGACTGCATATTGCATAAGATAGGAGTAAAGAACTTGAAGAAGTAGCGATAGAAATAAAATTCCAAAATGAAATTCAAAAAGAAAATACTAATATAATAATAAAAAAAAATGAATAGAAGACATCTGTTTCCAGACAAGATGGGATAAGAGAGGCTGGATCTACCTCCCAGCCACATGAAGCAAGTTTTAAATTTTATTTATTTATGTATTTATTTTTGGCTCTTATGGTCTTTGTCACTACAGGCAGGCTTTCTCTAGTTGCAGCAAGTAGGAGCTACTCTTCACTTGTGTTTCCTGCCTAGATAAGTTCCTTTAGCACTTTTTTAAAACTGGTTGAGTGGTGTTGAATTCTCTTAACTTTTGCTTGTCTGGAAAGTTTTTGATTTCCCTAACAAATCTTATTGAGAGTCTTGCTGGGGAGAGTATTCTTGGTTGTAGGTTCTTCCTTTTCATCACTTGGACTATATTTTGCCATTACCTTCTGTCTTGTAGAGTTTCTGTTGAGAAGTCAGCCGAAAACCTTATGGGATTTCCCTTGTACATTGTCTTGTTTCCCTTGTTGCTTTTAATATTTTTGTCTTTGTCTTTAATTTTTGTCGGTTTGATTACTATGTGTCTTGATGTGTTCCTCCCTGGGTTTATCCTGCCTGGAACTCCCTATGCTTCCTGGACTTGGTTGATACTTTCTTTTCCCATGTTGGGGAAGTTTTCAGCTATTATCTCTTCAAATATTTTCTTGGGCACTTTCTCTCTCTCTTCTTCTGGGACACCAATAATGTGAATGTTGGTGTGTTTACTGTTGTCCCAGAGGTCTCTTATGCTATCTTCATTCCTTTTCATTCTTTATTCTATATTCTTTTTTGCATCAGTGATTTCCACCCTTCTGTCTTCATGGTCTCTTATCTGTTCTTTTGCCTCGATTATTTGGCTATTGATTCCTTCTAATGTACTGTTCATCTCTGTTTGTTTATTCTTTAGTTCTAAGTATTTGGTAAACATTTCTTGCATTTTCTCCATTCTTTTTCCGAGATCCTGGATCATCTTCACTATCATTTTTCTGAATTCTTTATCTGGAAGTTTGCCTATCTCCACTTCATTTAGTTGCTTTTCTCGGGATTTATATTATTCCTTCACCTGGGACATAATACTATTTCTTTCCATTTTTGGTTAGTTTTCTGTGGTTATGGTATTAGTTCTGGAGACTGTGAGATTATAGTTCTTGTTTCTTCTGTCTGCCCTCTGATAGATGAGGATAAGAGGTTTGTGCAAGCTCCCTGGTGGGAGGGACTGGCTGTGGGGAAAACTGGGTCTTGCTCAGGTGGTCAGGGCCATGCTCAATAAAACTTTTATCCAATTGTCTGCTGATGGGTGGGTCCACACTCCCTACCTATCAGCTGTTTGGCCTGAGGTGGGTCGTCCACCTGGCAGGTATAGGATTTGATTTTATCATGATTGCACCCCTCCTACCATCTCCTTGTAGTTTCTTCTTCATCCTTGGATGTGGAGTATCTTTCTTCAGTGGGTCCCAGTGTCTTCCTGTCTATAGTTGTTCAACAGCTCGTTGTGATTTTGGTGATCTTGCAGGAGAAGATGAGCACACGGCCTTCTACTCCACCATCTTGAACCAATCTCACAGAAGCTACTCTTCTCTGCAGTGTTCTGTCTTCTCATTGCAGTGGCTTCCCTTGTTGCAGAGCACAGGCTCCAGATGCATGGACCTCAGTAGTTGCAACATGTGGGTTCTGGAGTGCGGGCTCAGTAGTTGTGGTTCATGGGCTTACATGCTCCACTGTATGTGGAACCTTCCCAGACCAACTAAAAGAAACATATCAAAGTGTGTTAACTGAAAAGAACTTGTATCAGAATACAGGAAAATTTTCCAGAATAAAGTAAGAAAACAAATACCCAATAACAAAATGGGAAGAAGATGTGAACAGATACTTCACCAAAGAGGATATATGGGTTGTAAATAAGCACATAAAAATATCCTTAGCATCATTAGTGATTAGAGAAATCCAAATAAATCCACAGAAAATACAACCTTGAGGTTGTTAGCAAAATGGTTAAAATTTAAAATATTGACCATATCATGTGTTTGCAAGGATGTGGAAGAAATGAAACCTAAATAAACTCTTGCAGCAATCTAAAATGACACATCTACTTTGGAAAACTTTTGGTGGGGTTCTTTTCCTTTTTTTTTTTTTTTTCGTTAAAGATCCATTTGTCACATGATCTAATCATTTATTTCACCCCTAGATAAATATACAAGGGAAATTAAAACATATATTCCTAAAACAACACTTGTATGCCAATGTTTGTGGTTCTTTAATTTGTAATAGCCAAAAAGTCAAAACGAGACAAATTTGCATCAACAGACAATTAAATTGTGGGTCATCAACCTATGAAATAATAGTCAACAATAAAAATAAATGAACTATAGGAACACACACCAGCATGGATGATTTTCAAGATAATTATTGTGTGTGAAAGAATCCAGACAGAGGAGATAGAGTAAATATTGTTTGGCACAACTAATATAAAATTTGAGAAACTGAAAACTAATTTATAAAAACAGAAGACACATCGTGCTTGCATAAGGAGTGGGTGTGGGGTGCAAGGAGCTATGTTAGGTAGGAAAAGACAAAATGTTTGGAAGGGTTGGATGTGTTTAATAACTTGATTTGGGTCACAAATTCAAGAGTGTATACAAGTATTAAAATTTATAAATTTATATACTCCATGTACATACCATTTTTGTAGTTGCTTACAACTAAATAAAGCTGTTATTAAAAATAACATGGGGTGTTCATGTTTGCCAGACAACATCCATCTCCATATATATCCAATGCTCTGAAATAAAATAAATCTCTCTGTGGAATAGAACTGAAATAGAATCCCAAGAGAGTAAATGGTGCTAAATCCACAGATCTTCTAAACTAAGTGCCTGAAAGAGGCAAAAGCAATGAAAAGTTACAATTTTGTTGAGTAATGGGGACTAAAACGTGCCCCCTGTGAAGAATGAAACCAGAAAAATCTTACAATTAAAAACTATGAAGTGAGTATCTCCTTCTTATAAAGAGGGTCAAACACTATCTATGTTATGAATTATATAAAATTGCTTGCTTGGAGAGGAATGAGGAAAAAGACACAGCTTCTTAGCCATAACTGGGTCTGGCTCCTAAAATTGGTGACCAGATCTTCAATATCTAGAATATAAAACTGTAGTAGGAGACTTTAACCCTAATATAAAACTAGGTTCTTGATAAAGGTGTTTAAGCCACACTTAAAACTACAATGGAGGGAGGAGTAAGATAAAAATTGTGCAAAGTCGGATTTCCACAGAGGATGAATATATAAAACAAAGAGTTGAAAAGCATAAGAAAAAAAATGTTAAGAAAGCTACAAAAATCAGTAGTTATGAAATTAATTCATCAGAGATTAAATAAAACCAATAGATTCAATTAAAATGACTTTAAAATAACAGTTAATATCCTCACATAAAGGAAGAAATGCTATTCTTCACACACACACAAATAAAACATTATGAAATAACAAGAAAGAGAATTATTTTTTTAAAAAGTGATAGAAAAATCCTGGATATGAAAGATATACAGCTAACTCCTAGATATGACACAAAGAGTAGTGGGATACAATTAATACTGAAGAATCCACCAAAAACACAGCACAGAGAAAGAAATATATATTTTTATTTTATATTAGAGTAGATTTCATTAACGATGTTGTATTGGTTTCAGGTGTATGGCAAAGTGATTCAGTTATCCATGTACATGCATCTATTATTCTTTTTCAATTTCTTTTTTCCCATTTAGGTTATTACAGAATACTGAGCAGAGTTCTCACTGCTATACAGTTGGTCCTTGCTGGTTATTTAATTTAAATATAGCAGTGTATACATGTCAGTCCCAAACTCCCAATCTATCCCTCCCTGCTATCATTCCCTTCTGGTAACCGTAAATTCATTCTCTAAGTCTGTCAGTCTGTTTCTGTTTTGTAAATGAGTTCATTTGTATTGTTTTTATAGATTCCACATATGAGCAATATCATATGATATTTGTCTTTATCTATATCACTTACCTCACTTGGTGTGATAATCTCCATGTTCATCCATGTTGCTGCAAATGGCATTATTTTATTCTTTTTTAAAGGCTGAGTAATATTCCATTGTATATATGTACCACTTCTTATTTTTTTTAATTTAAATTTATTTATTTTAATTAGAGGCTAATTACTTTACAATATTGTATTGGTTTTGCCATACATCAACATGAATCTGCCATGGGTATACACGTGTTCCCCATCCTGAACCCCCTCCCACATCCCTCCCAATACCATCCCTCTGGGTCATCCCAGTGCACCAGCCCCAAGCATCCTGTATCCTGCATCCACTTCTTCTTTATTCATTTCTCTGTCAATAGACATTTAGGTTGATTCCATTTCTTAGCTATTGTAAACATTGTTGCAGTGAACACTGGGGTGCATGTATCTTTTCAAACCATGTTTTTCTCTGGATATATATCCAAGAGTAGGATTGCTGGATCATATGGTAGCTGTATTTTTAGTTTTCTAAGGAACCTTCATACTGTTCTCCATAGTGGCTATACCAAAAAAAATAAATTAAAGAAGAGTGTAATTTTTAAAAGCAACATTACTATACCTAAAAATACAAATATTTTATTAGTATTTTTGTATGATTATCCTACTTTTCCACCTGATTTAGTTTGGCAGTATAGTTCTATTAAAACAGAGGCTTTATTTTAAAAAATGAAAGTGAAATCAAAAGATATGGAGAACACATTGATAGACTCCAATATAGATCTCAGAAATGTAGAGAAAGAATGGTGGAAAAGTTAATTTAAAGAGCAAATATCTGATAACTTTTTTTTATATTTGAGAAAAGCCATGAGTTCTCAGATTAAACACATAAAAGTATAAACCAAGATAAAATATATTAATACCAAAACCTTTTGTACATTTTTAGGGAGTTCTTCGGGCTTCCCTGGTGGTTCAGTTGTAAAGAATCTGCCTGCAATGCAGGAGTCTCAGGAGACACAGCTTTGATCCCTGGTTAGGGAAAATCCTCCGGAGGAGCCCATGGCAACTCACTCCAGCATTCTTACCTGGAGAATCCTTATTCTTACCTGGAGACAGAGGTAGGAGCCTGCGGGGCTATGGTCCATAGGGTCACAAAGAGTCGGCGTGATTGAAGTGACTTAGCGCACCCGCAGGGAGTTCTTCAGCATACTAATAACTAGACCGTTGACTACCCTTGAAAAGATCCTCAAAATGAGACAGTACAGTAATTGAAGATCTTGTCTTTTTCACTTTACATGTGATTTTATTTGATTAATAGATTTTAATTTAACATAGCCAGATTTACCAACATTTCCTCTTAAGGTGAGCACTTTTTTTCATCTTGCAAGAGAAAAATTTTAACCCTCCTTCAGATATGTTTTACTTCCTTAATGTGTAGATGCCTGTTTTTCATCAGTTTTAGAAAATTCACACCCATTATCTCTTTAAATATTGTCTCTTTCTCATTTTTATTGTGGTTTTATATAAAACTCCAGAAAATGGTCTGCTAGATTTTCTTGTTCTATTTTCATATATTTGTTTGTTTTCTTTTGCTATTTTACCCTTCAACTTTGTCTAATATGCTATTTAAGTCTATTTAATAAGATACCTTAAATTTTAGATATGAAGATTCTTTTAATATCTAGAAGCTTCATTTGTTTCTCTCTCTTTTTTTAATTTCTGATAGCTTTTTTTGTCTTAAGCTCATAAAAATTCTTTTATATCTTGTACCTGACAACTTCACCATCTTCAATCTTTTGTGATCAAAATCAGTTTAGTGTGTGTGTGTCGTTGCTTTATCTGTTGTCACTCATAGTAATATAGGTATGATTTCTTGACCAATTCATACAACAAATGAGTGGCAGAGTCAGGATTTAAATCCAGGCATGTCTGTCCCATCATCTGAGTTGAAGCATTTGCTTGTGAAGGCAGATATATTTCCTTTTGAGTCTTTGCTTATAAGGGCTAATATGACTATTAATTATACCATAACCCTCTGATTCTTATTTGTTTGGTATCTGTGAGAGGCCTAAAGGCCTAAAATGAGGACAGTTCTCTTTATACTAATAAGTCAGGAGATACCTATGAGTCAGACCACAGTAGCCCATTTGGAGGGTTTTATCTCATAGATTACTTCCTCATTTAATTGCTGCTCCAAATTGTAGTGACCTTTTAGTGTTGGTATGTAAATCTATCTTAATTTCAGTTGACCAGATCTTGGCTCCAGACCACTGAGGGTCCAGCTCCCAATTGCCAACATCCTGGAAGTTCCAAGCCAAGTTCATTTGTGTCTTTTCTCATTAATTTATTTTCTTTGGGGTAAGATGTCCTTGACGACTTCTCCCATCTTCTATTACATGATTATTGACTCAGTGAGTATGTTATGTTTTGTTTTGTTATCACTAGTCTTAGCATGGGATGATACTAAAATCAGAACTCTATGCATGTCTTTAAATTATAATAACATTTTGAAGGATAGACATACAGAAGGAAAGACTGTAATTGAAGAAGCCAGTTAAATTTTGTTTAGTAAGTACATATCATGCCAGGCATTGTTTTAAGAAATTTTCATGTGTAACCTCATTTATTCCTTCATCCTCCCCTGTGAGATAGATAGGCAGGTGTCTTTAAAAATTCCCACATGAATTAATAGAACACATACGAGGACTGATTTCTTAACCAAGTTCATACAACACATGAGTGGCAGAGTCAGGATTTAAAATCCAGGCATGTCTTTCCCATCATCTGAATTGAAGCATTTGCTTGCAAAGGCAGATATATTTCCTTTTGAGTCTTTGCTTATAAAGGCTACTATGACTATTAATTATATCATAACCCTCTGATCCTTCATTACTCAGTTGTTTAATGGGCTTAATCCTTACCTCATAGGGTTGATGTGAAAAATAAAATGTTAAATTAATACGGTTTTTGACACACAATAAGGACTAAGTAAATATTAGTTATTATTTTCTGCCTTATATCTTCTTTTCTCTTCAACAATATACAATGGAATCCAAACTGTTTTCATCATAGGAGTTAGAAACAGCAAATAAATGTCTTTAACACAAAACATTTTACAAAGTTCTAGGATCATATTCAACTACTTATTTTTACACCTGCCCTTAAATATTGGCCTAACCTCAATCTTCCCCCAAATAAATACCACCTCCTGTGTTCTTCACTGCAGATGGTGACTGCAGCCATGAAATTAAAAGATGTCTGCTTTTTGGAAGAAAAACTGTGACAAATCTAGACAGCATATTAAAAAGCAGAGACATTACTTTGTCAACAAAAGTCTGTCTAGCCAAAGCTATGGTTTTTCCAGTAGTTATGTATAGATGTGAGAGATAGACCATAAAGAAAGCACTGGAGAATTGATGCTTTTGAACTGTGGTGTTGGAGAAGACCATTGAAAGTCCCTTGGATTGCAAGGTAATCAACCCAGTCACTCCTAAAGGAAATCAGTCCTGAATATTCATTGGAAGGACTGATGCTGAATCTGAAACACCAATACTTTGGCCACCTGATGCAAAGAACTGACTCATTGGAAAAGACCCTGATTCTGGGAAAGATTGAAGGCAGGAGAAGGGGATGACAGAGGATGAGATGGTTGGATGGCATCACCAACTCGATGGACATGAGTTTGAGCAAGCTCTTGGAGTTGGTGACGAACAGAGAAGCCTGCTGTGCTGTAGTTTATGGGGTCGCAAAGAGTCACATGACTGAGTGACTGAACTGAACTGATCTCCTTTGTTCTCAGTGAAAATCATCACCCACCCTCATTGCTGAGCAAGTAACCTAGAAGTCCATCCCTACTAATACTCTTCCATTCAAACCATTATTGCTTTTTTTCTAATTTATTTATTTTTTATTGAAGGATAATTGCTTTACACAATTTTGTTTTTTTCTGTCAAACCTCAACATGAATCAGCCATAGGAATACATATATCCCCTCCCTTTTGAACCTGCCTCCCATCTCCCTACCCATCCTACCCCTCTAGGTTGATACAGAGCCCCTTTTTGACTTTCATGAGCCATACAGCAAATTCCCATTGGCTATCTATTTTACGTATGGTAATGTAAGTTTCCATGTTATCCTTTCCATACATCTCACCCTCTCCTCCCCTCTCCCTATGTCCATAAGTCTATTCTCTATGTCTGTTTCCCCACTGTTGCTCTGTAAGTAAATTCTTCAGTACCATTTTTCTAGATTCTGTATATATGTGATAGAATACAATGTTTATCTTTCTCCTTCTGACTTACTTCACTCTGTATAATAGGTTCTAGGTTCATCAACCTCATTAAAACTGATGTAAATGTGTTCCTTTTTATGGCTGAGTAATATTCCATTGTGTATATGTACCACAACTTCTTTATCCATTCATTTGTCAATGGACATCTAGGTTGCTTCCATGTTCTAGCTATTGTAAATAGTGCTGCAATGAAAAATGGGATACATGTGTCTTTTTCAATTTTGGTTTCCTCAGGGTATATGTCTAGGAGTGGGATTGCTGGGTCATATGGTGGTTTTATTTCTAGTTTTTAAAGGAATCTCCATACTGTCTTCCATAGTGGCTATATCAATTTACATTCCCACCAACAGTGCAGGAGCGTTCCCTTTTCTCCACACCCTCTCCAGCATTTATTGTTTGTAGACTTTTTGATGATGGTCATTCTGACCAGTTGCAGTAACATCTCATTGTAGTTTTGATTTGTATTTCTCTAATAATAAGCAATGTTGAGCATCTTTTCATCTGTTTGTTAGCCATATGTATGTCTTTTTTGGAGAAATGTCTGTCTAGGTCTTTTTGCCACTTTTTGATTGGATTGTTTGTTTTCCTGATATTGAGTTGCATGAGCTGCTTGTGTATTTTGGAAAATAATCCTTTGTCAGTTGTTTCATTTGTTATTAATTTATCCCATTCTGAGGGTTGTCTTTTCACCTTGCGTATAGTTTCCTTTGCAGCACAAAAGCTTTTAGTTTAATCAGGTCCCACTTGTTTCCTTTTGTTTTTATTTCTGTTACTCTAGGAGATGGGTCATAGAGAATCTCACTTTGATTTGTGTCATCGATTGTTCTGCTTATGTTTTCCTCTAGGAATTTTATAGTTTCCGGTCTTACATTTAGGTCTTTAATCCATTTTGAGTTTATCTTCATGTATGATGTTAGAAGGGTTCTAATTTCATTCTTTTACATGTAGCTGTCCAGTTTTCCCAGTAACATTTATTGAAGAGGCTGTCTTTTCCTGATTGTATATTCTTGCCTCCTTTGTCAAAAATAAGGTACCCATGGGTGCCTGGGTTTATTTCTGGGTTTTCTACCTTGTTCCATTGGTTTATACTTCTATTTTTGTGCCAGTAATACGGTCTTGATGACTGTAGCTTTGTAGTATAATCTGAAGTCAGGAAAGTTGATTCCTCCACCTCTGTTCTTCTTTTTTAAGACTGCTTTGGCTATTCGGTTGGACCTAACAGAAGCAGAAGATATTAAGAAGAGGTGGCAGGAATACAAAGAAGAACTATACAAAAAGATCTTCACGACCCAGATAATCATGATGGTGTGATCACTCATCTAGAGCCAGACATCCTGGAATGTGAAGTCAAGTGGGCCTTAGAAAGCACCACTACAAACAAAGCTAGTGGAGGTGATGGAATTCCAGTTGAGTTATTTCAAATCCTGAAAGATGATGCTGTGAAAGTGCTGCTGCACTCAATATGCCAGCAAATTTGGAAAACTCACCAGTGGCCACAGGACTGGAAAAGGTCAGTTTTCATTCCAATCCCAAAGAAAGGCAATGCCAAAGAGTGCTCAAACTACCACACAATTGCACTCATCTCACACGCTAGTAAAGTAATGCTCAAAATTCTCAAAGCCAGGCTTCAGCAGTAAGTGAACCATGAACTTCCAGATGTTCAAGCTGGTTTTAGAAAAGGCAAAGGAACCAGAGATCAAATTGCCAACATCCGCTGGATCATGGAAAAAGCAAGAGAGTTCCAGAAAAACATCTATTTCTGCTTTATTGAACATGCCAAAGCCTTTGACTGTGTGGATCACAACAAACTGTGGAAAATTCTGAAAGAGATGGGAATCCCAGACCACCTGATCTGCCTCTTGAGAAACTTATATGCAGGTCAGGAAGCAACAGTTAGAACTGGACATGGAACAACAGACTAGTCCAAATAGGAAAAGGAGTATATCAAGGCTGTATATTGTCACCCTGCTTATTTAACTTTTATGCAGAGTACATCATGAGAAATGCTGGGCTGGAAGAAGCACAAGCTGGAATCAAGATTGCTGGGAGAAATATCAATAACCTCAGATATGCCGATGACACCACCCTTATGGCAGAAAGTGAAGAGGAACTCAAAAGCCTCTTGATGAAAGTGAAAGTGGAGAGTGAAAAAGTTGGCTTAAAGCTCAATATTCAGAAAACGAAGATCATGGCATCTGGTCCCATCACTTCATGGGAAATAGATGGGGAAACAGTGGAAACAGTGTCAGACTTTATATTTTGGGTCTCCAAAATCACTGCAGATGGTGATTGCAGCCATGAAATTAAAAGACGCTTACTCCTTGGAAGGAAAGTTATGACCAAGTTAGATAGCATATTGAAAAGCAGAGACATTACTTTGCCAACAAAGGTCCATCTAGTCAAGGCTATGGTTTCCCCAGTGGTCATGTATGGATATGAGAGTTAGACTGTGAAGAAAGCTGAATGCCGAAGAATTGATGCTTTTGAACTGTGGTGTTGGAGAAGACTCTTGAGAGTCCCTTGGACTGCAAGGAGATTCAACCAGTCCATTCTGAAGATCAGCCCTGGGATTTCTTTGGAAGGAATGATACTAAAGCTGAAACTCCAGTACTTTGGCCACCTCATGCGAAGAGTTGACTCATTGGAAAAGACTCTGATGCTGGGAGGAATTGGGGGCAGTAGGAGAAAGGGACGACAGAGGATGAGATGGCTGGATGGCATCACTGACTCGATGGACATGAGTCTGAGTGAACTCCGGGAGTTGGTGATGGACAGGGAGGCCTGGCGTGCTGCGATTCAAAGAGTCGGGCATGACTGAGCGACTGAACTGACTGACTTGGCTATTTGGTGTCTTTTTTGTTTCTATATGAATTGTGAAACTTTTTGTTCTAGTTCTGTGAAAAATGCCATTGGTAATTTGATAGGGATTGCACTGAATCTGTAGATTGCATTTGGTAGTATGGTCATTTTCACAATATTGAATCTTCCTACCCAGGAACATGGAATATGTCTCCATCCATTTATGTTTTTTTTTTTTCTTTCATTAGTGTCTTATAATTTTCTGTGTAGTTCTTTCATCTCCTTAGGTAAGTTTATTCCTGGATATTTAATTCCTTTTGTTGAAATGGTGAATGGGATTTATTTTGAAAAATTTCTTTCTGATTTTTTCATTGTTAGTATATAGAAATGCAAGTGATTTCTGTGTATTGATTCCTACAAGTTTGGTAAGTTCACTGATTATCTCTAGTCATTTTCTGATACTATCTTTAGGGTTTCCTATGTACAGTGTCATGTCATCTGCAAACAGTGAGAGCTTTACTTCTTCTTTTCCAATCTGCCTTCAAACCATTATTTTTCTTCAGGGTTCTATAACCACCATAAACATGCCCCCTACCATGACTTGAGGCAGTTCATTTTTTACATTGTCCCAGGGTCATCTTTCTAAAACACACGTCTAATTCAATAATTCTCTTACCTAATATAGTTTACTGGAGTCCTATATTTTCAGGATAATCTCTAAATTTCTTACCATATATACAAGATCCCCCTGAACTGGTGTTGACCTACCTTTCCAGATTTATCCTCCACAATTCCCTTCTTTACACATAAGTCTGTAAAGTAGGTAGAAGTATTGCTTTCCTTATTTTATGAAGTAGGTAGAAGTATTGCTTTCCTTATTTTATGATGTTTGTATATAGAATTATGACTTGTAGCAGATGAAAACTGAATTTAACAGGTAAATTCAGCTCCCCTTCCAGGTCTTTGTTTCCTCATCTAGAAAGAAGTTGGACTTTATGTTCTTTCCAACTGTAGCATGGCATAATTAGCAGCTATATGCATCTCAAGTTATACCTAGCGGAAATTTTTCTGAAGGTTGCCATCTTCAGAGACGGAAACAGGTCACCAAAGAGAATGTAACTATTTGTCTTAAATAATAAGATCGACTTACCTCTGTAGAGTGGGGTAGAAGCTCTGCTCTGTGTTTGTGCAAAATAAGTGTTCAACAAATGTTTATCCAGAAAATAAAGTTGATGTGCATTTTCTGACATCTGGCTCACAAAGCACTTTCTCATATTAAATTAACATGGTCTTTGCAATGGCAACCCACTCCAATATTCTTACCTGGAGAATCCCATGGATGGAGGAGCCTGGTGGGCTATAGTCCATAGGGTCGCAAAGAGTCAGACACGACTGAGCGACTTCACCACCTCTTAACCTCAAGGGCTAAGTAAATATTAGTTATTATTATTATTTTCTGCTCTATGTCTTTTTTCTCAACAATATACACTGGAGTCCAAACTGTTTTCATCATATTTAGAAACAGCAAATAAATGTCTTTAGCACAAAGTAGTTTACAAAGTTCTAGGATCATATTCAACTACCTCTTATCACATTTGACACTGCACTGTTCTTACAAAGTGGCTAGAGAAAGTATTCTTGACCCTCTTTTCTAGACCCACAGAAAAGCAAGCCTCAGAGCATCTAAGTGATTACGCCAAGGTCACAAAGCTAGGAAATGGCAGAGCCAAGTCTCAAACTGAGATCTTTTAGCTCTAAATCCTGTGTTCTTTCCATGGCATTATGCAAGCCTTGTAATTCTAAGATACAGCCCGTAAAATAACACAAAAGACTCAGCCAACCTTCTGCTCTGTTCCCTTGACCTCATTAAAGCCTTAAATGAAACTTGTCCTCACAAACTTAGGATGCAACATCAAATCCATCTTAGTTTCTAGGGCACGTAGCAACAGCTTGCTTTAATCTAATAATTGGCTGAAGCAGAACCACAGAGAGGATGTTAGGAAAAAAAAAAAAAAAGGCAAATTGTTATTTTTCAAAACCAAGCCATTCCCCTACCTAAAAGGTTCACAGCTTTTTCCTTTTCCAAGAAAATATTTATCCCTCTGAAAAGATTCCTTCCCGTTAACAATATTTTTACAGCCTTTGTGATACTTTTAGAGCATTTTAGATACAACCTAAATACTATATATTTCAAGAATGAAACCATTACATTAAGAACGCTGCATATGTTTAAAAGTGCCTTTTATGAGGTTTATTAAAAGAAGCCATAAATTTCCAAGAAAGGTTTAAGTCATATTACATTGATCTTACTTCTCATTTAAACAAAATGTAAACTTTAAGTAAAACCTTGATGTGGAATGTAAACTCACTCATCTACCCTGAGCTTACTCATTCTCATGTGCTACCTCGAAAATATTAAATCATCTGTGAAGCACTCCATTTCTTTGAGTGTTTTCCAATCACAACAAATAGCTTTCCGGTGATTGCTTGTACCTGTTGAATTTCTTGGATTCATTCACAGTAAGTGAAGAATGGGTGGGGCCAGCTGGATACAAAACAGGGTTTTTAAATCATTCTCAACTCTGCACACTAAGGGCAAATTACAGCCCACCTTAGCTCTTGAGGTGTCCTTTCAAAATTGAGCTCATATAAAGAAAGTAGGTATTATCATTAATCCCATTTTATAGATGGAGATACTGAGACACAGGTAGGAGTTGAGCAGCTTTCCAAGGTCACACAGTTAATAAGGAATGGAATCACCCCCATGAACTCAGGCAGCATGGCTCCAGATGGCCAAAGCCCAAGCCCTGCTGTATATCCTGACACCACTCTGCCTTCGTAATAAGACTCCTATGGTGATAGATGAGATCATACACATAAAGCATTTGGTACAGAATTTGACGAGTAGTACTCAACAAGATTAGCAGTTATTGATATTGTGATTGGGGCTTCCCTGGTGGTTCAGATCGTAAAAAATCCCCCTGCAATGTGAGAGAACTGGGTTTGATCCCTGGGTTGGGAAGATCCCCTGGAGGAGGGCATGACAACCCACTCCAGGATTCTTGCCTGGAGAATCCCCATGGACAGAGGAGCCTGGCAGGCTACAGTATCTTTACGAGTCTGCAAAGAGTAAGATGTGACTTAGTGACTAAGCACATGGGATTATTATTATTATCCAGTGCATGTTCAGGCTGTTCATGAGGGCCAAGGTACATTGTGTGGTGACTCCAACATTACCCTCTTAGCCCAGGCCCTCGGGGAGTAAAGTGAGCACTGATTGTCTGACAAAGAAACTGGAGTTACAGAATCAACAACAGAGGAAAGAGAGGTGGCTCCAACTCTGCAGTATTTTAAGATTCCACTTATAAAACCGTCAGGCCTTTTTAACACTACAGTCTCCTTGAATTAGAGTAGCACCTCATCTGTCCACTTCAATACCCATACCCTCCATTCAGAGCAATTGTCATTAATTTTGCCCCTAACTTTTTACACTTGTGTATGTATTGATTCTTCTATCTGGAATTCTCTTCTCTAACTTCTCCACATGACAAAAAAAGTCCAACTTCCCTTTCCTTATCAACTTTGTTGCCCTTTCTCTAATAATATTTCAAAAGTTGTATTAGAGTTATATGCTTACATGTCTATCTCTTCCATTCAAGAAGAGACAGAGAACAGGAACCGGCCTTACTTATCTCTGTATCCCTTTACCTAATAGAAAGTCTGACCCAAACGAAATTTTCTGTGAAACTCCAATAAGTAAATGAGTATGTGATGACGTCTTTTGTCCCAACCTACCCATTTGACCTCAAGGCCTGGTCAGGTCAGAATCAATAACCAGGAAGAACTCATTCACCCAACACTACACCTAGGCCAAGATCTATGTAGATCATGGAAAAGGCTGAATCTCCCCTGACCCATAGATAATAAAGCTTTAGGCCCAAATCCAGTTGCCATAAAGTCAGACTCGGTGAAGCTGCCTCTTCCTACTTTACAAAGGTTCTTTCCAAGTCACCGTATTCCAATCTGATCTTAAGCTCCTTTTTAAGTTAGGCCTCAGTGGTTTTGTCAATTATTACTCCACACCTTCTCAGAAATGGTTTTAAAAACATGAAAATGAGTAGATGCTTCCTGACAAAGTCTAAGCTGAAAGAATGCATCCAAGATTTCTAGGAAGCAGGGAGAAAACTGCTTCCACCAGGGAGCCACTATGGAAAAAGTTCAAAATTGTCGAGTAGGGGACTTCCTGGTTGTCCAGTGGTATTGATTTGGTGCTTCCAATGCAGGGCACATTGGTTCGATCCCTGGCCAGGGAACTAAGATCCCCTCATGTTGTATGGCATGGTCAAAACTGTCAAGTAGGTCTAAATGCAGAACTTTTTTTTTATAAAAGGTGATCATCATCCCCTGGCCCATGTATATTTCACAACCTACTAAACCTCTGCCATATTTTGTATTTAGAGAAGATGGCCATTGATGTAGCATTTTTCTGCAGGGATTGTTAAACCATAGACTTGAACTCCTAGTATCTCACCTAACTCGCTATGTAGCAGTGACATCTACTGGGGAACAATGTCACTTCAGGGCTCCTACTTTCATACTGGACTCATTAAGTTTAAAATGTTAACTCATTTCATCATTGTCATAGCTCTGTGGGGTTGTTCATATTATGATCTGCATTTGTGAGATGAGGAAACTGATAGCCCAGAAATGGAGCAGGTGACCTGGTGTCATAGAGCTAATACATGGCAGAGCTGGAGTCTGAACCCAGGGGAGCACAACTCGAGGGTCTGGGTTTTATGCCATGGAGACCTACCGCCTCTTCTACACTTTGAATACATCCATCTTATTGTGCTTTGCCTACTGCTTTGAAATTATGCATTGATATGTCCCTAGGAAACTCTGTCCCAGTGTCTCATTCCTATTCGTAAACTTGGTACCTAGCTCCATTCCTGACACATGTGTTAGTTGCTCAGTCGTGTCCGACTCTTTGCCATCCAGTGGACTGTAGCCCACCAGGCTTCTCTGTCCATGGAATTCTCCGGGCAAGAATACTGGAGTGGGTTGCCATGCCCTTCTCCAAATCCTGACACATAAGAGGTGCTTAATAAATACCTGTTGAATAAATATTGCATACATAAATGAACAAACAAAAGTCCATCTTAGCATACGTGTGTGGTAGACACAGAATGAGGAGAAGGGGTTGGTAAAGAAGGACTGGCTTCCCTCTTTCCAGCCATAAGGCTTTATAATGTGGCTTTCAGAAATGCATGTCAATGAGGACAGCGGTGTCAATAATTCTGGCCTAGTTATCACTGATATCTTTAGAGTTTCTTTGTAGTTATCAGACTTAAGTTCATGTCTAGCTGGGACTTTGCAATCTTACTCCTACCTACCTCTCCAGCTTGTGTACCAGCAACAATGTCTTGTACCATTCACTCCAGCGTCCTTGAGCAACTGGGGATTCTCTGAACAAGCCTGTCCTCTCTTATCTCCAGGTTTTGACATGGCCTGTGCCTGGAAGACCCCTCTCACCCTGCAGGCCCCTTCCCTCTTTGCCTGAGAAACCTGTATTCATTTTGCAAGATTCAGGGGACTTGCCTGTTGATCCAGTAGTTAATACTTCATGCTTCCAGTCCAGGGGGTGCTGGTTTGACCCCTGGCCAGAGAATTAAGGTCCCACATGCCGAGTGATGCAGTAAAAAAAAAAAAAAAAAAACACCATTTTTCAAGATTTAGGTATCATCTCCTCCAGAAAGATTTATCAGAGGTGCCAGTCAGGGCAGAGACCCTCTCCAATAGAGCAACAGTGTCACAGGTAGGGGAAGTGTTTGCATGATCCCAGCTCAGTTGTTCAGTCATATCTGACTCTTTGCAACTCCATGGACTGTATAGCCCACCAGGCTCCTCTGTCCATGGAATTATCCAGGTAAGAATACCAGAGTAGGAGGCCATTTTCTACTGTAAGGGATCTTCCTGACCTAGGGATCGGACCCATGTCTTTTGTGTCTCCTGCACTGGCAGGTGGATTCTTTATCACTGTGCTACTAGGGTCCCAACCTGGCCACTCACTAAATGTGTGACCTTAAGCAAGTTAGTTTTTCTGTCCCTCAGTCCCTCCATTTTCAAAATAGGATAATGAAAATAATGTCATAGTTTTCAGAATTAAGTTGTAAATGAATAAGCATAAACTGCCTCAGACAGTGCATAGTAAGGGAAACTTAGGTATTTGCGATGATTATCACTACAAGTGCCTATTTCCCCATCTCTCTTCCTTTCCATCAATGAGCTCCTTCACCAAGACTATTTCTGTAGTGTCTTTTAGTCCATAGGGCCTAGTGAAGTGTTAGAAAACAATAAATACCCAGGGGGGAGAGAGAGAAGGAGGAAGACAGAGTGAAACAGGCTTGATTTTCAGATGTGGTTATGGCATCCATCCCACAAATAGAATCGGGCATTCTGAGGCAGCACAGAGCAAGAAGGGGGACAAGGATGAAGCTGAGCTGCTTATTTTATTGTAGCTTTTGCTTCCTCCTCTCTATGCTTTGCTCTGTGCACAAAGTTCATCAATGGTTGCTTCATCCGCCCAGACCCCATGCTCCTCTCCAAGCCCATCCCCCACCAGGACATCTTTTAAAAGTTACAACAACTTCCACACATGGAAAACATATTGAAACCACTCTGGATAGTCGTTACAGAGAGACAGGAACCAGAGTGATAAGCTCTTTCTGGAGCCAGGCCTCGTAAGCTGGGTAGGGAGCCATCTCTGTGGGTACCATGCCAACAGCTCTGAAATGCACTCAGCTCCAAAATACCTCCCTATTGCTCCTCCTCTGGGGCTACAAATCTTAGCATTAGAATCATCTTGGTTTAGGTCACTGTATTTCCAGAAAGACCCCATTCAAAAAACAAAGATATACCCAAGAAGGCTAATCTCGTTTATATACAACAAAGGATTTGTTTTTCCCATGGAAAGACAAGACTTAGAAAGTGTTAAATAAAGAGCTGGTTCAAGTTAAGGGGAAAAAATAAAGTTACCATTTGTTGAGTACTTTCTATGTGCTATTGGGCCTCATGGAAAATGCTTCTTATGAAGCATTTAACTTTTAAATGCTGAGTGAGAAGGATGGGGCTAGATGGCCAGCGTTGATTGTCAACCCTGCATTGACAAGAGGCAAAGAGCTTCTAAGAAGGGAGGGCAGTTCAAAAAACAAGAAAAGTGCAGACTGTGGGTCAAATATCTCCTAGGTCAAGCCCAAACTGGACACTTCTGTGTTCTTTACAGGTAAGGAGAAGCTGCTAGTCTGAGGAAATAATGGCATAGCCATTCAAGGATCATTCTTACCCATCATTATATGGCCATAATTTAACATGTATTTCATTAACCTCTTTCTCTTCCTCTCTTTTCCATCACAATCCATGAGGAACCAAGTAGATGAGCTCTTTCCCGTGAGGTTCATTCATTTGCTGGGTAAGTGTGGATGGTGTACCAGCTCCCTGCCAGGCACTGAGGGCCCCTAGGACAGAGCATCCAGCTGGACTCAACCCTGCTTTCAGGTCTTCAGAACTCTGGGAGAGCCCTCTCACTAAGCCCAGTGTGGCAAATCCTTAAAATTCTGCCCCTCTTAACTGGATACCACTTTTCCCTCCTTATGACCCTTCCCATTTTCAGACCCCTTGTCTCTCCCCTGGAATCTGGCACGATCATCCTCATCACCTCTGTCTTAGGTTAAGTGTCCCATCTTCAGAACAAGTTCCACCTCTCTTTGTCAAGTGTGTCAGAAGCTCAAGATCCTCCCTGTTTTCTTCCACAGCCCCCTCCCCTCCTGCATCCCACACTTTGCCCCAGCCCTGCTGAGCCTGCAGAGGTTTCCTCCAGCACCATATGTGAGCACTCACCTGGGAACCTTTGCACTTGTTCTGCTCACTCTCATCCCATGGCCATTGTTCTTTTAATAGCATTATTCCCACCCCTCACATTTCACCTCTTCAGGAGCCTTCACCCATCTTCTCAAGAAGGTTCCTCCTCACCTCCATGCTCCCAGAGCCTTATCTAGTGATAGCAAACATGTTGCTGTAATAATTTGCTTACCTGTGTGTTTGCTTGCTGAGGCAGTGAGCTCCAGGAGGGGCAAGGAATGTCTCCTTGTGATCTCTGTACCCACCATCTCCAGGGTCCATCACCTGACAACACAAATCATACATGAATGAGTGAGTGAATATTTTTAAATAAATTAAATACAGTAAAGTTGTATAAAATGACTATGAGAAGACACAGCAGGAGTCACTCATTCTGCCTTGGGGAAGTGGGGAGAGAAGACTTCCATTAAATGTTGAAGGATAATTAGGGATCATTCTTCACTTTGGTATCTGGAAATGATGAAAGCTCTAATGTGAAAAGATGCATTCACCCCAATGTTCATTGCTACAGTAGCCAAGACATAGGAGCAACTAAATGTCTCAATTCAGTTCTGTTCATTTCAGTCGCTCAGTCATGTCTGACTCTTTGCGACCACATGGACTGCAGCATGCCAGGCTTCCCTGTCCATCACCAACTCCCGGAGCTTGCTCAAACTCATATCCATCGAGTTGGTGATGACCTACAAATAGACATTTGGGATCAATGTCTAATGTCTATTGATAGATTAATGAATAAAGGAGATATGTGATATATATATATTCGATATATAATATATGTGTGTATATTTATACATACACACATACAATAGAAAATATTATTCAGCCATAAAAAGAATGAAATAATGCCCTTTGCAGCAACATAGATGGACCTAGAGATTATTATGCTAAGTGAAGTAAGTCAAACAGAGAAAGACAAATATATGATATTGTTGATATTGGAAATCTAAAAAAAAAAATGTACAAATAAACAAAGGAAGAGAGTATGACTTAGGGGTCGGTAAAAGTGCCCTAACAGAGATGAATTAGGTTTTCTTTACCTTATCTGGAGCTCCTGAGTTGACATCATTAAACAGCTGCCTGTCCAGATATCTAAACTTTCCTACACATGCTTTTGCTGTCCTGGGGAAACCCAGGACGCTGTGCTTCTTTCAGAAGGCTGTTAAGTACCTCGGGGAATGATTCAAGCACAGGGTTCCCTGTTACCACACCTATCCCTTTTCCCTGACTCTGCAGAAACACTAGTCCTTGAATCTAACCACTTCCAACTCTGCCCTCCCTTATCTTATTTCATGAAAAATGCTGCTCCCCCAACTCTCAATCAAGCAGATATGGTACATACATGTTCATCCTCCCCAAATGTTGAGGAAATCACATCAATGTTCAGAACACTGTTCACAGTTTTGGCAAAGCATATTTTATCTTAGAATGCATTCTAACTGTTTTAAAAGTCAGTTTTGAAGATCTCTCTTGCAGACATAGTTTGCAGAGAGAAGTTCTAAACACTAAGCTGGATGACAATTGCCAAAATAGACAGAAGTAATGCATATAACTTCTGCCACCAGTGCATTCAGCACTGGTAGCACGGGTGGCTACCCCATGTCGGAGGTCAGGGGCAGAAGCCGGGAGGACCCCATGCCCGAGAGGAAGCGGCCAAGAGGAGTTACCCCACGTCGGAGGTCAGGGGCAGCGGCCGAGAGTGCCAGGCTGTGACGGCGCAGGAACAGCCAAGAGGAGCTACCAAGTCTGAGGTCAGGGGTGGCGGCCGGGAGGAGCTACCCCACACCCGAGGCCAGGGGTGGCAGCTGGGAGGAGCAACCGCACCTCCAAGGAGTGGTGGGTGGCTGCGTGGGTGCAGGAGGGCCTAGAAGACCTATTCCATGTTCAAGGTCAGAAGAGACAGGGATGAGGAGATACCCCTGATCCAAGATAAGGAGCAGTGGCTGCACTTTGCTGGAGCAGCCATGAAGAGATACCCCACGCCCAAGGTAAGAGAAAACCAAGTAAGATGGTAGGTGTTGCAAGAGGGCATCAGAGGGCAGACACACTGAAACCATACTCACAGAAAACTAGTCAATCTAATCACAAAGGACCACAGCCTTGTCTAAATGAAACTAAGCCATGCCTGTGGGGCCACCCAAGACAGGCAGGTCAGGGTGGAGAGGTCTGACAGAATGTGATCCACTGGAGAAAAGAATGGCAAACCACTTCAGTATTCTTGCCTTGAGAACCCCATGAACAGTATGAAAAGGCAAAATGATAGGATACTGAAAGAGGAACTCCCCAGGTCAGTAGGTGCCCAACATGCTACTGGAGATCAGTGGAGAAATAACTCCAGAAAGAATGAAGGGATGGAGCCAAAGCAAAAACAATGCCCAGTTGTGGATGTGACTGGTGATAGAAGCAAGGTCCAATGCTGTAAAGAGCAATATTGCATAGGAACCTGGAATGTCAGGTCCATGAATCAAGGCAAATTGGAAGTGGTCAAAAAAGAGATGGCAAGAGTGAACGTCGACATTCTAGGAATCAGCGAACTGAAATGGACTGGAATGGGTGAATTTAACTCAGATGACCATTATATCTACTACTGCGGGCAGGAATCCCTCAGAAGAAATGGAGTAGCCATCATGGTCAACAAAAGAGTCCGAAATGCAGTACTTGGATGCAATCTCAAAAACGACAGAATTTGCTCTGTTCATTTCCAAGGCAAACCATTCAATATCACAGGAATCCAAGTCTATGCCCCAACCAGTAACGCTGAAGAAGCTGAAGTTGAACGGTTCTATAAAGACCTACAAGACCTTTTAGAACTAACACCCAAAAAAGGTGTCCTTTTCATTACAGGGGACTGGAATGCAAAAGTAGGAAGTCAAGAAACACCTGGAGTAACAGGCAAATTTAGCCTTGGAATATGGAATGAAGCAGGGCAAACACTAAAAGAGTTTTGCCAAGAAAATGCACTGGTCCTAGCAAACACCCTCTTCCAACAACACAAGAGAAGACTCTACACATGGACATCACCAGATGGTCAACACTGAAATCAGATTGATTATATTCTTTGCAGCCAAAAATGGAGAAGCTCTATAGAGACAACATAAACAAGACCAGGAGCTGACTGTGGCTCAGATCATGAACACCTTATTGCCAAATTTGGACTTAAATTGAAAAAAGTAGGGAAAACCACTAGACCATTCAGGTATGACCTAAATCAAATGCCTTATGATTATACAGTGGAAGTGAGAAATAGATTTAAGGGCCTAGATCTGATAGATAGAATGCCTGATGAACTATGGAATGAGGTTCATGACATTGTACAAGAGACAGGGACCAAGACCATCCCCACGGAAAAGAAATGTGAAAAAGCAAAATGGCTGTCTGGGGAGGCCTTACAAATAGCTGTGAAAAGAAGAGAAGCGAAAAGAAAAGGAGAAAAGGAAAGATATTCCCATCTGAATGCAGAGTTCCAAAGAATAGCAAGAAGAGATAAGAAAGCCTTCCTCAGCGATCAATGCAAAGAAATAGAGTAAAACAACAAAATGGGAAAGACTAGAGATCTCTTCAAGAAAATTAGAGATAGCAAGGGAACATTTCATGCAAAGATGGGCTCAATAAAGGACAGAAATGGTATGGACCTAACAGAAGCAGAAGATATTAAGAAGAGGTGGCAAGAATACACAGAAGAACTGTACAAAAAAATCTTCACAACCCAGATAATCACGATGGTGTGATCACTGACCTAGAGCCAGACATCCTGGATTGTGAAGTCAAGTGGGCCTTAGAAAGCATCACGACGAACAAAGCTAGTGGAGGTGATGGAATTCCAGTTGAGCTATTTCAAATCCTAAAAGATGATGCTGTGAAAGTGCTGCACTCAATATGTCAGCAAATTTGGAAAACTCAGCAGTGGCCACAGGACTGGAAAAGGTCAGTTTTCATTCCAATCCCAAAGAAAGGCAATGCCAAAGAATGCTCGAACTACTGCACAATTGCACTCATGTCACACACTAGTAAAGTAATGCTCAAAATTCTCCAAGCCAGGCTTCAGCAATACATGAACCTTGAACTTCCAGTTGTTCAAGCTGGTTTTAGAAAAGGCACAGGAACCCGAGACCAAATTGCCAACATCCGATGGATCATGGAAAAAGCAAGAGAGTTCCAGAAAAACATCTATTTCTGCTTTATTGACTATGCCAAAGCCTTTGACTGTGTGGATCACAATGAACTGTGGAAAATTCTGAAAGAGATATGGGAATATCAGATTACCTGACCTGCCTCTTGAGAAATTTGTATGCTGGTCAGGAGACAATAGTTAGAACTGGACATGGAACAATAGACTGGTCCAAATAGGAAAAGGAGTATGTCAAGGCTGTATATTGTCACCCTGCTTATTTAACTTATATGCAGAGTACATCATGAGAAACACTGGGCTGGAAGAAGCACAAGCTGGAAACAAGATTGCCGGGAGAAATATCAATAACCTCAGGTATGCAGATGACACCACCCTTATGGCAGAAAGTGAAAAGGAACTCAAAAGCCTCTTGATGAAGGTGAAATAGGAGAGTGAAAAAGTTGGCTAAAGCTCAACATTCAGAAAACGAAGATCATGGCATCTGGTCCCATCACTTCATGGGAAATAGATGGGGAAACAGTGGAAACAGTGTCAGACTTTATTTTTCTGGGCTCCAAAATCACTGCAGATGGTGACTGCAGCCATGAAATTAAAACACACTTACTCCTTGGAAGAAAAGTTATGACCAACCTAGATAGCATATTCAAAAGCAGAGACATTACTTTGCCAACAAAGGTCCATCTAGTCAAGGCTATGGTTTTTCCAGTGGTCATGTATGAATGTGAGGGTTGGACTGTGAAGCTAAGAACCGAAGAATTGATGCTTTTGAAGTGTGGTGTTGGAGAAGACTCTTGAGAGTCCCTTGGACTGCAAGGAGATCCAACCAGTCCATTCTGAAGATCAGCCCTGGGATTTCTTTGGAAGGAATGATACTGAAGCTGAAACTCCAATACTTTGTCTACCTCATGTGAAGAGTTGACTCATTGGAAAAGACTCTGATGCTGGGAGGGATGGGGGCAGGAGGAGAAGGGGACGACAGAGGATGAGGTGGCTGGATGGCATCACTAACTCAATGGACGTGAGTCTGAGTGAACTCCAGGAGTTGGTGATGGACAGGGAGGCCCGGCGTGCTGCAATTCATGCGTTCGCAAAGAGTCAGACACGACTGAGCGACTGAACTGAACTTAACTGAATGCACATAAAAGTCAAAAAAACCCTGAACAGTGATTCCATTTGGAAATATATGTTAAGCAGGCAGAACATACTCCTCTTCATTAAAAAGAAGTAAATTTTGTATGAAAGGGAACATGAAGAACCACGAAGAATTTCATGACAAGACATAAAGAAGTATGGAATTGCTGTATGGATGTAGCAAAATAGAAGGAAAAAAAAAAAGTGTTTCTCAAACAAGAAGGAGGACCAAAAAAAGGAAGAAGAGGAAGGAGGGAGGAAAGGAGGAAGGAGGGAGGAAAGGAGGAAGGAGGGGGAAGGAAAGGGAGTGTCAGGGAGGAAAATACCTTTTTCTGCTCTTCTAGGTTCTTCTGACTGATCTATGAATTAAACTGACCTGAAAATGATTAGGGCATCACAGGTGACTTAGTGGTAAAGAATCCGCCTGCAAATGCAGGAGATATGGGAGATGTAGGTTTTATTCCTGAATTGAGAAGATCCTCTGTAGAAGGAAATAGTAACCCATCCAGTATTCTTGCCTGGAAAATCCCATGGACAGAAGAGCCTGGTGGGCTACAGTCCATGGGGTCACAAAAGAGTAGAATACAACTGAGGGGCTCTTTCTACTGTTTCCCCATCTATTTGCAGTGATGTGATGGCACCGGATGCCATGATCTTCATTTTCTGAATGTTGAGCTTTAAGCCAACTTTTTCACTCTCCTCTTTCACTTTCATCAAGAGGCTCTTTAGTTCTTCACTTTCTGCCAGAAGGGTGGTGTCATCTGTATATCTGAGGTTATTGATATTTCTCCCAGCAATCTTGATTCCAGCTTGCGCTTCTTCCAGCCCAGCATTTCTCATGATGTACTCTGCATATATGTAAGCAGGGTGACAATATACAGCCTTGACATACCCCTTTTCCTGTTTGGAACCAGTCTGTTGTTCCATGTCCAGTTCTAACTGTTGCTTCCTGACTTGCATACAGGTTTCCTAAGAGGTAGGTCAGGTGGTCTGGTATTCTCATCTCTTTCAGAATTTTCCACAGTTTATTGTGATCCACACAGGGAAAGGTTTTGGCATAGTCAACAAAGCAGAAATAGAGTTTGTTTTTTTTTTTTTTTTTTGAACTATCTTGCTTTTTCAATGATCCATCAGATGTTGGCATTTTATCTCTGGTTTGTCTGCCCTTTCTAAAACCATCTTGAAGATCTGGAAGTTCATGGTTCATGTATTGCTGAAGCCTGGCTTGGAGAATTTTGAGCATTACTTTACTAGCATGAGAGATGAGTGCAATTATGCAGTAGTTTGAGCATTCTTTGGCATTGCCTTTCTTTGGAATTGGAATGAAAACTGACCTTTTCCAGTCCTGTGGCCACTGCTGAGTTTTCCAAATTTGCTGGCATATTGAGTGCAGCACTTTCACAACATCATCTTTTAAGATTTGAAAGAGCTCAACTGGAATTCCATCACCTCCACTAGCTTTGTTTGTAGTGATGCTTCCTAAGGCCCACTTGACTTCACATTCCAGGATGTCTGGCTCTAGATGAGTGTGAGTGATCACACCATCATGATTATCTGGTTCATGAAGATCTTCTTAGTATAGTTCTTCTGTGTATTCTTGCCACCTCTTCTTAATATCTTCTGCTTCTGTTAGGTCTATACCATTTCTGTCCTTTATTGAGCCCATCTTTGCATTAAATGTTCGCTTGGTATCTCTAGCTTTCTTTATGAGATCTCTAGTTTTTCCCATTCTATTGTATTCCTCTATTTCTTTGCATTGATCGCTGAGGAAGGCTTTCTTATCTCTCCTTGCTATTCTTTGGAACTCAGCATTCAAATGGATATATCTTTCCTTTTCTCCTTTGCTTTTCACAGCTATTTGTAAGGCCTCCTCAGACAGCCATTTTACTTTTTTGCATTTCTTTTTCTTGGGTATGGTCCAAGAAATTTTGGGGCTCCAAAATCACTGCAGGTGGTGACTGCAACCATGAAATTAAAAGATGCTTACTCCTTAGAAGGATAGTTATGACCAACCTAGACAGCATATTAAAAAGCAGAGATATTACTTTGTCCACAAACATCTGTCTAGTCAAGGCTATAGTTTTTCCAGTGGTCATGTATGGATGTGAGAGTTGGAGTATAAAGAAAGCTGAGCAAAGAGTAATTGATATTTTTGAACTGTGGTGTTAGAGAAGACCCTTGAGAGTCCCTTGGACTGCAAGGAGATCCAACCAGTCCATCTTAAAGGAGATCAGTCCTGGATGTTCATTGGAAGGACTGATGTTGAAGCTGAAACTCCAATACTTTGGCCACCTGATTCGAAGATTTGACTCATTTGAAAAGAGCCTGATGCTGGGAAAGATTGAAGGCAGGAAGAGAAGGGGACAACAGAGGATGAGATGTTTGGATGACACCACTGACTCAATGCACATGGGTTTGGGTGAACTCTGAGAGTTGATGATGGACAGGGAGGCCTGGCGTGCTGTGGTTCATGGTGTCACAAAGAGTCAAACATGACTGAGCAACTGAACTGAACTGAACTGAGGGGCTGAACACACACATACATGCACACATATGAGACAGATTAACTGGAAAAAATTAAAACAAAAGTTTAAAAACATGGGAAAGACCCAGGAAAACTGAGTAATTTGCCAAAATGGGCAAAGCCCTAACCTTAAATACCATCTTCAGCTAAAGGTAAAAAAGAAGGATGTTGGGTGCAGTGTTTGGGACTTCAAAGAGGAGGAAGAAAACTTACAGGGAGATGGGAGAGCAAATGTTTGCTAAACAAATGTTTGCTGTTTCAGGCAGAGAAAATGGGGTACAGAGTGGACTCTGATCTCTAGGTCCTGTCTAGAGTTTCCCCACCACACCTAGCCCATATTTTTTGCAGGTATCTCTGGTGATAACTCTATTTTAGTTCTTTTAAACAATTAGGGGAAGGCAGTGTTTCCTCCTGAGTCTTCTGGGCTTTAAAAATAATCAGCCTAAATTTATTCTCATGATAAAGATACAATTTGGGATGGCAAATTTTAATCCCCTACAGAAGGAAGGAAGAAAGGAAGGGAGGAAGGGAGGGAGGAAGAAAGAAAGGAAAGAAGAGAGGGAGAGAGAAAGAAAGAAGGGAGGAACAGAGGAAGAAAGCTTGTCTATTAAATATGATCATTTAAATGTATTGGTTAAATGAGCCCCACCTAAGGTTAGTAAAAGAGGAATTATTAATATCCTATAAGAATACTGAAGTAGTTCAGCAAATTGAAGAAGGAGATTAAAAGCCCCAAGAATACCAGCAATTAGAATAAGCTCAAATAGTTAGGATTCTTTCTGTACAGAAAACTACCGTGAGAGCCATCAAGCTTCTCAACCATATGCTTTTTCATCAAAGTTTCACAATTGCAGAAGATAAGATCTGGTTGACCGAGCTTGAATCAGGTGTAAAATTTCCTGGATCAATGGTTACAGCAAAAGGTTTGGGGTAGGAGGAGTGCGAAGGCATTAAAGGCATGACCACTCAAAAGACACACAAATATTCTATGCTCCTTACTGCGTTGGAAGCATTTTGAGGAGCTAAAGTAGAGAACAAGAAGACAGAATTTCTGCTTTGAGGAAGCTCAGGGGATCTGTATGGACAAGGCTGCCACCCAATTAGGGTTGATAAACCAAGAAACAGTGTTTCTGAGAATGAAACAAGAAATCTGCAAACTACCAGAAAGCTGTAGACTTGTTTCTGGAGGATATTTTTTTTTTCAGACAGTGAGCTGAGCTGAAACCTCCAAATTACATGCCAGCCCGTGGAGGATTTGAGTATTAAGGGAAGGGAGGAGAAAGTGGTAGAGAGAGCTTGAGAAAGAGAAAATGAACTTCTCAAGTCTAAAGAAGCTCACCTTTTTTTAAGCCATGTTAGATAATAATTAGAATTAATGGAAAAATCCAAATTGTATCCATATTTACAGTGGATGCTTATTAAATATTAGCTGAACATGAATTTACATTTTATTAATTGATAGGAAGCCACAGAATATAGACAGAGTAGTAGATGTACGGACTTAACGCAGCCTGGTCAGCCAAAAAATGCACAAATACCCAACGCGTCCTTACTGTGTCAGAAGCGTTTTGAGTGGCTAAAGTGGAGAACAAGCAGAATTTGTGCCTTCAGGAAGCTCAGGGGATCTGAATGGACAAGGCTACCACCTAATTATTGTATCAACAATAATTGATACAAGAAATAGTCATTGCTATATGACCCAGACAAAAAACTTAAGCATCTTTAAACTGAGGACCCTGAAGTTATTACTTTAGTACTTAAAAAAGTATTATGAGGATGAAATAAAATTGTGTATATAAAGGCATATAGTAAGTGCTTAGTAAATGTTTATTCCCTCTCTGATCTCCTACCTCCTTTAAGTTCATGCTTTTAACATTCAAGGTTGGGTTTTATTTGAAAGTTCAAATTTTTTTTTTTAAAGGAGTCTTGAAAGGTTATTTTTATAATGGGTTAGAAGACAAAGCCCGGTGTCACATAAGCCACGTTTCTACAGACAGTAACTGTACACTCACGGCTGCAACTACCGCCGCCCGGTGGCTGCATGCTGTATAATATTTTGAGTTGAGTACAGAGTCTATGTGTACAGCTCACACAGTTGGAAGGGGAGAGAAAACAAAATTGTTACAACATATTTTCCTAACCAATATGTGTGAGACTTTGATATGTTGTGCAGGTGCCTGAAGCAGAAATCTATGTTTTCTAAATTCCCTGCTGCTGCTGCTGCTGCTAAGTCACTTCAGTCGTGTCCGACTCTGTGCGACCCCATAGACGGCAGCCCACCAGGCTCCCCCGTTCCTGGGATTCTCCAGGCAAGAACACTGGAGTGGGTTACCATTTCCTTCTCCAATGCGTGAAAGTGAAAAGTGAAAGTGAAGCCGCTCATTCGTGTCCGACTCTTTGCGACCCCATGTACTGCAGCCCACCAGGCTCCTCCGTCCCTGGGGTTTTCCAGGCAAGAGTGCTGGAGTGGGGTGCCATTGCCTTCTTCGCTACCATCTACTCCAATACCACTCTCCTTCAGTACTCCTGTTGCAACCTGAATCAAAATACTCTTAAGTTCCTTTTAAAAGTCATATAAAAATAAAGCAGGTTGTAACATCAAAGGTACAAACAGATATAAGATAAATTAGACTTTATCAAAATTAAAAACTCTGTGCTTCAAAGGACACTATCAAGAAAGGGGAAAAAAACAGAGAAAATTTTTGCAAATAACTTGTACATAGAACATATAAAGGACACCTACAACTCAATAATAAAAAGCCAAATCATACAGCTCAAAAACAGACAAAAGATTTGAGTAGGTATTTTTCTAAAGAAGGTTTACAAAAGGCAAAAATAAAATGTTCAACATCAGTCATCAGAGAAATGGAAGTTAAAATCATGAGATATTACTTTACACACACTAGGATGGCTATCATCACAAAGACAAAGACAGTTAATAACAAAGATGTGGGAAAATCTGGAAACCTCACAAACTATGAAGGGAAGTGTAAAATGGTACAGCTTCTTTGGAAAACAGCCTTAAAACACTAAACAAACATGTCATATGATCCCAGAAATTCATTCCTATGTTTATATCTTAAAAAAGTGAATATATAGCCACACAAAACTTGTACATGAGTGTTCATAGGAGCATTATTCATAATAGTCAAAAAGAAGAAAACAACTCAAATGTCTGTAAAATTGATCCTTACAACAGAATATTATCCATCAGTGAAGAGTGAAGTACCAATACATGCAACAACACAACTGAATCTTGAAAACATCATACAAAGTGAAAGAAGCCAGTCACAAAGCTACATATTAAGTAATTCCATATACATAAAATATTCAGCCCAGACAAATACATAGAAATGGAAAATAGATCATGTTTTCCTAGAACTATAGGGGATGATGCGATTGGAAGATATGGCTAAGAGAGGCAGGGTTTCTTTTGGGTGTGACTGATGTTCAGTCACTCAGTCGTCTCTGACTCTGCGACCCCATGGACTGCAGCATGCTAGGTCTCCCTGTCCCTCAGCGTCACCGGGAGTCTGCTCAAACTCACATCCACCAAGCTGGTGATGCCATCCAATCATCTCATCCTCTGTCATCCCCTTCTTCTCCTGCCCTCACTCTCTCCCAGCATCAGGGTCTTCTCCAATGAGTCATTGCTTCCCATCAGGTGGCCAAAGTATTGGAGCTTCAGGTTCAGTATCAGTCCTTCCAATGACTATTCAGGATTGATTTCCTTCAGAATGGACTGGTTGGATCTCCTTGCAGTCCGAGGGATTCTCAAGAGTTTTCTCCAACACCACAGTTCGAAAACATCAAATCTTCAGTGCACAGCCTTCTTTATGGTCCAACTCTCACGTCCATACATGACTACTGGAAAAACCATAGCATAATAAAATGATTTTGAGGCGTGATAAAATGTTCTAAAATTGATTGTGGTGATAGTTGTAAAAACCTGTGAATATACAAAAAGCCATAAAATTGTCCATTTTAAAATGGGTGGGGTGTATGGTGCTTTAATTATATCTTAATAAAACTCTTAAAAAACAAAAACAAAACATGTCTGAAACATGATGAAGAAGTGGTCCCCTATCTCTTCCCCATGCCAACAAAAAGCTCGACATGTCTAGAAAAAAAAAAAAGAACTAAAATTTTTAATCCAATATTGGAAAATACTTTTTAATAGAAATTAAAATATTTTTCATAAACTAATTTGGAAGTTTGGAAACATTTTTGCCCTATTTAGTTTTCCCATAAAAGACCAGGCTTTTTTTTTTTTCCAGTTTTAGTAGTGTTGGTCAAAATGGAAAAATAATATAATTTCACATTTAACTGTAACAAGATTCTCTTTAGATATCCAGAGCAGAGCTAATCTCACCATCAGAAGTCATTTATGCTGGCACTGCATTACTCTTTTAATGGACAGAACCATGCCTGCTTTTCATAACACACACACACACTCACATGTGTGCACACACAAGCACCCAAGCCTACATACAGTTGTTACATGGAACAACTTGGGGACCTTCACCTGCAGTACCCAAGCAGGTCCAGACTAAGCTAAGCATATACAACTGTTTAATTCTGGGTACTTACTATATGCCTAAAAACAGCATTTGGGACCTTTATAGCTCCAGATTGAAACAAATCACAGAATCTCAGCATTTTAAAGCATTTACCAGCAGCTAAGTCTTACAGAGGCCTTCCAGTGTGAATAAAGCCAGTACAATCTTTCATTCCTATCTGATTCTGCTATAGTCATAGAGATGCCGTGCAAAGGATAAAAGAAACATTTTTCATGACCTTCCTCATGTCTCTGAACAAAGCCCAGTGTCAAAATCTTTGAAAAGCTCGTATTATAGTAAAGAACAAGATTTTTTTTTAAATATTTGGAAGCATTCATGATACAGGAAAATAATTTCCTCTCTCTCTCCCATCCCAAAATAAAAAACAACCTTATGATGTGTTAGATTGAAATGTTTAAATATTGAACCAGTGCCAAAAAATGGTGCGTATGCCTCAATAAACTTCATGAAATTTAAAAATGATATTATTATCCCATCTGACAGAATGTCTTTCAGGACTTGAAGCTGTGTGGTTCAGATTAGGGGCTTTCTAATGAAAAATAAACGTGGAACACATTTGACTTACAAATATAGTGACATATATAATACTCACAAGACATATATTCAATGAGGTCCATTGGCAATTGCGAGTTACTAGTATCAATTTTGCTTCCTATGCAAGGCAATGGAGTCTTCTCTTGAATATTACATGCTGATAGTTGTAACAAAAACCTGCTTTCCAGGAAGGAAACAAAGCCGGCACTTAAGAAAGGCAACACAGTGCCTATACACACTGACTGAAATATCCTAAAACTTGGTATTTTAGAAATATGGACAACTGATTCTCTGTAATGAGGGTATAATCTTCAATATGAAATACATGTATTCACTATAGTTGTCTGTGACATAATGTTAGATGTGTGGCCGAGAGTCATTTCTGCAGTCTCAGTTCTAGTTATTCCATTTTTTAATGATGAAATATATTCCATAAAACCAGTAACATAGGAGAAAAGGGCCCCCTTAGTCCACCTTTCTGTAGCCCTCTCTTTACTGGGAACACTTTATGCAAATAGCATCTCTTCTTTTGCTGCCTCCTGCTTTGCTGCAAATCCTGGTAGAGGAAGCAAAGGAAGTGAGTAAGAAATGTTTAGACAGAGGGGGAGGGGTAGAGAAGGGGCCTTGTTCACTCAGCGGCTCTGAGCTCAGAGCAGGCATAAGATTGATGATGCTCCCTGGATGTACAGGAAGATCTTCTTGTGAAAGACTGCTCATGAGGCCTGATAGACTTGTCATCTCTTAATAAACATCTCGGATATGTTGGGAGGAGAAACTCAGAGCAGGAGTGGGTACACGCCAGCAGAGGGCTTGAGGATTTACTCAGCATGTCCAGCTGATGGGGCTGCAGAGAGGTGGACCTGCTTCCCCAGCTCAGAACTCTCCTGGGAGATTTCATTCCCCCTGGGGACCCCAGCAGACACATTTGGGATCCCGTTCCTCCCTCCTCTGAAATTTTCCTCATTCAGTGGAGTTCTCAAAAAAGAAGAGGTTCAAATGTTTCAGGAGTCTCTTCTCTAGAAATGCAGGGCATCCACATATTATGATTTTTCTTAGTCACTTGGGAGGTTTTTCTCTATGTTTTTTGAATACTAGAAACTGAGCATCTGATCAGCTTTCATAAACTCCCATGGCAGCAGAAGCAACTTCAGCAGAGATTCTGTCCTGGTTCTACAATGTTCTTTACCTCTTGCCTCCTCTTGACCCAACCCTTTTTATAAATTATTACTGAAACCCAACCTTTCCCATAAGAATGTCATTGATCAACTAACTCCCTAGGCCACTCTTGTTGCCCTTTACATGCATTACCGAGGAAATTCTGTTTCTCCTGTACTCAACACCCCCCACTCCCAAGCAAAGGTCTCACCTCTGTTGCCTTCTCCAGGTCCCAGTTAGGAGCTGGCAACCAGTGCACAAGTCACTAACATTTCAAAACAAAAGAACGTGTTCATGGATGAATTCTATGTTCATCCTTTCCCCTTTCCAACTTAAAATGAAACATTTTTGTATAGCCATTTTAATGTTCATTTTGATATTTCATTCTACTTTCCAATGAGTGATCAGCACATTTTCCCTGGTGTATCTGCATTAGAACATCCTGGAAGACAGGGGTGCAGGCAGGCCAGTCTCTGGGCAGCCCTAGGGCCCCTTTCAAGGAAGTAGTCTTTCCTAATGGATATTGCCAATGATGGTGCTGACAGCACTCACTGACACCTGCTCCAGCTCTATAGACATTTTTAATAGTGTTGAATCAGTCATGCAGGCCACTTGGCCAGCACAAGACAGCTATCTGACCACTATAAAAACAGAAGAATCTGAAGACACAAATGGGGCCATAGCTTGGTGGCTGTGGTAGGGCTTTATGGTCTCAGCTTTGATATCTAAGCTATGTTCCATCCTTCATTTCCCCCTGTAGGAATTAACTCTTTTGATATTTTGAAGCCTTTTACGTATACCATGTGTGTGTGGCCAAATAGCAAGCTTGGTTATATACATTTTCATCTTGAAATAATTGCAATTAATAAGTTACAATGAAGCTGCAGTACAAGCTTCATTCCTAGGGGAACCACATGTTGTTTATATTCCTATAAGTCAGCTATAGCTTGAAGTCAAAAAGGTCAGCTTCCACTGGAATTCAAGGAGGTTTGTAGAAGATATGTGATGGGTTGGGCAATGAGGAAGGGGGTGAAGTTGACTTCCAGAATCCTCTTCTAGAGTCCTCCTCTGTCCTCTGCAATACCCAAGGCAACCACTCTTTATTACTCTCCTACTCATCGTATCCCCAGTAGAGCAACAGCGAACTGCACACGTGGCAGCATCATTCCTCTCCTTAGTCCCCCACCTTTCAAGGTAAACAGCCTAGTAGAAAGCCTCTGCAGGTCTGCTTGCTGAGAAAACTGGGAAAGCAGCTATTCTGTGATGGTGTGGATTGAGTCAGCTGCATAGCTTTGTCAAAGAAACATTTTATTAGGTTCTTTCAGAAATATCAGCTATTCCATGGAAATACTAGAATTCACTTTATAAAAGCCCCTAAGCTCAACTTCCCTGATGCTAGGAAAGATTGAAGGAAGGAGAAGGGAACAACAGAGGATAAGATGGTTGGATGGCATCACTGACTCAATGGACATGAGTTTGAGTAAAGTCCAGGAGTTGGTGATGGACAGGGAGGCCTGGCATGCTGCAGTCCATGGGGTTGCAAAGAGTTGGACATGACCGAGCAACTGAACGGAACTGAACTGAACTGAAACTCAACTCAGGCAGTACAGCAAAGATGTAAGAAACCTTGCTCCAAGCAAGATCAGCTTTGCTTTGATTCCAGGCTCTACCACTTTAACTGGACAGCTTTACCAGTTCTTATAATTCCCTTCTACCATTCTCCTTTCTCATCTGTGGGGGTCATTCATGGATAATATCTTATACACAATCACCACTCAAAATTTAGGGCTATTATTATTATCATAGCTTGTTATTATCATTATGCTTGTTATTATCATCGTGCTTGTTATTACCAGGATTGACTGAAATTCCCTTCATTAATTTAACATTTATTGATCATGATCTCTGTGCTATGTGTGGTCAAAGATGATGAAAAACATGGAGCCTGAAATGAATGTGTTTTACCTCCCACATCAATCTAAGTACAAAAATATTCACAGAAACAAGCGATTCCTAGACTATTTCAGGTTGCGGACAAAAAGTAGAAGATAATCATGATAACTAAAGCACCTCATTTGGCTTTGCATCCACCGCTTCTTTCCCAATTAACCCTTGGTGTTCTTGAGTGGTTTCTTGAGGGTTCATGAAATAGTTCCCTCAGCTAAAAGATACTCCCTGTATCCTTTGGCTTCAGTTTACCCTACTGGTGTCTCTTTTTACTGTCATTCTCAATAAATCAAATTTGCATCTGTCTTTGGAAGACCCTTTTGAAGAGGAGCAGAGAATTTTTAAATGTTGACTTGGTCCTCTAAGCCAGACTGAGCTCCCCAGTTTGACAGACTCCACCACTACAAATTAATTGTCATATATATCACTTCACATTTCATACATATTTTATATTTCCTGCCAGGACATTACATAGGTTTTGCAAATACCCTTTCCCATAAATTCACTGATTCCAAAAGCCAGTGATGCATGCTGAGGGCATCCAAACTGCTGCCGAACCTAGGAGGCCACCCCAGCACCTTACTTTGCCTGCTTCTTCCCCATGCCAGCTACCTTTGGCACATGGGAGATGCTTCATGGAATGCACTGACTGACTGCTCAGTCTGACATGTCCATCTCTCATTGGTACCTGCTCTTAACCACAGCTCTGAAGAGGAGGTACTTTACGTGACATTTGATTATTTAAGCTACAAAATAAGAAGTCCCATCATCTCAACATATCAGGGAGATCTTAATGAAACAGCATTTTATTTTCTTTTCTCTTTATTGCTTCTCTTCCTCACCCATGTAAGTCTTGGAAGAGCCTCAGAAAACAATAGGAGAACATCCTATTGCTCTCAAAACAGTGTGGGTGCACGCGCATATTTGTTTTTGTGTGCATGCCCGGTTGCTCAGTCACATCCAACTCTTTGCGGCTCCATGGACTGTAGCCTGCCAGACTCCTCTGTCCATGGGATTGTTCAGGCAAGAATACTGGAGTGGGTTGCC